>NC_140964.1:74680513-74750513 GCF_056783735.1 Eptatretus burgeri
AACGACGCATCTCCCATAAATTATTAAGAAAAAAAAACCAAGCGTAAAAACGTCCGAAAATTAGCCACAAAAAGTGATCGATCTTGCTTTGAGTCCAATCTGAACAGTAGAAACACCCCAACCATGCACTCTCTGTGTGTTAACCCAGTCTTCAAGTTCGTCTTCCAGTTCGGGCCATCGGCATTTCCTACATCTGAAAGCTTTTGTTGACTTTTTGCAGCGAGAAAGTTTACCCCTCTGTGAGTTTTGAATTCCTCGTGTGGACATCTTGTTTCTTCATACCGTACTCTTACCAAATCAGTATCTCTCGAAATATATTCTGAGGTCGCAAACTCATCACTGAAGAAAGCAGGGAAACACACAAACAGCAGCGGCGATCAGGGAAGACACTTGGAGTGTGGATTGAACTTTTTCTAGCTCAACTGTGGTTTACCTCGCTCATTCTACATTTTTCAAGTTTCGGTTTACAATGCAAGGTAATAAACGTAAATATAAATACCATATGGATAAATATCGACGTCGATCCAAGTAAGAAGAATAACCTCTATGCGATGAGTCAGGAAAATTAATTGACTTTCTGCAGGAGAAGGACTTTTACATTTTCCGGTCGTGCTTTGACTGGAAGACCACCATCAACGGCGTATCCCAATGAGCCTTACGTTGATTCAGGAGAAGACGAAAAGATTGTTTGAGGAATGAGGGGCAGAACACACTAAAAGGTGTGTTCAGACTTACGTGGAAAATCGCGTTACGACGCGTCGTAGGAACGGAACTCCGTCATCGAGGACCCCTGTATATATATATATATACATACATATATACAGTCATGCGCCACTTAACGACGGGGTTACGTTCTGAGAAACGCGTCGTTAAGCGACGTCGTCGTTGTGCGAACATCTTTTTTTTCTTTTTTTTTTCAAACATCGTACTTACACAAAACTACACACCTGGGCTATATGGTATAGCCTATTGCTCCTCGGATACAAACCTGTGCAGCATGTTAATGTACTGAATACTGTCGGCAATTGCAACACGCATCCAAGAGAGACGGAAGACGCGTGAGTTTTACCTTTGTGCTGTTCATGACGGCCATCGGTGTTTGCAGCAGCAACCAATCTCCTCTCGCATCGATTATAGAAAGATGAATAAATAGCATTTGGATTTTATAAATACGTAATCATTGCATCGATGTTATAATTTATAAATGAAGAAACGAGCTCCTTTCAATTGTGATATATATTTTCGGAACAGTGCGATTATTTTAACAACATGAAAAGCTTCACCAAAAATAAATTTGCGTTTTAATTTCGACTGTAACAACGATTTATTCGCGGAATTCTTCAATTCAAAGGTAACTTACTTGCTCGAAGGTAAACGTGCAAACATTGGTTCAGTTTGAAAGCCGATTTCCTTGAATCCCGATTTAGCACGATCCTATTTTTTTCGCGATGACATTTTATGGACCTCAACGATCGCATTATAACAGGGCCACACTGTCGTTTATTATCATTATGAAGTATTATGTACTGTACAGCGTACATAATTGTACGTGTTATTTTTATACGACTGGCAGCGCGATGTCGGCTACATCACTCGGCGATAGGAATTTTTCAGCTATATTTCTTTTTTTTTTTTTTTTTCAGAGCTGGCAGATCCGTCGTATATGCGATCCATCGTTGTCCGGAACGTCGTTAAGCGGCGCATGACTGTATGTATATGTATATATGTGTATATATATATATATATATATATATATATATATATATATATATATATATATATGTGTGTATATATATATATATATATATATATGTATATATATACACATACATATACATATATATATATATATATATATATATATATATATATATATATATATATATATATATATATATATATATATATATATATATATACATATACATATACATATACACACACACACACACAAAAGAGAATAGGTATGTGTATATGAGAAAGACAGAGACAGAGACCATCAGATGCTTCAAACTTGAGTAATGATCTGCAAACTAATTTTCAAAGGGCACCTCTGAACTGTAAAACCCAAAATTGAATCCGTTAATCTTTGTATCGCAGTCCATACTCGCACCATATTTGGTGGAAATTCCTTCTGAGGTTCACAACTTATTTTGGTAACAAAGATTTTCAATTGAAGTTCACATGATCATAGACCTTTGACCTTTTGAAATCAAAATCGAATCAGTTCATCTTTGTATTATAGTTCATACTTTTGACATATTTGGTTGGAATCACGTCAACGGTTCACAAGTTATTGCGTTAACGAAAATCTGCTATGCGCACATGCATGCGGAAACAGAGAAAAAAACAAAACAAAAAGAAAACAACAACATCGAGTCAGACAAAGTCTGAGTGGCAAACGTGATTGAAAGTGGGAATCATACATACCATGCTCCTCATCAGAGTCAGCACACAACTCTTCTTGGCCACACTCTCCAAGTCTGATGGAACCTCTGCAGAACAATGAGAAAATTCAGTTTCATTCCAGGAGAAATAGCAATTACAAGTACTGCATATAAACTATGAATATATCCAGTGTGTGTGTGTGTGTGTGTGTGTGTGTGTGTGTGTGTGTGTGTGTGTGTGTGTGTGTGTGTGTGTGTGTGTGTGTGTGTGTGTGTGTGTGTGTGTGTGTGTGTGTGTGTGTGTGTGTGTGTGTGTGTGTGTGTGTGTGTGCACCCTCCACAACTCCAAAACCATGAAACCTCGGGACCCCAAACTTTGCATGCATACCAACAGAATTCCAAAGTAGTGCATGAATGAAAATTGGGTGTTTGGGTAAATTTAAACATCCCTTTCTGAAGATAATTAACAGCTTACCTCCATGAAAAGTTTATTATTGGTCAGCACAACTTCGCCTTGCAGGGGGCTTGGTCGCCATATTAATTCGGCCTATTCAAACATCCCTTGCCTTGGAAACACGATGTACTCTCACAGACTAATTGAAGTGTATAATCAAAATATTATATCGGATTTGAGAATCAAATCTCGTGGACTCATAAGTGTCAATAATCTCATAATTATTCCGGGCAATAATCTCATAAGTGTCAAAATTTTAACAAATTAGTGATTTTTTTTTTTTTAACCAAGTGTATTTATTTAAGCAAAGCATTAAACTTAACTTTTTCTACTGTTTGGACAAATATATTGAGTGAAGAAGAGATTAAAGAATATGCAGAAAGTGGAACTTCATGGAGCTGAACAAAAATAATGAACCAGTGGGATCGAAGCCGATTTTGCAAGCCATGGTGAGACAGTCCCCACAGGGGCCCTTTTCTGGCAATTACGAACACAGTTAGTTTTTTCACCTTTTTGTGCGATCTGCTTTCTTTATAAAAGATTAATATGAATATGTTTATGTCTAGACTCAAAAATGTCAATGTGTGTCAGTGTGTGTGCCTCTTCCATAACTTCAAAGCCATGAAACCTCACAGCCTGAAACTTTGCATGCACACTAAGGAAACTCCAAGGAAGTGCAAGAGTGAAAATTGAGTGTTTGGGTTAATTAAAACACTGCTTTTGAAGATAATTAACGGCCTTATTTAATTATAGCCTTTATCAGGCGTATCCTCGGAAATGTCGCTTTCTGGGCTCTTCAGGCCTTTCCTGGGTTACCTCGCTGGGATCTGAAGCCACCACGTTTTTTGGCCTGCTTAGCCATGCTTTGACTGGGAACAGGCTGCAATGATTTCTTTACGATAGTTTTTTTTTTTCCTCTTCCATTTTCCTCACTCATGTTATCGAATGACTGTTCAGTGTTCAACATAGCTATGAATCGCTGGGTACATTGTAATGCTTATAAACGCCTGGAGACGCCAGTATTCGTGGCTTTATTGGATTTCTGCCCATGTCAAAACCTCAATAATCTCTTCAACTAAGAAGACTCACAAAATTTAAGCAACATATTTGAATTCAGCAGTTCCTAATCCCCCCCCCCCAAAAGTGTTCATTTGTCAAATTCGGAAATATTTGACATTTCAGGAGTCTCCAGGATATGTGTGTTTAATATGACGGTTTGGTGAATGCCAATCGTGTCCCAAGTGAGCCGTTTCTTTGGAGTACTTGCCTGAGTGCTTAAGCCACTTGACAAGCGCTCTCCAAGCTGCTTGGTTGTTCGTTTCAGTGAAAGTACCCGTGCTTTCAATGGAACATCGATAAGATGTACGTTTCCACCTGTGCTGGGCCCCACGGTGCGTGCCTCGGGAGGTGTCTCATCAACGGAAAATATGCAGTTTTATTTTTACAGAACATTATTTTGTTTTACCTTTTTGTGGGATCTCCTTATAATATAATCCACCCCTAACTTCGACATCGATACATACATAAAAACAAAAACGTCCATCCGACAAGTTGTTTGCCATGATTGTGCTAGCTGTGAAGGCAGAGAGCATAGATCGACATTTTTTATTCTGTCTTGATAAATATTTTTTTCAATTGACTTTCGCTGATTTCCCACTTGAATTCATCTTTGAAAGAACTCTGTTTAAAGGAAAAGCTTTGTGTTTTTTCGTTTGGAGACACACACACACACACACACACACACACACACACACACACACACACACACACACACACACACACACACACACACCAGCTCTTCTTCGACCAGCCAACACATGGGGTATCTCGAGAGGGCAATTTTGTTCTGATTGGACAAACCTTAGTCGAGTTAGAGTAAAAAAAAAATATATTAAAATGTCAAACTGGGTCATGACCTTAACATTAGGTCAAGGTTAAAAAAAAAAGTCAACCCCGCATGCATATTCACATTATCGATGCAAAATTTCATTCCGAAAGTTCCAGCCAGATCCCAGATAAAACTCCAAAATTGATACAGCTCATAATTTGAGTGTGCAGGAAGAAAAAAAAAAATGGCGGTTTAGTGCTCCTCGGGAGTCTCAAACTCTGGAGTACCATTAAAAATTGGGGGCACTAATTATAGAAACAAACCAAAAACAATAAGCCTTCCCCTATCCCTGAGGGGAAGTAACATGCAAAGTCAAGCACTCATTGATGATGGTCATGGATGGAGCTTGTGGAGGTGAAGTTTGAGGGAAAATGTTCGGGGTGGGCTATTGTGAGGAGGAACAGGATGGAGCAGAATCCACCTCCTCCAATGCCTCCACATCATTGCCGTCACTGTGTGATTCTCCCTGGGATTGTTCACTGGCCTTTTTGTCCACATTAAAAGACAGATTTGCTTAACTACCTTTTTTGTCATGATAACTTTCTATGTAGCATCTTAGACATGCACTTCCCTCTTCGTTTTTGCACTGCGTTCTCTGTTCAGATCATTGTTTGAAAAATTTCCATTCCCGATGCAATAACTTTGGAATGCCTCATACATATGGTTTCGCGTTAATATATTTTCTACTGTCATTTATTCAATCCTTTCTTCCTCCTTCCCAAGCACATTCACTCTTTCCAATTCCATTAAGTGCTCATTCACCAGTTCTTCATCGTGCGATTCCAGCATTTCCACATCATCAAACCCAGCTTTCTTTGCAAACTTCAGACAAACACAATGCACACAGGGAAGAACATTCTCAAAACCACTAAAGTCGATAACACACTGGGGCCAAACTTCCCCCTGCACTCAGTTCATGCATTGCCGTGCAATGTCATCCCACGCAGCTGCAATGTCATCCACTGTACAAAGAATGTTGTAGCCACTCCAAAAAAGCCAAGATGCTGAGGCTCTCAGAATCTGGCTTTGATAGTCTCACGCAGGGTATGCCACAGTAGTATGGCTCCATTGGCTGGATCAATGACGTAGTATTCAGCGGCAAGTACACGACTTTAACATCCTCACTAACTTCATCCATCCTTAGATGAGAGTTAGCGTTGTCAGTGAGTCTGATTTTAAAATATAGATTGTGCCTA
Organism: Eptatretus burgeri; assembly: GCF_056783735.1. Taxonomy (NCBI): domain Eukaryota; kingdom Metazoa; phylum Chordata; class Myxini; order Myxiniformes; family Myxinidae; genus Eptatretus; species Eptatretus burgeri. The sequence continues at coordinate 74,686,439 of NC_140964.1, forward strand.
TCACAATGCTCCCTCCATGCAGGGATAGCATACACGTTTAGCCACTTGTAAAACATCCTTACACGTACAGGAGATCTACTGAACTAACCGCCTAGGATGCTGTTCTGCTGAGGCAAGTAGTTCCTACTTCTGCTTGGGAGAGAGGAAAGTCGAAAAATGCGGCGCAACGACCCAAACATGATATCAAAACGTCGAGACATTGTTAGAAAAGTGTTCCCCTATTGGTTTTCGACATTATTGTGAAACGACGTTGTTAGAAACGATAAAATTACTGTAAATAAGTCCACTCTGGCACAGTAAGTGTAATAGGCTTGTCCATATAGTTTTGTGCATTTGTGAAGGTTGCATCAAGTCTGAGGAAGCACGCAATAGGGAACAGAGCAAATGTATCATGTATTTCATTCCATGTAACGACGAAAAACTCCCCGATAAAATCGCAGCAAAAGCAACGCACGGGATCTCTGAGAAGACCGATACAATACCTGCCAAAGCAACGTTAACTCCCAATGAGACAGAACTCACTCAAAGGACTGGATGTGCGAACCACTGTTTGTGTGCTCAAAAAGTACCAGCGAGGCTTCGGATATGGTGGGATAGATCTTCCGGGAGTGTCCTGCACTTACGAGAACAGGCCAGCAATGGGGGAGTGGGGAGGGAGATTAAAAACTGACGGTGGAACAAAGTGGAAAAGCAAAGCAAGACATCCTTTAGAAAAGTCCTTCTTTGCCTGCGATTCGCACCTTCATTGGCCGGAAGCATTGACAAATTTTCTAAATCGTCTTCCTGTTGCAAACTCTCAGCAGTCTGCAAACAAAATAGCAAGAGGAGGATATGTTTACTCTCTTTATTCCAGTTACTAATACACAAGGACACACAAGGAAATTCGATGCAGGTGGAAGCCATTTGGCCCATCATCTCTTTACTACAACACCAGACCAAAAAAAAGAATTAACCAATGTCACCCGCAGGGTGAGCCGTATCTTTCCAAAAGGTGACCACATGTGACTTCTTTAAGGTCACACTGAGGTGAACAGAGCTGCTATCCACCAGGAGCGACTCCTTGAGGAATATCTGCCTATGAGAGATTCCGATGAGAATCGTTCTACAGAGTAACCATGAAAAATATGCTTTTGCCTCATAACGTCACCAAATGACGTCATAATGTCTCAAGCTTGACATATCTAGAAAGCACTCATCGAGGTGTTCAATTTGAGGTATTACACGATATGGTTCCTAAAACTTGAAAATTAGACCTTGGGGTCAAATATGTTTGACCTCAGGCGCGAACGACGAAGGTGAAGGCCAATCGCCACTAAAAACTAATCAGCTGAGCGCCAGACCATATACTACATTCCCATGAAGTTTGAAGACGATCCGATCAAAATAACTCAAAAAATAAGGGTTTGTTCGACTCCCCTGATTTGCGACAAAGTGACCTTGAACTTTGAACTTGACCTTCAAAATTTTGTGCACTGAAAGGGACCTCTATAGTCCTCTGATATGCGAAGTTACAAAAATTTCCAATGATAACTGTGCTCTGCAGAATTTTTTATACGTGATTACAGACAAAAAAAAAAAAACACAACAACAAAAAAAAAAATACAAGCTGACTAACATATCTTGCCAAAACGAAGTTTTTGCAAGATAAAAATGAGTTTTTAAAGAGTTTTTTTTTTTTTGCTTAGCTGCCAATTACAGTCGTACTACATTTTCAGCACAAACTTCCTCAGCAGTTGTTCTCCAATTAAGAGCCTCAAAAGAAGACAAACCTCAAAATGAAAACTTTCCTCCTTCCTCCCCTCGTCCTTGCTCGTCTTCAACTCTGGATCAAGCTCGAGATCAGAGTCATTTGTACGATCGCACTTTTCTCCCAAATCCGGTACTTCCTCTTCTTCCTCCACATCCTCCTCAAAGCCTTTCCCGGTTTCCTTGTTATACGCTTCCCAGCGCCGACACCTCTCAGTCTCTCTCCGTTTGCGCATCTCTTCCCGCAGTTTAGCCTTGAGTAGAAGCCGTCCAGCACCTGCCAGATCACATAAAAGCCATTAATGCTGCCATTGTTCAAACTCCTTTTTCAAGGCTTAAAGCTTGCCGACTTTCCCATGCTTGGATATTGACTGTTGAATAATATCACAATGGACCGATTACATGTGAAATACTTGCATAGATGCTCTCTTCTGTGACATTGAAAATACATCAATATCGCATTTCATCAACTCAAGTTGAGATGCGAGTATCCCGGAAGGGCCTCCGTGACGCAATTGTTTGAAGAAAGAATGCTCCAGACAGCTTACCAACACTTAAGAGGTTTAAATCACTTTTACTATATTTTAAGACACTCCAATTGTGATGGTAAAAACCATGCTTTCTCCACACACAACCACCATTCTGCTATAAAAAAAAAAAAGGGAAGAGCCGCAACTCCCACGTCCCGACCAGCGGAGATGATGCAACACATGGGCAGAGCATAAATATGGAATTTGTTCATGGTGCCAGCAACAGCTCACCTACTCTTTGCGAAGGACACCATGGGATCTTTAACGTCCACAAACTTATGCTGGCCGATGGTACACCAGTTTAACGTCCATTTGGGGGACGACACACGCATTGATGAATCACCCTGCCTGACGCCTGTGAAACACAGGGATGACAGTTTATAGCTGGGGCGGGATTCAAACACAGGGGATTCACCCCCCCCCCCCGTAAGCCCCCTCAATGAGCGGACATTTTGATGCGGTCAGTCTCACTTCGTTAGGCATCAGTTATGAAGCTTGTGGCCAACTTTCATCAAAATTGTGTGTTTGGTTCAAACGATAATGACTGGAGTGTTTACGGACTCACCAACAAACACTGCTCAATCGCATAAGCTCACCTGCCTAAAGTCCAGGTGAGCTAAAAATAGGGACATAAACCAATCCGACTTATACTCCACATAGACTTATAAGCCAAAAAATATGGCACTGTACCTTGAAAATTTTACGCCTTAACCTGCAGGGTGAAATAACATGCAAGTACCATCCAGCAATACCTCATGAATGAAGTAACCAACAAGCAGAATTTGTAATCAAATCCGAATCAGATGTCCATTCATAAAATCGATTATTTATACAATTTTATGCTTTTAGGAATATCCACCGAACCAGAGCTTGAACCAAAATTCTGAAGCTGTAAGAAAGGGGAATGGGGGAATTTGCAGAACTGGTTCTCGTTCTACCCAACTCGCTATCAAAATAATCAACCGATTCATTCACACAGAATCTCCTCTTTTTTATGTAAATATATATATATATATATATATATATATATATATATATATATATATATATATATATATATATATATATATATATATATATATATATATATATATATATATATATATATATATAAGACGACCCGTGAACCCGTTGGGTTCCCGTTGTGACAGCGGCTGATGGGAAAAATAATTTCAAGGAAAAAAAAAAAGATAGCTGCAGCAAACTATACCGCAGAGGTTGTTTGCATTGATCAAATTCTCCCGAAGAGTACTTGATTGAATCGGCAATTGATTTTTTTAATAATATTTTTCGTTGCCGGATTTGAACGAAACTTGATACTGCACACCGCAGGCGAATGGTGAGTAAGGTGGCCCGAAAAGTTTTGCGTTATCTTGTACAGTTTTGGCTGTATTTCGGGAACATACATACATATATACATATATATATATATATATATATATATATATATATATATATATATATATATATATATATATATATATTTTCCCCGGTTAAAATAGGTGTACCATATCCCTGTGTTGTAAGAGGCGACCAGGGTTGCGTCAGGAAGGGCATCCGGCGTAAAACATGTGCTAAATCACGATGCGGATCATACGGATGATCCGCTATGGCGACCCCGAACGGGAGCAGCCGAAAGAAGAAGATAGATATATATATATATATATATATATATATATATATATATATATATATATATATATATATATATATATACACATATATAAATATAAAACATACAAGATGAAAGTTTTAGTAATATGTAGATATATAAAAATTCAAGGCTCATGGAAGAGCGAATAATCACCAACTCCCAAATACCTGGCTTTTCACGCAGTGATGCATGGCTCGAAGTCAGCGCATTTTCCATTGACCTTTCTCCAGCCAGTTTGTCAGTCTCCTGTTTACCATTTCCTGCTGGTGGATTTGCCGACGCAACGACATGGCGTAAAAAACGCTGCTGAAACTTCTCCATTCCTGTCAAAAAAAAAAAAAAATTTTAAACTCACATTCAGAATTGAGATTTTGAATGAAAGGCTGCAAACTATACATGTTAAAAAGTGACAAAGCAGCACTGTAGACACACAGTTATGCTGAACGTCCCTCTAGCCATTGGATAAGAGCAAAGAAAGATGGATATTACTGTTTCAGACCTGTATTTGGAACCTCAGTGAGGTCGATGAAGTTGTTTGCGGGAGCTGAAATACGTGGCTGGACAGTGAAATCCACTCCAAGAGTCTTCGGTTTCTCCAGGAGAGAGTGCACAGCCGAGACTACATTAACTTGTTTGTCTCCTCCATTTGAGGTGTTGGAACATGCCACATTCTCAGCAGAAGTCTTGTTGTTTGACGTTGCACATTCATCACCAGTTTTATCGGGCGTCTCAATCACTGCTGCCAAGAGGGGACCATGGGATGGTTCGATGAAATGCTGGTCTGCCGCTTCAGTGAAATTTCCATTCCGTTCTTCTTGGAAGTTTCCAGATTCCTCCAGTACTTCTATTGAAACACAAGCCTGGACTCCCATGTTTTCGTTATTGGCCTCAGGAGTGGCAGAGAGTTCAGGCTTATCAGGTGTGCCTTCAGTGGTTGACACAAGATGGAAGTCTCCACTCAAATTAACATCATTTGTTAGACTGTTGGGTTGAGTCTTTGAATATCTGGGCGAGCGGAGCATGGGGAGGGGGAGAGGACAGAATTTGAAAGTTAACAATAATACAAACTATGTTGCTACTCAATCACCCTTCCAACGAGCTCATCCAGGGATAGCATATAATCAGAAGGAAAGAAGAAGCAGTCGAAGAAGGAGTAGGAGGAGGAATGGAGCAGCAGAAGAAGCACAAAACAACAAATCTACAAATGCTTCACCTGGATGATATCCCCGAGTTTCCAGGTTGGTGCGACCTTCTTTTAAAGAAGTCATGAATAGTCTTTGGTTCGGGCAGGTGGTATGGCAGAGAAGTGTTTGACTCTGAAGATGCAGTGAACAAGTGTCTCAATGTGAGCAACAATTGGCCTAACAAATCAAACATACTGGAGGCAATTGCATTATGCGACTGTTTCCTACATATTGTTTTTGAAATGTACTTTTCAAACAGTGCAATGGCCAAAGCTGGCAAATCTACAGCAATTTGACATTTATATTGAAGAAAAACAACTGGATGTTGGAGGTTTGCGAGTTCACCTCGGATGAGTCTTTGGGTTTCACTGTGTATCTGCTGCAAAGCAGCTTTGCTGACTTTTGCTGCTTTCCTCTCTGCCCTTTTTGGAGGATCCTGTAAATTAATTTTCAAAAGACAAAGACAGACAGACAGGAGATAGCAGGAAAACAACCACACAGTTATTGCATAAATGTGGTGCATTCAATTTATTGTGATTTGTGGCAGAGCAGGATGCTGCATCGGATCATTGTAAGCACCTTGTTCAATTGAGGAATCGCTTTCTCATCCTCGTCATTTGTCACTGCAGGAAGATGCTGCTGTTTTCACAAAATAAAATAAAAATTCATGAATCAACTAAAAAAATTTTTTTTTTTTTTTTAAGTTTACAAAGACGTCTCAAAAAGTCGTCAGTCGAGTTTTGACTTTTCATCCAAAAGCATATGGTGTGTGCAAAACAGCCGAAGAAGAAAGAGTGATCACTCACCTTTTTTGATTTGAGGACCTTGTTCTTCACAAGGGCCTTGATAGCATTGACGGAATCCTCTTCACCATCACTCAACTCACGATCAAACAGATCACTATCAGCGAATGGCAGGGCACTATCATTTTGTGAAATCTGAACAGCCTCTTCCGAATTATTCTGGGGAATGACATACGAAAAAAAAAGTTCAAACAAAGGAGATGGTAGTGACATTAGACAGTATGGAATGAATCATACTGAGCTGGGGTTCAGCAGGTTGAGGAATACTGATAACAATCTTTCATCATGCTTTTCTTTGCAAGTTTAACTTGCAACAACAAATTCTGACAAAAACATCTCACCAACTGTCCTGATGCACGTTTAGGTCTCGAAATGAGGAGAACTGGCATCCCAGGGGATGCATGATCAAATCTGACTGAAGCAGACTGATAGAATCAGAAGCTCAAACAGTTAGAATACATCTTTCAACGCCGACAAATCCTAAACTCAGTCTTAATCTACAAAGCCTTCATTCACAGCTTCATGGAGTACTGCTCTTCTCTATGGGCTGGTGGCTCTGCCAAACACCTTTGCCAAACACCATGGCATCCTCTTGATGCCATGGAAAGCAAGGCCCTCAAGTCATTGGATCTCCATCGCCGAAGCTTAGTGTCTCGGCCTGTTCCTCTCAGATTGCAGACAGGTTGGTGGCCTCTCTGTATTCAACCGCCTCCTTTTTGGTCTTGCACCCTCTGCCCTCTCTTGGCTTTGTCCCTCCCAAATTTCTGCAGGGAGCACACGTTCTGCTCGTAACCCTCTTCTTAGTAAACTCACAAAATTCAGGCTCACCTCCACACATTTGTTGCTCTTAATTTACCTCTCCTGTGGAATCAACCTCCCTCCATCTGTTCAGTTGCAATATTCTCTCCAGGCCTTCAACTACAAAACAGCTGTTCGCCACAACCTCAGGCCATCCCCCATCCATACTCGTTCGCTCTTCTCCCCAAAATGGCCTCATTCCCAAGCACTCCCTTTTTCCAGGTTACTGTGTCCTGTCCCCCCACAACATCTGCCTCACCTCTTTTCATTTGTTGGTTGTCTTGTTACTTTTTTCTCCTTTTGCTGTGTTTCATTCAGCTTGTGTGCAGCTTGTTCACCCCCATGTGTCCTTTTCCCTTCCCCTTGATCTCACTCTCACTTCTACTTTGCTGTTGGTGTTTCCCCCTTTCCACTTTGTTCCCTTCCATTCTGCTTTGCTCCTCTAGATCTTATTGTTGCTTGTATTTCTGAGTCTGTAGTTTCATTGAGTTTTGATTGGTCAAGATGTCTTTCAATCAGTCCATCTGTGTAAGGAATTGAATACAGTAGTTTCATCTTGGTTGTTCCTGAAAGGTTTCTGGAATTCCAAAACTTGAACAGAGTTGAACATTGCTTGAGTTTTGCTTGAACAGAAAACAGCAATGGAAGTGCAATATAAATTTTAAATTTTTACTCTTTCGTAATTACTCTTCCAAAATGAAGTAGGCTACGTTAATTGTGTATAAAATTGTACGATTGGCTCTTTGTGCACCAATTAATTGCTCAAGGTTTCAATTTTGTTTGGCCCTTCTGCACAAAAAGGTTGCTGACACCGACCCAAACTGCTTTGGCTATGCCTTGGACTACAATGAGTATTTCGCTCATACAGTACTGCGATGCATCATCAACTTTCACATCAAAAAGATGTTGAAGAAATTTCCCTACGTATTTATGACAAACTGTTGCTGGTTTGATGTAGATGTTGAAACAGGTATGGGATGCAATAGTCGGTGATGAGAGTCATGGGTGGTTGAAAACAGTCTCGCTTGAGAAATGGTCAGAGCTTGTATGATGCAGGATTGGTGAGGCCACGTTGCATTGGGCAGTTCGGTTTGAGTTTAATGCAGCAGTGATGTTAGCACGGTATGATGCCCAGGAAACGGAGTCAGAGTCTTGTGCAAATTGATGTCATCTGCACAAGAATAGATGCAGTTAATAAGAATGAGAAGAAAAAGGGGATATTACTGAACCTTGTGCGACACTGAAGTAAATGTTGATGTAGTCATGTCGTGTAGTCATAATGAAGGCAATCGGCAACTGCACGGATTGTGGCATGAAAAATAAATATGTGATCTCGCCGACAAATTAGGGAAGGATAGCAGAAAGTTTGAGTATAAAGTCGGATGGTAGACTCTGTCAAGGTTTTTTGGCATGTCCAGAGTTACCAGGTAAGATGCTCTAATGTCAAGTAAATTTTATATGTGAAAATATCTAAAATAGCTGCAGTAGAGGAGTCCAGAGGTAAAGCCATTTGGAAAATCTTAGATACAACAATGGATGTTACAAGTGGCTGAGAGGTTTTTCACCAAGGATTTTGAACAACCTTAGAAACAACAAATGTAATTGTATGGGGTCAGCAGCAATTGATATGAGAGTGAGGACCATATTTTGAAAACATGTTGAATGTTGGCCTGTTTCCAAGTCAGGGAAAATACATGTTAAAAATGAGGTAAAAGTCTCGAAAAGATAGAGGCAAACTAGAACGCCACCCGATCGAGCGCATACCTCCACCAGGCTGAACAGTTGATGTTTTGTATCCCACTGATAGACCGGATCTGGACCTGAACCTCAATCAAAATCTAAATCGGCTTGTTCTTGTCACCTAACCAATTCATCCACCCAGTTTTGTCATTACCAGTCTACAACTTTTTGAAATATCATGCTATATATCACTTTTGGCTCCATCTCTCAATTATGAAGAATATTTTTTGAAATAAGACAGACAGACAAACAGGGGTGAAAACATAACCTCCGTCCACCTTTGGTGGCCGAGGTAACTATGACGCAATCCTTTTTAAAGATGACTTGTACACCATTGGAATCAGAGGCCATACGGTGGTCAATGTTACGCAGAGCTTTAAGAACCGGTAGCCTGAGGAAGGATAGAATGAGCATTGGGTGACGAGTGATGGGTTGTGGGCAATATTGTTAGTCAGTGTCAAGTTTTGAGCAAAGATTAAATGCTCAGAAATTTAAGCATTGCCCTCAGAAGCAGAAAAAGTATGGGATCGATCAAGGCATAAAAGTGATGGGATTGAATAAAATAATAATAATAATAAAGTAAAATGACTGCCAATATCCAGAAGGTTTTTCTGTTCCTCATTTGAAAGCAAAGAGACTGCATTTACATTGAAGGAAGGTTTCCTCCTCCCTCCCACATTGACAATGTGAAAGACTTAACTGGTGTGTTGACAAAGCAGTACTATATTTATTTAGGTTATCTGCAGTTGAGTGGCACTTCCAGTGTCTAAAGACTAGGCTTGATTCTCTTCGTTTGGCGGAGTTAAAAGCCATGCTTTTCGTTGGGGTAGAGTGAGGGATGAAGATGTTCATTCTGGAAAGTATGGTGTCAGAGATCTCTAATTGACTTCATCATGGACTACCACCCAATAGGGGAGAAAGTGCAATTGTCACATGGATTTTTCACAAGGAAATGGTATCCAGCAGATGTGGAAGGGGAGGAATGAATGGCAAAGAAATAAAAGAGCAAAATCATTTATAACTGACCCAATCAGCTCTGTTAAAGAGTTTCACACTTTTTAGGATTGAGCATACTTCCCGAGGATGACAAAATTTCAACCAACTTGCACAACAGCAGGATTTCCTGACTTTTAAGAATAAGTGAATAAAAAAAATAAATGAATGAAAAAAAAAAATAAAAATAAAAAAAAATAAAAAAAAAACTTACAGGGTTTTGTTTTATTTCCTTCTTCTTGAGTAGCTTTGCATCGTTTTTCTTTTTTATTTGTTTAACAGTCTCCTTGGCACCGTCTCGGCGGCTCCTTCGCCGTCCTTTTGACTCATTCTGACTCTGATCCTCCCGTTCTGAGTTTAAAGTCAGACAGGTCTCCGAGTCACTGTCAGACATGGTATTGCGGACTCGCCGCAACTTTCTGTTACTTCCAGCCGAGAATGCAGCCGTACCATCTGTAAATGACATGCACATACCAAAATACAAGAGAAGGGGAGAAAAAAAATAAAAATAAAAAAGCTCAAGCAAAATTAAAAAGTGCATTTCAATCTCATGTGCACCAACACAACAACAACAACAACAACAAAAACACAGATTGAGATTTTGGGAATTTCACAAGGAAGGGGATAAAAGAACAGGTGTGATGTGGAGAGAATTTTGATATACCACGACCATTATCTTGATCTATTTTAACATGCACACTTGTTGAATGTAGTGTCAAAGGACATGTAACAACGTTATAATCAACATTTTTCTCACTCTGTCAACCGACTTCTGGCACAAAACCGACAACTCAGCTTTGCTGGTTGAAGCAATGGAGATATATGACGCCGCTCCAGTGTTAAGTCTCCAATTGCATCTAAAGACCTGTGCTGTTGACACTCAGAATCCATCCTCGCTCGTCTGATTGTTTCTCACCGTTCATTTTCGGTTTATTGTTAGTATTTTAATTCGTAAAAGACAACCAACCTACATGCAAATAAAACAGATGCCCAATGCCGGCAATTAGCACGATACTATGTTGCCAATTGTGGAATATTTATTTCTCTTACTATATATATATATATATATATATATATATATATATATATATATATATATATATATATATATATATATATATATATATATATATATATATATATATATATATATATGTTGTTCCAGTTTTGAGGGTAGATGGAATGATTGAATAAGGAAATTTAGCATTGTGGAGTGAAGCATGCTCCGTGGCCAAGTAGAATCATCTCGATGTAACCAAGTTAGGGAATCTGTGAGCTTAAGTGTTACGTGTCACCACACGAGGGGTGGTGCGGTGTTAATTAGACTTGGGAGTAAAAATAAGTTCCCCAGTACGTGATTGCCCTCTGTGATTTTCCCCATGTTTTTTTTTTTATATTTCAAGCCAAGCAGTAAAGCTGGGAAACGCATCCCTGAATCGACAACAAACAGGAGAAGCCCCGCCTTCCCGGGTTTGGGGGCGAGCAGGCCACGCCACAGAGGCGGAGGATATAGAGGGCAGAAGGAGAGGGGAGTGATCAAAGGGACAGGAGAGGCTGGCACATTGCACAGAGGGATGGTGGAAGGCTCCCATCTGGTTCGGCAGAACACGCACGCACGCACACACAGTCAGTGTGAGGACCGCACGAGGCAGGTGGCACCTTTGCAAAGAGGAAGGCTGGGACATTTGGAGCCTTCGTGTGGAAAGCGGCTAAAGAAGCACCATTTTGCGTGCGTGTGCCCTGCTACAAGTGAAGCACCATTTTGCCTGTGTGTGCACGTGCTGGTGGAAGCGCCTCCATTCCGGGTTTGATGGGGGATCAGCTTTGGCCCAAACTGAGTACTGAAAAAGGAGTGGAGAGGGGGGGGGGGGGATTCTTTTTATTTTGGTCAACCCTTTGTCTGTATTTGTGTCCATGTGTGAGGCTTCAACCGTAGGAGTTATTTATTTATTATTGGCATTATTTCCATCCACATTATTGTCTTTGTAAATATTTGTGTATGTGCATTAAATGTGTATATTGTTGTGGTTGACGAAATTCACAAACCACCATTCAGGTCCCTTAGGTGAGATATCTCTGTAAGTATATGTGTAGTTAGGCCCAAACCCGTTGTTATAGAGGGAATAAATGTCATTCACTCGGGCTGCGACCCTTCAGGATAGCCGTTTTTCTTTTACTATCTTTATTTTGGACCAGCCGCCATTACTACCACCCCCAACCACGTCTCAACAGCCATCACACAACAACCACCAACCACAACGCCGCTTCACAACAACAGCCACGACCTTTACCGTCACAACTCGCCACCATCGCATCACCACCATTCTTGCGCCACTTGTGGGCACCGATACTGGACTCGTGCAGGGCGCGCACCGAGCAGCGTGTTCAGAAATATCACAGACTTTCCGAAGAAAACGGATCAAAAACGACTCACGCCCACTTCTGTTCCGTCCTATCGGTGAGCGTGGGGCGATTTGGCCCCGCCTCCAGGTACGTTGGAGTGTGGTCGCTATATGCAAATTCATGGATCAAAAAGCATTCACGCCCACTTTTCCTCGGTCCAATGGGGAGCCAGTTAGAGGTGAAGGGTCGGAGGTAAAGGGTCGAAGGTGAAGGAGCGAGGCCACGGGGCATATAAGTTCGTCAGTCAAGGCAGTTGTGAGTTGAGAGTGAAGAGTTCGCGGTTGGGAGTTCGCGGAGCCAGTGAAGAGTTGGGACGAGTCAAGAGAGGAGACGGAGAGGGCATTTTGGACGGAGCTGTGGAGAGGTGGCGGCGGCGAAGGCGGTCGAGGGGGTGCTCGCGTCGGATTCGGGGAGCTGCGGAGGGAGAGGCCGGCGGCGCGACCGAGGTCGTGGTGGAGACGCTCGTCGCGGGACCCGAGACAGGGAGATATCCTCCTTTCCCCCGAGCATCAACAACCCCCTCCTGTTTCCCCCCGCGCTGAGATAGTGCGACAAGGGGGCCCCTTTCCCACCCCCTACCAGACACTGTCCGCGAGGCCCGCGGAGTTGGGGCGCCACCGCCACTTTGCGTCTCATCATCAGACGGGTAGGCCCGACGCGGTCTCGGCCCCAGGCCCGCCTCATCCTTGAGGGTGGTCCTTTTCTTTTGCTTTGGGTATATGTGTTGTCGGCGCCGTCTGTGAAGTAAAATTGTATAAGTGTTGCCGTGTGCTCGGTAGTCGGATAGCTCTGCATTGTCTTCTTTTATATTTGCTTTTTGTGTAATATTGTGTGTTTCTTCTCCTTTTACATTTGCTTTTGGTGTAATTGTATATGTGTGCTTTCCGTTCATCGCGAAATAAATGTGCTTCATGTTGAACTGTTTTCCCGTTTCGCTTCGTCTTTTCCTCTATTGAATCTCCATCTCACTTCACGTAAAGGGTTGGTAGTGGGCTAAAACGCCCGATAATTAATCGAACCGTCGAGGCCGACGATAACACCGCTCGGTTATCCCGATAGTACGGAACGGGTCGCTTAAAGTGGCCCGTGTCCGAAGTCGACCTGCGGCGAGGTACGATCGCCCGGTCTACCCTCCGTGTGGGTACTTAGGTAGGTCGAATTTGGCGAGCAACCCTATCCCACGCGGGGGGCCGATTGGCACGATCGTGGTGAGGCCGAAAGGTCCACCCGTGACTAGTTCCCGGCGTTAGTCCGAGAGGGTCACGACTGGATTGTCCGTCCGGTGGGCGACGTGCCGCGATTCGAGTTACGTGACCGTTCGCACGCCGGCGGGCGCGAATCCGCAACAATATTTTGAAGATACCATTCGTGTAATTGTTGTGGGTTCACGGATTAAATCCCCTTGTGTTGTCCTGGTGCAGTGCTCCTGTGCCGTAATCCTCCGCCCGCCCGCTATTGCCCACCACCATGCCCTTCGAGCACGTGTTGAAATCTATGCCGATCATCGTGTCCGCCTCCTCTTAATGAGGAACCAATCGGTTGTTCGGGGGCTTTAGGTGTTAACCGCCTGGCTCCGACAAATTTGGGTCGGGGGTTAACTTGGTCCAACACCCTTGTGACCGCGCACGCGCACACACGCATACTAGCTTTCACCAAAATAACTGACGTTTCACTTACGTAGACTTATCAGGGATATGTTCACAAACATTAATCTTTATAAACAGCTGCGGGTGACGGGTGGAAGAAAAAATTGGCTCGGTAATTTAGAAAACGCGTGAAGACGGAGAACGGCTCGGAAATCGCGTGTAATTTCACAACCACTCGCTCAGGGCGACGGGGCACGAACCGAACCACTCGCTCAGGGCGACGGGGCACGAACCGAACCACTCGCTCAGGGCGACGGGGCACGAACCGAACCACTCGCTCAGGGCGACGGGGCACGAACCGAACCACTCGCTCAGGGCGACGGGGCACGAACCGAACCACTCGCTCAGGGCGACGGGGCACGAACCGAACCACTCGCTCAGGGCGACGGGGCACGAACCGAACCACTCGCTCAGGGCGACGGGGCACCAACCGAACCACTCGCTCAGGGCGACGGGGCACCAACCGAACCACTCGCTCAGGGCGACGGGGCACCAACCGAACCACTCGCTCAGGGCGACGGGGCACCAACCGAACCACTCGCTCAGGGCGACGGGGCACGAACCGAACCACTCGCTCAGGGCGACGGGGCACGAACCGAACCACTCGCTCAGGGCGACGGGGCACGAACCGAACCACTCGCTCAGGGCGACGGGGCACGAACCGAACCACTCGCTCAGGGCGACGGGGCACGAACCGAACCACTCGCTCAGGGCGACGGGGCACGAACCGAACCACTCGCTCAGGGCGACGGGGCACGAACCGAACCACTCGTTCAGGGCGACGGGGCACGAACCGAACCACTCGCTCAGGGCGATTGAGCACGAACCACTCACACTGAATAACGTGACTTGGAAAGTGTCCGCAGTGAGTGAACGATTCACTCAGAGGACTTAGCGCGGTTCCGCTATTGACTGTAAGGTATTTGGCAAATGGCTTAAGCACTCATGCAAGCACTCCAATTAAAATTTAAATGGTTGATAAGGAATGGTTGGCCAGGCCGTTGCTGCATATTATGTTGGATTCCTTTAACTTTAAAGCCAGTCTTCACTGCGCACACAGCAGTTAATTAAATAAAATGAATTCATTCAAATAACGACTTTCTCCACAAAAGAGTTGCAGAATAATACAGAACCCTGGAGACTTTGCAAAGTTCAGTCGCTCATGAAATAAACATTGCAGATAATCCGCCATCTTGCCTGCTCATCTGGGCACGTGACACATCAGTTCGAGGTCCGCACAAACATTATAACTTTTTTCATTTTCAAGCGTATGTTTTTTTTCCAGATTTGCTTTGATTCCCTGAAGAGCACTTTGTGAAAACTCCAAAAATATAGATACAGATCTGGCACACTCTATGGATCGGCAGTTCTTCTGGGGGATAGGGCATGAGGTAATGGGGATAATGCATTAAATCATACAGCTCAATGAAGCTCGTTAATCCTGTTTCATTCATAAATGTTTTGTTCACTCAATGTAATTCTCCAAACACGAGAAAGAGATAAGTTTAATGCTTTGGAAATTTCACATTTTCTTGTGTTTCTATGGAGGAGGGAATATAGCGTAGCTTGCTAAAAGTAAATGTGTATCGTCTTAGTATATAAAAGGATTATTATTTCTTTAAAATATCAAATGTCACAACAGATTTCGACACTTATTTGATGTGGACAATTTCCGATCCTCAATATCGAAATATTTTGAAGATATACTGTAATTAGTCCATGAGAGTCGATCGTGGAAAATCGTATCATGTAATGCATGAAATCGCTCGATGCTCCAATTTGAAAACTATCGCACCAGCAAAAGCAATGTATACAGTGATTCGTAGCTATAATGAACAGGCATTCAATAATATGAGTGAGGAAAGTGGAGAAAAAAAACCAAAACCATCGTTAAGAAACACCAAATTTTCACTCTTGCACTTCCTTGCTACGCACATGCAAAGCTTTAGGCTGCGAGGTTATATAGTTTTGGAGTTATGGAGAGGAGACACTGACACACACACACAATATATGTACTATATATATATATATATATATATATATATATATATATATATATATATATATATATATATATATATATATATATACAGTAAGTGAGTGAACCAGCGATTCAGAGTCATTACACTACCCGTGTGTAACAAAAATGCACACAACTCAAAATTGAATGGATATCGATATTTGTAAACCTCTGCATGCACTACCTGGACCCAATAGCTCTTACATGAGGTGTCATTCAGCATTACACATGTCGTGGTTATGACGTTTACCATGTTCAGACACAATCATGCAACTTGCGATAGATAGATATAAACATTTATATTTTCAATTGTTTCGTACGAGATTTTTTTTTTTTTTTTAAGTTGCTTCAATATATTAATTTAACGCCCCTCTTTACCTCCAAGACCGAAGGTGAAGGAGGTTTTGTGTTCACCCCTTTCTGTTTGTTAGTTTGTCTGTCTGTTGGTGTGCAGGAGATCTCAAAAAGTTATGGACGGATTCGGATGAAATTTTGTGGACAGGTTGGGTGTGTGACACGGATGAACTGATTAGATTTTCGTGAAGATCCGGATCCGACTGCTAGAATTATTTATTTATCGTGATTCTTCATCATTGAGAGATCGGGCCAAAAATGATATATAGCGCGATATCTCAAAAAGTTATGGACTGATTCAGATGAAACTTGGTGGACATGCTGGGTGTGTGACAAGAAATAATTGATTCGATTTTGGTGAAGATCTGAATCCGAATCTGGGAATGATAATTACTTAATTTTGAAAGTGATTCCTCACCATTGAGAGATAGGGCCAAAAATGATATCGTACTGTATGGGATGATATTTCAAAAATGCATTAGGCCTGATATGTTCTCGTGGATCAGGCATTGCTTGTGCGGAGGTGTGCGCTCGACTGAGTGCACTTCTCGTTCGCTTGTTTTTTCCCTATTATTTTCACTTTTCTCCCAGTTTCAGTCTCCTTGACTTTTAACCCCTGAATCCTGACCCTCCCTGTCAAAATCACTCTCACCCCCACATGTCTCCTGACCCCCAACACTGCTCTAACTCACTCCCACCCTATAATCAACACTAGCCCCTGTCCCGTCTCTCTCTTGCTCAGACTATCGTGTCTGGTGAAATCTCTCAAACAAATTTGACCACAAAAACTAATTGGTGGTTGAATTCAGTGACCTGATATGCAAATCCTCTTTAAATTTCAACTCAATTGGATGAAAATTCAAAGAAGTTGTTGACCTTTTAGCCTAATTTTGACCTCAAAAAAATTGATTTTGCAAGCAACAAAGATACAAACAGACAAACAGGAATGAAAACATAACCTTCGTCCAACTTCGGTCGTGGAGGTAAGGATTAAATAAAGTTTGTCCTGATAGCTTATTTTTTGACAAATTCACACCCCCACCAGCCCCCACCACCCAGCCCCCCCCCTAAACTTTCAATATTGGATATAAACTCTGCAAAAGAAAGAGAATACTCAATACAAGTAATGCTAACATGCTTTGTCTGGCAATAATAATTCTGTACCATTGGCAAAGTCTGTGGGTTCAGGTTTCCATGCAGATACTTGGCTTGAAGAGTCATTTCCTTCCTCGTCGCTGTCACTTTCCTCAAGCCACAGAAGAACCTTCGATCGCCCTCTCCTAGAATTTGAAGCAAGACCATTCTCTTCTTCTTCATCATCATCTTCTCCTGCATGTCATATCAAACAAACAATGACAACGTGAAATGTGAACACAAAAAAAAACAAACATGACAATAGAATATGTGACAATAGGTGAACAAATGGTCATGCAGACAAATCACGAAGTAACAATCATAGTTTTATGTTGAAGTCTTTTATATAAAAGCATTGTACGTTTTAATAATGAACTAATAGATTAAATAAATAAACAGCAAGAGTAAAATTCGAGATGTGCCAGAAAAAGACAAAAGTTGAAATGAGCAGTTCTTTCAAATCAAAACACTTTGTAAAGGGGAGCAGGGGTGGGGAAAATGTGCAAATTCTCCATTTTTGAAGGACCTGCTGTTGTAGATGCTGTTCATCTATATTCTATCTGAAAAAAAAAGAATTTGTGCATATATTTATTTATTTACTTGTTTTTATAAATGCTTCAAAAAGTAAAAAAATAAAAAAAAAATAAAAAAAGAATAGTGCACCAAATCCAAAGAAATTTTGCTTGTTGCCCAAGGTTATCACAGGTCTGGTTTCTGTCTGGGTAGTATATTTGGGGGAAGGGGTTCCGGATGGGGGAAGACCCCCATTCTCTCAATGTAAATGTGTATCGTACAGCATCACCCAATGGTAGCCAGAATTACAAATCATCTTATTATTATTATATAAAGAAAGTTTCAACAACTTAACAATATGCATTTATGGTGATGTTGAAATCTTAGTAATAATCATTCAAAATTTTTCAAAATGTTTCATTTCACTCATTTTAAGCAGAGGTTAAAACCCAAATCATCCAACATCAGGCTTCACAGCGAAGCGGAAGTGATTTTTGCTTATGCCATAGATAAGCAGCGAGGAAAGTTGACAAAGGTGATGTTAGTTGACTTCCAAGCAGATTGAAGATGACCTCAGACAAATCAGAGTGAATCAAGTAGGATGTTTGTGAAGTACAACATGCTGTCTTTTCATTAAATTTCTCAGCAAAGCAATGGGTAAAAAAAATGCCTAATCCAACATATCGTTACGAAAATGAGAATTCCTGCATTGTGTCATGACACCATTTAAGGGTTTACTGCAGTGTTTTCCATCACCAACATTGTGCCACGAGTCCTGTTCCACTTGTACTTGGTGAAATAGGAAATTTACTCAAACTTTGCACTGAAGCTAAACTTGATGAAAACAACAGCATAAAAAAAAAAATTATTGATGAAGGCCGAGTAAAGCGAGGTCGAGTCCGTTTATTCCTGGTATCGCTGAAGCAGTTGTGGAGAAAACAAATGTAAAAAAAAAAAATTCCTGCTATGTGAAACACTGCACCTCATGTCTGCATAAAATTAATTATTTTTGGAACACCGGCCATATTTTGCATCCAATCATCATGTAACTTTGTTAAACAATTCTCCATGGGTGGGCGCTCCTTTGTTTTTGAAAGGTTCATGTCGATCATTCAAGCGGTTGTGGAGAAAACAAATGTAAAAGTGAGCAAAGGTGAAAAAAAAAAACAAACAAGGTGAGGGAAGAAAACTTCCTCATATGTTAAACACCCTGCAACCCATGCCTGGAGAAAATGAATTTTATGGAATGCCGCCTGCATTTTCCTTTTTTCATCTAATCATCGTGTGAGCTTTTACCATTGCACACATTTCTTATTCAGTCAACTTGGTTATGGGATGGCTTTGAAGGCCATAAACATGCAAGTCGATGAGTCTTTCCTTAGTGTTGGTAGACTGCACAAGTGCAAACACATCGACACTTACCACAAGAGATGGTTTGAGGCCAAATTTTCTACGCTGGAACCCCCTCCCCCCCCCCCCCCAAAAAAAAACCCCAGGAAAAGGCAGGAATCCAGAATAAATTTCCCACATTTTTCCACGAAACAATTCACCAGGAAGAAACACCAGCTTTGGCTCTATTTGTTTGAAAGCTTTTCTCAGCTAGAGTTCGAGAAAATTAGGCTTGCACCATCTCTAATTTATATCATACACGGCATGTCAACGGTGTGGCACAATAGACATCGATATATATATATATATATATATATATATATATATATATATATATATATATATATATATATACATCCACACACAAGGCAAAGATGGCTGTCTGTTCACCTGTTAGTCCGATAGCTGTTATACTGATTGGCTGTGTGAAGGTGCAATGTGATTGGCTCCTGGCAAGATTATCGTATATATGCTTATTAAAAGCTGATATTCGAAATCCGATTCAATATTTTTACAATCAGAACTGATGGTCGAAATAATATCGAAATCTCGAGTAAAATTCGAGAAAAATTCGGAAAAAAAAAACGACTTATTAAAACGCCATATAATTAAATAATGCTCTCAGTGGGACATGAGGTAAAATTGCTCCAAACAGATGTGTTGTATTCACAATCGCCATCAGTGTCCTGTAACTTTTCTCTTCAGTGTGAAAAACACCAAAAGTGACTATTAAAAGCATCATCCGATATCGGAAGATTACAGCCAATCGACGTCACAGGCGTTCTGAGGCACACAGTTTGGATAGGCCCCAGGCTTCGAGTCTTGTGGCGCAGAGGACGATTCCTTTATGGCCCAGTGGAATTGGAATCCATCCAAGCTATATAAACACGATGTATAATATATGCACATCAGCATTAGCAACGTTTTAGATTCATTACATAACCCGAGTTGTTGTTTTGAGGCATCGAGCAATCAAACCAGCGTTCTTTGCCTATGCACTGCCCAGGTTATTTTTTATTTTATTTTGGGAACAATTGAAGCTGTGCTTACTGTTTATACACCGTGTTTGTGAATTTCACATTTATGCCTGAAGCACACCAAAGAAATCCTTCCTAATGTTTGGACCCGTTCCCCATTCCCATTAATTAATTGGACATACTGTAATCCATAACCTTTCGTTGCTGCCGTGAACGTAATTGTCTGGTCTGTGTTTTTTGTTCTTCCACGAGCCTTGATATACAAAAAAACCCAAAATAAAGTTTAAAAAAAACCTGAGTATTCTTTAATGCCATGCATCTATTAATACTAGAAGGGCACTTCGTGGAGCACATACCTCCGCCATGTAATGCCTGATCCACGAGAACATATCTGGCCCAATACATTTTTGAAATATCATGCTATACAGTACTATATATAAATCGGTTGTGGCCTCATCTCTCAATGGTGAAGAATCACTTCAGAAATTAAATAATCCTCGTATCCAGATACTGATACGGATCTTCACCAAAATCTAATCAGTTCGTCCTTGTCACACACCCAACCTGTCCACAATTTCATACCGATCCATCCACAACTTTTTGAGATATCCTGCACACAAACAAAGACAGAAAGGGGTCAAAACATAACCTCCTTCACCTTCGGTGGTGGAGGTAATTAATTGTTTATTAATCATTAAAGTGTCGCCACAAATGTGCAAGATCGCCGTCCATGTGATGAGATCTATACGGGTCCCAGCGTCGTGTTTAAGTACGTCACCTTCACCTTCTTCTTCTCTTACTGGCAACATATTTCGCTTCCAAAAAAACAGCTGTTTGCGGTTTTGAACTCCAACCCCTGCCCTCTACCTTCACCCGATTATCTCCCGTTGGAAAGGTAATAATCGATTTAACTGGTTGAAAAAAAAAAAAAATCCCCAAAAAACATTGGCATGGTTACGTATTCCATTCGAACGCACGTGAAGCAACTATTAGCCAAAGAAAATTTTTCCATGCCGACAACTTCATGACTCCCAAATACTTTAACCACTCTTCCTTCTTCTTCATCCTCAATCCTTTTCCTCTTCTTAATCCAATAATGCCACCGATAGGGATGAAAACTGATGACGAAAAGAGAGAGCAAGCTCGGCACCTAATGCAAGCCAGAAGATCAAATGCAGCAGAGATGGGAGCTGAACAAGTACACACCGAGAAGATAACGACTGTAGATCACGAGAAAATTCTGCTGCTAAAGAACGAATGCAGGCATGTCGACATTCCATCACAATGCAAAGAACAGGCCCAAAACATCGTACATAGACAAATGGCTCGCTCAGATGCTTCCATTAGAGTTCACAAACAGGCTCGACACAATGCCCAACGAACAATCTCATTGGGCCAATCCAGAAGAGACTGTCAGAACAGGTGTTTTGATTTTATAAACAGGTACAGAAAAAGCATTGAAAGTCAGTGAAGTAGGAAGGAAGGAAGGATGTTGGTGGTGATGGGACTTGAAATGCCCAATCACATTTCCCGTTACAGGGGACGGGTACTTTTGCTCGTACAATATAATGAGAACCAAAAACATTATCCTGAACGTTGTGTTGACCGGAACTTCCAGTGGAGTCCTTTTTCATCTCATTCACACAGGGGCCTCGGCCGATGCTCCACAACAAGGATGGTTGTGGATGCCGATTATGTCAGTTTTGTCCATATCAATTAGGGCCAATTGCAACATAAGAAAAAAAAAATGACCGTTTTTACAGCCATTTTTCCCTGCTGTGCAGGTGTTTGGCTGTTTTTCTTGAGGCAATGTTTTATGGCCGGATGCCCTTCCTGACGCCAACCCTGGTCGCCTCTTACGACACACAGGGATATGGTACACCTATTCTAACCGGGGCATACACCGGGACCAGTACACTGGTACTCATTTCGACGACCTCGGAAGGATGACAGGCTGAGTCAACCCCCTGGTGTATTAATTCAGTGGCCCAACGGGGTTTGAACTCAGGACCTTTTGGATCCCAAGCCGCTGCCCTAACCACTGCGCCAACACCAGGCTCCAATTGCAACATAAGAATGGGTCATAAATTAAAAGCAAAGAAATTTACAAAGATTACAAAATACCAGCAATAACAAAATGCACAAGAAAAGCACCATTTTCCATGGTAACGATTATATGACGAGTTGGACTGAATACCTTTGTTATAACAACAGGAATCACAAACATCATAAGTGTGTGTACCTGTGACTTCAATCCCATGTAGGCATGAGCTTGTCGCAGAAGATTCCATGCACTGCCCACTGTTTTCGTCATTGCCAGATGACATCCCAGCCTTCTGGCTCTGTAACAAAAGGAACAAGTCAAAAGCCAAAAAGTAAAGTAAGAGTTTGTTGAATGTAATATATAATTGGACTCCCAATCCTTGAAGTTTGAGTTTGCATGGTCACAAATTTAACAAAATCATTTATGGAATACAACAAGCCTGGTGTTGGCGTCGTGGTTAGGGTAGCGGCTTGGGATCCAAAAGGTCCTGAGTTCAAGCCCCCGTTGGTCGCTTGAATTAATACACACCAGGAGGTTGACTCAGCCTGCAATCCTTCCGAGGTCGGCGAAGTGAGTACCGGTGTACTGGGCCCGGTGTATGCCCCGGTTAGAATAGGTGTACCATATCCCTGTGTCGTAAGAGGTGACCAGGGTTGCTTCAGTAAGGGCATCCGGCGTAAAACATGTGCCAAATCATTATGCGGATCATAACGGATGATCCGCTGTGGCGACCCCTAACGGGAGCAGCCGAAAGAAGAAGAAGAAGATTTATGGAATACAACAATTGGCATCATCGGGTAGAGCCCCTTGGGGTATACCATTCCAAAGAGCTGTATCAATCATTTGGATTCAACGGCAGATGATAAATATTTTACTTTATATTTTGGAAAGGGTGTTTCATGGGCCAATGCCCTTTTCACATTCAAGCCCCCTTCCCTTTACAGATCGAGAATGTGGCGCCAGTTTGTAATAATTCGGAGCGGTGGAATCCCAGAACTCAAAGCCAAGAATAAGGTAAAATTGATGAGCAGAATATATACCAAACCACATCATAGCAATCAATGAAGAATAACCACACAACAAACAAGAATACCGCTCCACAATCAACAATAATAACTGCACAACAATCAACACAAATCATCATCAAAAATAATCACACAACAATCAGCGCAAATCATCAAAAAGCCTCGGGCTGGCTTAGCAGTTAAGGTGGCTGGCTTGGGACCTTAGGATCCTCAGTTTGAGACCCTGTCGGCCATTGAATTAACGCCAGGTGGGGTTGACTCGGCCTGCCACCCTTCCGAGGTCGGCGAAATGAGTACCAGCCTACTGGGGTAACCTGCATCGGAGTGGCGACCCGTCCATGACTGTACTCCTTGCTAATGAAACTGCCTCGGCAGCCCGATGTGCTTTCACGGCATGAAAGGAATGGTATATTATTATGAATCATCAAAAATAACCAACCACTCACTCGTCATCAAACATCACCACTCACAAATCATCAAGATTATCACCAACATCAACCTCAATCAATAATCACTGAGAATAACCACTCAATAATCACCAAGAACATTCACTCAATAATCATACAGACATTAAAGTGGATGAAGAAAAGAGTGACAGGCATCGATGAGGTGCATACAGAAACGTTAATTGCAGTGGGAGAAGTTGGAATCAGTTGGACGAAAAGACGGTTGAATGTATTGTGAAAGAGGGTTCGGTTCCGGAAGATCGGTGGACAGGGCTAATTGTGCCGACATGGAAAAGAAAGGTTGATATTCAAGATCAGGGGGAGTTCAGAGATATTACGCTCCCAAGTGGTGTCATGAAGGTACTGGAAAGGATTCTGAATGGGTGGATAAGGAAGAGTGTGGAGCTGGAGATTGATGAAGAGGGTTGGGGGTGACGGATGGGATGTGCATGCTGAGACAGCTGGTGGAGAAGAGGTTGGAGGTGCAAGGTGAAACAGCATTGGGATTTGTGGACGTAGAGAAGGTTTATGACACTGTCGCAGAGAGATGGTGATGGCGACACTGAGATGGATGGGAGTGTCAGAAGCAGAAGTTGGGTTGGTGGAAGGGATGTACATGGGAGCGATGGGAAGACTTTTGGTTGGTCTTCGGATGTCTGAGGAGATCGGATTGAGGCAGGGAAGGTTTCTCAGCCCACTCACGTTTATCATGGTGATGGAGCAGGCTAGCAGGAGGGTAAAAATGAAAGGTATTCTGGGGAGGATGTTGTATGCGGACGATGTGGATGTTGTGGCGGAGAGCAAGCGGGAGGTATTCGTGAAGCGTGGACTGAAGATGAGGGCGGGCGGATTGATGGCAGACAGAAAAATATCAAGGAAATTGAAACTTCTCGTGTCTTGCGTCACGGCAGCCAAGCTTTACGGTCTGGAGATGGTGGCACCGACAGAGACAAAACAGAGGTTGCAGGTCTGCAAGAACAACTGGGTCAGGAGCAATGCGGGAGTGAAGAGGGTGGATAGAAGGAGAATGGATGAACTCAGAGAGAAGGTTGGGGTGGTAGTAAGCTTCCACCTAGGGATGGAGGATGACCTGAGGGGGTGGTGCACTGCCAACTTGAACTCCTCAAGTGGAGGATGAGGTTGAAGAGGTTGAGGAAGGAGGTTACAGAGAAGGAAGAAAGGATTGGGGGGAGTTTCTCAAGGAGGGAATTGCTGGAAGAACGTGTGAAACCTGAAGGGACTTCCACACATCACTAATTCATTCTCACCTTTACCTCGATCGACGTTAACACCAACATCTTCATTCAAAATCGAATTGCCGTACATACTCCTTTTAATCGTGCAGGCCAGGAATTTAGTCAAGTACCAGCATACAATGGCCTTCTCCTTTCAAGATGCCCCAAGATCTTTCACATCTCCAAGCTAAATTATCTTGGGACAGATGGGTATTACCCAAGTCTGTGGATCTATTGGAGATATTATTTACTTCCTGAAAGCAGGAAAGTTACATTTTTGGGAGGATTTTGAGAAAGCGTTCGACAGAGTTGCTCAACGCTTTTTTTTTTTTTTACAAAACTTCGTTACTATGGCGTCGACAGACACACGCTCCACCATTGGATCATTTCATTTCTCAGTGATGGACAGCAAGCAGTCACAGTTAATGGTACCGGTTCAACCTGGGGCCTCAGACGTCAGTGTTTTTCCAGTATATAAAACAACATCCAAGACAAAAATCCAATCCAAGCTGCATCTGTTTGCCGACGAAAGCTTCCTCGATCGTGAGATCCAGAGCAATGACGACCGTCGCCTATTCCAACAAGACGTGTACACTCGCCGACTGGTCCATCAAGTCGTTGATGGCTTTCAATGTTGAAATGTTTTTCTCTCCAAAGTATAACAAGGAAGCACAGACCAGTTCTGCCCTGGTACACCCTCGACTAGAATACGGTGCTGAGGCTTGGAACCTTTATACTGTACTGGTTCAACCATAAAGGGCTTGAGAAAGGACAGAAAACTGCCACCCTCTTTGTTCACCTTGATTACCAAGGAGGTAAACCACCTCAAAACGTTGTTGTTTTTCACTCGAGTACAATCTCGTTAATATTATATTTCCAACATTTATTGTACCGGCCGCAATCTTCGGGAGAATGCAATCAACTCAAATATCTCATATCTGAAGCTACAATTGATTCCTTCAAATTCTCATTCTTCCCAAGAGTTGACAAGATCTGGAATCAGTTACCAGGCACACACCGGTCGTTATACCATCTCGTTCAGCCTCCGAGGAGTGAGCACTACAAGTCGTTCGAGTGACGCAACCACCTGCTGGCTTCAGGATGATGTAAATGGGGGAGACAAAAAAAAAGAAAGAGCAGATGTCATTAAAGCCATGGTAAAATATATTTATTTAATCTTCGGTTTTAAATCTATAAAAGCTTTCATTTGCTTTACATGCTCCCCTTTATCTTAATCCGTCACTTCTCATTACTTTGCGCCATCAGTCATTGATATCATCCTCGTACCACACCATCCCAGCATCGCTTCCCGGGTGATCTGTGAAAGGGATTACGAAGACAAGACGAGACGAGACGAGGAATGATGCAAGGCATTGATTAACCAGACTGCGTGGTGTCAATGTTGGAGCGTCCGGTCTGAGTCTGGGAGGTCGGCGGTTCGAACTCCGCCCGCGCCATATCAAACACTTTCATTAATGGTACATGTTGCTTCCTTGCTTGATGCTCAACATGAAAAGCAAGGACAAATGTGTCCAAGAGCCGCGTCCTACAGGTTTTGTCTTCACAAGAAGAACAAGAACAAGAAGAACAAGAAGAACAACACCGAGCTCTCTTAGAACAAGAAGAGGAAGAAGAATTTATTTAAATTAAAAAAAATAACAACAACTTCCGATATTTCGTCACGTGCCGTCACGTCACGTCCATCATGGACGATGTTCGTTGATGACGAGAAAATAGTGTATTTACGAAATTACAATGCATTAAATGGAATAATCTTGAAATAGTAACGTGAACTTTTCGAAATTTAAAAGCAAATATCCGAATATATTTAAAAGTTCATGATAGACGCTCTCAAAAGGCACCGTCTATGTGAGGATGTGTACAGGTGTTTAGTATTTATGGAGATCTGGATCCTGTATATAAAAGAGCCGAGTTCTAAAGGTTTTGTCTTCACAAGAAGAACAACAACAAGAAGAACAAGAACAACACTGAGCTCTCTTAGAGCAGCGTTCGCGATGCGAGACGCTGCTAAAACATAAAATGATGGAGCACGGACAAACAACCAGAGCAGAGGCTTTGATGCCCCCATGGGCTCCGAATGCATCCCTAGTTACCAGTAAGTGAACTCGTATTACTAATGTGTGCTCCGAGGTGCAGACACACACCCACATCTCATCCTTAGCCCACCCCCAAAGTACCAACAGCAGTGTTTCGCAATCACTTGTGTGTGTCGGTCTGGTCTGTCCGTCTGTCACTTTTTTTTCTTTTTTTTTTAGCTTTTGTCATCAAATTTTCAACAAAAGCTTCATGATCAGAACGTCGAGAATTATTTTTTTAAATAATTTGGTCAAAAGGTCAAAGGTCCCAAGATTTTGTGTGGCACTTGTCAAAGGTCCCATATAAAAGGACAAAAATCACAAAAAATTGTCCATTTTCATCCAATTGACCTCAAATTTTAAGATTTAACACATTAGGTCACCAAATGGAGGAGGAAGAGGAGGAGAGGAAGAAGGAGGAGGAGAGGAAGGAGAGGAAGGAGGAGGAGAGGAAGGAGGAGGAGAGGAAGGAGGAGGAGAGGAAGGAGGAGGAGAGGAAGGAGGAGGAGAGGAAGGAGGAGGAGAGGAAGGAGGAGGAGAGGAAGAAGGAGGAGGAGGAGGCGGAGATGAAGGAGGAGGAGGAAGAGGAAGAAGGAGGAAGGAGAGGAAGAAGGAGGAGGAGAGGAAGGAGGAGGAGAAGGAAGAGGAGAGGAAGGAGTTTTTTTTTTTTGTATACCTTGGTCGAGGCTCGTATGAGAGCTAACACACAACTCACAGCAAGGGGGCATGAGACAAGAGGGGCGGGAGTGGAAGGGACAAAACAGTGGGGAACAGATACATTAGGTGAACTGTGGAAAGGAGAGGGATGGGGATGGGACGGGGAACATGGCGAAGAGAAGATGGACATTTCAGGGATGAAGATGGACATTCAAGAATAAGAGGTGGAGGAGGAGGAAGGAAGAGGAGAGGAAGGAGGGGGAGGAGGAGAGGAAGGAGGAGAGGAAGAAGGAGGAGAGGAAGGGATGAAGAAGGAGGAGAGGAAGAAGGAGGAGAGGAAGAAGGAGGAGGAGAGGAAGAAGGAGGAGGAGAGGAAGAAGGAGGAGGAGAGGAAGAAGGAGAAGGAGAAGGAGAGGAAGAAGGAGGAGAGGAAGGAAAGGAAGAAGGAGGAGGAGAGGAAGAAGGAGAGGAAGGAGGAGGAGAAGGAAGAGGAGAGGAAGGAGTTTTTTTTTTTGTATACCTTGGTCGAGGCTCGTATAAGAGCTAACACACAACTCACAGCAAGGGGGCATGAGACAAGAGGGGCGGGAGTGGAAGGGACAAAACAGTGGGGAACAGACACATTAGGTGAACTGTGGAAGGGAGAGGGATGGGGATGGGACGGGGAACATGGTGAAGAGAAGATGGACATTTCAGGGATGAAGATGGACATTCAAGAATAAGAGGTGGAGTAGGAGGAAGGAAGAGGAGAGGAAGGAGGTGGAGGAGGAGAGGAAGGAGGAGAGGAAGAAGAAGGAGGAGAGGAAGAAGGAGGAGGAGAGGAAGAAGGAGGAGGAGAGGAAGAAGGAGGAGGAGAGGAAGAAGGAGGAGGAGAGGAAGAAGGAGAAGGAGAGGAAGAAGGAGAAGGAGAGGAAGAAGGAGGAGGAAGGAGGAAGGAGAGGAAGAAGGAGGAGGAGAGGAAGAGGAGAGGAAGAAGGAGAGGAAGGAGGAGAGGAAGAAGGAGGAGAGGAGGGGAAGAAGGAGGAGGAGAGGAAGAAGGAGGAGGAGAGGAAGAAGGAGGAGGAGGAGGAAGAAGGAGGAGGAGGAGGAGGAGGAGGAAGAAGGAGGAGGAGAGGAAGAAGGAGGAGAGGAAGAAGGAGGAGAGGAAGGAGAGGAAGAAGGAGGAGGAGAGGAAGAAGGAGGAGAGGAAGAAGGAGGAGGAGAGGAAGAAGGAGGAGAGGAAGAAGGAGGAGGAGGAGAGGAAGAAGGAGGAGGAGGAGGAGGAAGGAGAAGAAGGAAGAAGTCGGATTACAAAGCGAGGCGGAGAGGCTTCACATTTTCAGATGTTTTCAAGTTCCGACAGTGCACCAAGACGGGGTTTAATCGGATCGGATTCGAATCCACGTTTAAACAAATCCAGCACCAAACAGATCAGAGGTGATCACACCACAACCTGAGCGCATCCGAAACAGACGTATAAACCGGGATCGAGTCCGTGAGCAGCACCGAACGGACGGACAAACATTTGTAAACGTTCACGTGAACGATTCAAAACAAGAAGGAAACGAAAAAGGCCAAAAACATCGGAACATTACCATGATTTCTGAGAATTCGGTCACTGCAGCAGAAATGGCGAGTGACATCGCGGAGAGACTCGATGAGGAACAGGCGGCTGTGAGGAAACACACAAGGTTCGCGTTTCCCGCTCGAACAGTTTGCGCAAACGCAGTGAACTTTCGATGACGTCATTGGACCTTTCACAACTCAGCGGGAACAGTTCGAATCGATCACAGATTCACTTTGTATAACTCGCGGAGATTAATCGGCTTTTATTATATCATTCAATACGTCACTGTCTGGAAAATCCTTTTTTATTATGATCACTGTCGATGAACTTACTGACATGGCTCACACACACAATACAAAAACACGAACACCAACGGAAATCGCGTGAAATCTTTTTGACTTATCCAATATCCCCAACTTGATAAACATACCGTGTTCCCATTCCCGCCTCCCTCAGCCTCATATATATATATATATATATATATATATATATATATATATATATATATATATATATATATATATATATATATATATATATATATATCTTGAAAAAATTAAGAGACCACTGCAAAATTATCAGTTTTTCTGGTTTTACTATTTTTAGGTATGTGTTTGGGTAAAATGAACATTTTTGTTTTATTCTATAAACTACTGACAACATTTCTACCAAATTCCGAAAAAAAATATTGTCAATTCGAGCATTTGTTTGCAGAAAATGACAACTGGTCAAAATAACAACAAAGATTCAGCGTTTTCAGACCTCAAATAATACAAACAAAACAAGTTCATATTCATTTTTAAACAACACAATACTAATGTTTTAAC
Source organism: Eptatretus burgeri (assembly GCF_056783735.1). Taxonomy (NCBI): domain Eukaryota; kingdom Metazoa; phylum Chordata; class Myxini; order Myxiniformes; family Myxinidae; genus Eptatretus; species Eptatretus burgeri. The sequence continues at coordinate 74,716,199 of NC_140964.1, forward strand.
TTAGGAAGAGTTCAGAAATCAATATTTTGTGGAATAACCCTGATTTTCAATCACAGCTTTCATGTGACTTGGCATGCTCTCCACCAGTCTTTCACATTGCTGTTGGGTGACTTTATGCCACTCCTAGCACAAAAATTCAAGCAGCTCGGCTTTGTTTGATGGCTTGTGACCATCCATCTTCCTCTTGATCACATTACAGAGGTTTTCAATGGGGTTCAGGTCTGGAGATTGGGCTGGCCATGACAGGGTCTTGATCTGATGGTCCTCCATCCACACCTTGTTTGACCTGGCTGTGTGGCATGGAACATTGTCCTGCTGGAAAAAAACCAATCCTCAGAGTTGGGGAACATTGTCAGAGCAGAAGGAAGCAAGTGTTCTTCCAGGACAACCTTGTACGTGGCTTGATTCATGAGTCCTTCACAAAGACAAATCTGTCCGATTCCAGCCTTGCTGAAGCACCTCCAGATCATCATCGATCCTCCACCAAATTTCACAGTGGGTGCGAGACACTGTAGCTTGTAGGCCTCTCCAGGTCTCCGTCTAACCATTAGATGACCAGGTGTTGGGCAAAGCTGAAAATTGGACTCATCAGAGAAGATGACCTTACTCCAGTCCTCTACAGTCCAATCCTTGTGGTTTTTTTGCAAACCTCAGCCTGGCTCTTCTTTGCTTCTCATTGACGAAGGGATTTTTTTCTAGCTTTGCACGACTTCAGTCCTGCCCCGAGGAGCCTGTTTCGAACCGTCCTCGCCATGCACTTCACCCCAGCTGCCATTTGCCATTCTTTTTGTAGGTCACTTGATGTCATCCTGCGGTTGTTGACTGACATTCGAATGAGTTGGCGGTCATCCCAGTCAGTGGAAAGTCGTTTTTGCCCTCTGCCAGTTTGTAGCTTTGTTGTCCCCAATGTCCGCTGCTTGACCTTGTTCTTATGAACCGCCGTCTTTGAAATGTTAAGGATGGAAGCAACGTGACGCTCACTGCATCCCTCTGCCAGTAAAGCCAGAATTGAACCCTTCTTTTCCTCACTCAAAACTTTTCTTTTCAACTCTTTTGGCATGATCAATAGTTATTTTTTTGATTCCAATTACTTTTGAGGTACTACTAGCACTGTTTTTGCCATCCAGCTGGTACTATTGCAAGAGGATAGTGATGACCACAGCAGTGGTTTTTATACTTTTCCTTGTTAAATAAGATTCGGTTCGGGTGATCACCTAATCAGTACCTCACTAAGTAGAATGAGGTGTGCCTGTGTTGGAATGCAACAGACACTGGAATGGAATGGCTGCCATACATGTGGAGATGCTGATTTAAAGTTTTAGATCCTCGTGGAGGATCTCCAAGTCTTACTCACGTTTTGTTCTTGTGGACTTTTTTGTTTCACAGCCTACAGTTTTCATCGAAACTTCGTGAAAATTGGCATATAAATGTAAAAATACCCTGGCAGACAGTAACCATCTCCGATTTTGAAAATTCCTCCGAGAAAAAAAAAGTTATGACATCAAAATATCTCCGCTAATGGAAATCGCCTTAAAATTACTCCGAAACTAGGCAAGCTTTTTGAATTCTGTTTGCGGGAATCGAACAGGGCATTAGCAGAGATGAATTACCGCACATATGATAGCTCACTTTGTCGTCATATCAATTTTTTATGACGTCATTCCTATTTTTTGACATTTTTTGTTTCACAACCCAGAGTTTTCATCGGATCTTCGTGAAACTTGCCATGTATATGCAGAAAGCCCACGCGCAGGCAGGAACCATCTCCGATTTTGGAAATTCTTCTGAGAAAAAAAAGTTGACGTCATAATATCGCGCTAATGGAAATTGCCTATACCATTATCTCCGAAACTTGGCAAGCTGTTTGAATTTTGTTTGCGGGAATCAAGCCGGGCATTAGCACAGATAATTTATCGCAAACCTGATACATCATAATGACGTCATATTCGTTTTTATGACATCATCATTAAGAAGATGAGCATCTAGCTCATTCGAGCTTGTTAGGGTCATCTCAGCATAAAATGGTCTGCAGAAAAAAAAAACTTGATGATGTCCTTGGTCACATGATTTGGCAGCCATATTGTTTTGTTTTTTTTAAACCTTCAAAAATCTTCTTCTCTGAAGTGGCTGAACAGAGCGAAGCAAAACCTTACATGTATGACTGCCTATCCATGAGGAACAAAAGGTTCACACATATGACATCATAGGTTACATGGTTTGGCAGCCATATTGGATTCACCCTAAAACCTATAAAAACAAGCTCGAATGAGCTAAGATCCTCGTCCCCTTAATGATGACGTCATAAAAAGGAATATGACGTCATTGTGATGTATCAGGTTTGCAATAAATTATCTGTGATAATGCCCAGCTTGATTCCCGCAAACAAAATTCAAACAGCTTGCCTAGTTTCGGAGATAATGGTTTCGGCGATTTCCATTAGCAGCGATATTATGATGTCAACTTTTTTTTCTCAGAAGGATTTCCAAAATCGGAGATGGTTACTATCTGCGCGCGGGCTTTCTGCATATACATGGCAAGTTTCACGAAGATCCGATGAAAACTCTGGGTTGTGAAACAAAAAATGTCAAAAAATAGGAATGACGTCATAAAAAATTGATATGACGACATAGTGAGCTATCATATGTGTGGTAATTCATCTCTGCTAATGCCCTGTTCGATTCCCACAAACAGAATACAAAAAGCTTGCCTAGTTTCGGAGATAATTTTTTAGGCGATTTCCATTAGCGGAGATATTTTGACATCATAACTTTTTTTTCTCGGAGGAATTTTCAAAATCGGAGATGGTTACTGTCTGCACAGGGTATTTTTTTACATATATATGCCAAGTTTCAGGAAGTTTCGATAAAAACTGTAGGCTGTGAAACAAAAAAGTCCACAAGAACAACAACGTGAGTAAGACTTGGAGATCCTCCACGAGGATCTAAAAATAATTTATACTGTTCAGATGTAGTGTTCTACATATGCAATTATGACATCATAACGAAGGCACATATGACGTCAAACAAAAATCATGCTTATTCCCTATGAGGAGTACTTGCCATGAACCAAGTTTCAATTTTTTCCTTAGTGCAGTTTCCGAGATACAGAGGTCCAAAGTGTTTCCATTTTTACAACATGGCTGCCACAACACATGACCAATGGTATCATCATTATAAATAAAACATTCTACATAAGTCGTTGCTCCTATGGTGAAAATTTTATCTCTATCCGACAAGCGGTTGCGGAGATAAACACTAAGGTTCTGTGCAGACAAACAAACAAACAGACAAATGAAAAATCATGCTTAGCACGACACTTGGCGAATTAGTTGACCTTTCCGTGTGGTGGTCCAAGCTGTAATGTCATGGAATGTGTGGTGTTTATTTGTTCGTACGTTAATAAAATGACGCGATGTCACAAATAACAATTATCAGGCGCGCGTTGTCATGGTAACGGCAGCAGATTGAAAATTTTTCACAACTCATTTAAAGCCACCATGTGACAATCAACAACTTATCATCGGTGCTTGTTGCCTTCATTCTGATCGTAGAAAATATTTGAAAATACCTAGGAACATTGCTTTTCAACCAGCTTTACGATCCCGTTATCAGGTTTGAAATATGTTGTAAAACAAAAATATGTATTTTATATGTGTGTTTTTCATGTTTTGGGTGACCCTGACCTTGACCTTGGGTCAATTTCGATCAAACTTTCTACACATGTTAATATTACATGCATAAATAGACAGTATAAGTTTCAATATAATAAGTGCAAAACTGTTTGAGAAATAGCCATGTGTCATTCATAAAATTACCCATTGGTTTATAATGGGCGATAATATAAAGTGATGCAGAATCCAGATCCTGATCTTGAACATCACCAAAAGTCACATATCTTTTTGCACTGTGGATTTCTATCAGCTGTTAAAATTTCATCCAAATCGGTTAAGAATTGTGACCTGGAGAACGAATAGAATTTTTTTTAAATCACGCCAATAGCTAAAAACTTTGACGTCATACGCTTGCGAAAACTGTGCATAATTTGTACTAACATGCATTTTAAAACATTTAGATATTCCATTGAAGTTTGTTTTGGCGTCAACAGGAAGTCGCTACGACTTCCGGTTGCTAAGTTATGTTCAAAAATGTGTTTTCACGTTGTGTGACGTCACGTTGAGACGTTTAGTCCGATTAAGACGGGGTTTGGACGCGGACCGTCTCAGGTGGATTGCCTATCAGGTGTAAAAATTTAAGAACGACTAGTCCAGCCGTTTGGGCTGTAGACGACCGGACAAACAAACAAACCAACAAACGTAACAGACCAACATACTTGACAAAATCGAAGATTTCACCAAGTAACAAATGTTTTTACTTTCCCTGCCAGGAGCATCATTCTTTTCCTTACTATATTGTTCTGGTTATGGATGAAGGACACAAAATACCAGGTGAGGTTGACTCTACCTGTCATCCTTCCTAGGTCGGCAAAATGAGTGCCAGCTTGCTGGCATCCTATGTCGGAGTGGCGACCCATCCAGGATTGTACCCAATAACCAATGAGACTGCTTCGGCAGCACCAACGCTCTGCACAGAGTATGGCCCTAATGGAGGGATGGATGGGGTGACACACTCAACACATAAGGAACCCTCAGTTAGATATTTCTTTCGTAAGTGTGTTTAGTCAGGTTACCTATCCCCTCGTGACAGGGACGTGGAAAATATGCATGTTTTTGGAGCAGGTTCCATCCCCCCCCCCCCAATGTAATTTCCTGCCTTCTTATAATCCCCCTCTCCATATATCCATCCATCCATTCATCCATCTTTCTTTTCCCCATCCTTATTCTCCTAGCTCCTTCCCACAGCACAAACCATACACATAATGCAACGTGTCTCACAGTACACACATTACACCTCAAAACACACATTCAGAGCCATGTTAGCACTGCAGTGCCAAATGGCAAGTACCGCAGTGTCGCCAAGATACGACGTCACACTGCGACAAAGGAGGGCCAATGGCGACCTGACATGAGTGGGCAACAGCCACCCTTGCAAGCTTGAAGCCATGCCTTGCCAGAGTCCAATATAAGCTGGTGTGCACCAAGGTTTGGTGGCTGACTGACGCACCAAGTATTGGGGTGAAAAACAAAACTGCCTGCTTCCTGCATGTCTGAGAACAGAGTGAGATGAATTATACTGGGGTCAAAGAGACTATGAGAGTGAACAGCAGCACAACATCCTTGGGGCGCAGCGGCTCCAGACTGACATAAACCTCTCCCGACACACTACATCGACATCCACACCCACACACCCACTGTATTCCCTTCCTTCCCTTTCCATTCCTCCACTTTGGGACCACCTTAATCCCACTGACTTGCATGCTGTGAGTGTGAGGCTGCAACTATGCCTCAATCTTCTTTCTTTCTTTCTCTCTATTTTCCCTGAAGTGATTGTGGAGCATCTGTCCGGTGTTTAGATAAGTTATGAATGTCTAAGGGGTTCTTCTGTACTCAAAGGATAATTGCTTTTCGTACTCTACTCGTGACTCGTAATTGATAATTCTGTACTCGAAGGATAATTTGTGACACTGCGCCTGTGAATATTTGCCTGTAAATACGTGCCTTTATCCTTGATAAACTGTTTCCAACCTGCTCGGTTATCTGTTTCCCCCATTGGTTCGACATAACAGATGTAATAAATTGACGGGAAGTTATACCCCAGTAATTTGCTGCAATAGCTTTGCCAACCCACCTACGGTTTCGCTCGGCAGTACATATTAAGTAGACAGGGTAGGAAATCGAGAGCGTGGTTCCCCAGTTGGGCCACCTAAATCACCAGTGAGGTAATGTGATAACTGGGCGCGGCGACCCTGCTTGATTTAGTTTCCTCAACCGGCGTCTGCAGTTGCTCAGCAACACATTGGAGCGTGGAGATATCCGTAGCTTGTCGGGTTCAGGATTGCAGGTCGAGTAGCGGGTCCGAGCCACCCCCTCGTGAATCCCGCGCACCACCCCAAACTCATAACAATATATTTATTTCAAACACAAATAATTTGAGGAATGAGAATAAAAGAAAAACACACTCAATGTTTGATGAATATTTTAATGTCATTGGAAGGTTACAAGGCTGTAAAAGTCCTTTTTCAGAATCAAATATAAGAGGAAAATTTTAATGTCGGAAACATATAAGACGTGCATATATGACGTGCTGAGGCTGCATTTTAAATGTATCCTGATTGAAAGAAACCTTGATATATATATATATATATATATATATATATATATATATATATATATATATATATATATATATATATACATACATATATACATACAGTATATATATATATATATATATATATATATATATATATATATACATACAGTATATATATATATATATATACATACAGTATATATATATATATACATACAGTATATATATATATATATATATATATATATATATATATATATATATATATATATATATATATATATATACATACAGTATATATATATATATATATATATATATATATATATATATATATATATATATATATATATATATATATATATATATATATATATATATATATATATATATATATATATATATATATATATATATATATATATATATATATATATATACAGTATATATATATATATATATATATATATATATATATATATATATATATATATATATATATATATATATATATATATATATATATATATATATATATATATATATACATACAGTATATATATATATATATATATATATATATATATATATATATATATATATATATATATATATATATATACGTATATATATATATATATATACAGTATATATATATATATATATATATATATATATATATATATATATATATATATATATATATATATATATATATATATATATATATATTTACACTTCTTTACAAAACTAATATTGATCATTTAAAGCATTATCATTTAATCGGCATTGAAACAGTCAGTATTCAAGTTCTTGTGAATTAATTATACAAAATTGATTGGTATGACGATCATAAAATCAGTGAGTATATTTGTGTTTAACTTTAAAATCTCTCATTGGTTCGAAAATAGCAGGACGGGATGGAAGAAAAAAAAAACGTGTGGAGGAGATGAACGTACATGCACACGTGTACAGGTGTCTCAAACATACTGCTCGGTGTCTCTATTGGGGAATAATGTTACATGGAATGCGTTAGTTTACGTAAATGTTTAGTGTGAGGTGCACTGAGGTTCTCTATTTTGTGAAATACTCTCATTACATCATGCTTGGTTTGCCAACGATTTCACCAGAAGGAAGGTGAACTCCAACCATTAGAACTCTACATTAGCAGGAAACTTACATTACAGGCCTTGACTTCCCTGCGGTGCGTGATCCACAAAATATTAGCACCAACGGATGCATGACGGATCTTATGGATTGAACCTCTCTTGCTCCATGATGAAACCCTTCTTCCACCATTTCTGAAATGCACATAAACATCTTTGAAGCCCTTGAACACACAAGATTGTATGTGCATGGTGCAAAACTATGCAGGATATAATGGAATTATTTTAATTACTAGACCAGGAATTTTTCTGCAATAGGAAAATCCTAAAGATGTGCACAATGCCCTTCCAGGTGGACGAGACAACACAAGAGCAACAACAAAACGAGCGAGAAAGAGCAATCAGAGATTGCAGACCCTCACCAGGACTTGTTTTGTGTGGAGTTTGTGTACTGGTGCGTTACGTAATTAATGAGAGATATAATTAGAACTTCCACTTTATAACTGCTGGCAGTGATGACTGGGTACCAAAAAGTCCCACTTTGATCGGACACCTGACCTTGACCCATGACGTTTTTCATTATTATTCAATCGAAATGAGAATAAAATTAAAATAAATTCAATTCAAATCAAATGGAAGACCAAATAGGTACAGTCCTGCATTGGGATCATGAGAAGGAACCCAAACAAGCAAAAAGCAAAGATGATATCATCAGGAGGAACCTTGATAGGATTCACGTTTAAGCTGCTACCCCCCCCCCCACCTCCGGGAAGAGATTGACAGGTCACTTCTACCCTCAAACTCATCCAGGCACAGCCAAGTGAGCATTATTCAAAACAAAAAAAAAACAATAAAAAAAAAATACAGATCAAAAAAATTAATAATTCTGGCTGCCAGAATAAGTGTCCGATCAAGTTGAAATATAAAACAAATATTCCCCGTCACTACTAGATCATAATTGTGAAGTTTCATGTCGATTGATTAAGTGGTTCCAGAGAAAACATGAATATTTTTCTTCAATCCAATATGGCTGCCAAACCATGTGACCTATCAATTATTCCTTAACAAACTTCTACACCTCAGGCTTGGGGAACATTTGTGTGAAGTATGCCTCAATCTGTCGAGCCATTCTGGAGAAGAAGATTTTTAAAAATAAGTTTTAGGGTAAATCCAATATGACTGCCAAAACATGTGACCTATGACATCATATGTGTGAACCGAAACTTTACATGTACAACTCATACGTGTAAAGTTTTGCCTTGATCTGTTTAACCACATCAGAGAAGAAGATTTTTAAAGACTTTATAAAAACAAAAAAACAATATGGCTGCCAAATCCTGTACCCAATGACGTCATCAATGCTTTTTTCTGTGGACCATTTTATTCCTAGATGACCCATAAAAAAATTTCATTCTGATCAGATGTAGCATTCTACATAAGAAATTATGACGGCATAACAAAGGCTCGTATGATGTCATAAAAATCACACTTATTCCGCATGAGTACTTGCTACATGCCAAGTATCAATTTTTTCCTTATGGTTTCAGAGATACAGAGGTCCAAAGTTCTTCCATTTTTCCAACATGGTTGCCACACCACGTGACCTATGACGTCATAATTATCATTACATCATTTTATATGAGTAGTCGCACCCATGGTGAATATTTCGTCTTAATCCAACAAGCAGTTGCAGAGAAAAACACGAAAGCTCTGTGCGGACAAACAAACAAACAAACAAGAAGAAGACGTCGTGCAGAGCACGATACTTGCAAAATCCATAAAACAAATTTGACCTCAAAAATAATTGCCTGGTTTAATTCAATGACCAAATATGCAACTCCTCTTCAAATCTCGTCAATCGGATGAAAATTGACAATTTTAGAAATTCGGCCTAGGTTGACCTTTTGGTCGATGGTGACCTCAAAAATAATTAGTTGTTTGAATTCAGTGACCTGAAATATAAATACTCTTCAAATTTCAAGTCAATCGGATGAAAATTGAGGATTTTCCAAACACAACCTTTGTTGTTGACCTTTTGGTCGATGGTGACCTCAAAAATTAGTGGTTGAATTCAGTGACCTGAAATATAAATCCTCTTCAAATGTCAAGTCAATCAGATGAAAATTGAATATTTTAGGAATACCACCTTAGTTGTTGACCTGTGACCTATGTCGACCTTTTGACCTCAAAAACAATAGGCATCTTCCTTATGACAAAGTCTACCATGTGGTGAAGTTTTATGAAGATCGGTTAAAAATTGTGACCTGCAGGCGACAAACAGACAAACAGACAGACAGACAGACAGAATAACAAAATCGACAAACCAATACAAGTGAAAATTCTTCGATTTTGCAAGTAACAAACAGATGAACAAACAAACAAACAAACAAACAAACGGACCCAAACGCAATTCTCTCTCTTTCGGCGAGGGTAACAAAACGACAGAATTCTCCTGTTGTTCATAGCACGTATCACTTTGATCGTGACGTTTCAAGAAATCCAAAACGACAGAGAAACAACCTTTCTGTTCCAGCCAGTACCCCCACAGTGTCGGTGTTGCCAAAGCAGTTATTAGTCAGAGAAATAAACCAGGTGGTTTGCCATTTCTCTTCCAAGTTGTAGTCAAGGCAGTGATTTGGACAGAGTATCGGCACACAGTGGCATACCATTTTTCGAAGGGCAACCTGGAACATTTCAGGTGCACAAGTGAATGTTGGTGGATGGGGACAACTATCTGAAAGTGCAGTCCACAGGGCGGCGTACTCAATGATGCGGTGGAGGGTTGTAAGTCGTGGGGTACCTCAAGGATCAGTACGATGATCATTATTATTCACAATTTACGTCAATAATTTGGATAGTGGGGTGAAGAGTAGGCTTTCTAAATTTGCAGAAAACACAAATACTGCAGGTCGGGTAGATAGCAGAGAGGGTGGTGATCAGATTAAGGAAAGTTTAAATGCTTTAACAGATTGGGCAAAACACTGGCAGGTGCAGTTTACCATAAGGAAAGGGAAGGTGCTTGGGATAGGGATTGGGTAAGAACAATGAAAACAGGGATTACATAATGTAAGGGGCAGTCTTGCAGCATGCTCCACAAATGAAGGATATGGGGGTGGTAATTTAGTATGGGGACTGGGAGGGGAGGGGGGGTACAGCACAGTGCCAGACAATTATAAGGAGGGGGCTGGGGGTAAATTAAATTAGAAACCACAAGAGGAATTTAGTTAACAATTTGAACAGAAATTTAGTGAGGCCCCATCTCGAATATTGTGAACAGTTTCCTTCACCACATCTGAGGAGGACATAGCTGTTGTCATCGAGAGGGTCCAGCGTTGGCCAACTGGATTGGTTTCCGTCCTTGCTACGGGGTGAGTCATAAGTCCCAGGACATGGATTTAGCTGCTTATACAAGATTTGTTTACACCATCTACCAGGGTGAGCCATAAACCCCAGGAGTAATAACATATTACAGTAATAAATTTATAGTGGCTGAAATGGCTTTTTCCCCCAAAGATGAAGATTTCATTTTGACGGTGCTGGCTTTCAAAAACGCTCCTCAAAGTCTTCTTTACACCTGCTTCATGGTCCTGTTTGTGTTTCTCCTCTCGTTGGTAGGAATGGTGGGTCTCGCTTTGTCATGGATGGGTGATTGTGTACATGTGTCGTCTGTCGTGATTGTTTTGTCTGGAACATGGTTCCTCAAAAGATGAATGTTCTGTCGGTTCTTGTTTCTCACTCACCCTAAAACCAGCACCCAGTCCCCACAAAAACATTTTTTCCCAACAACAAAAAACAAGAATAAACACATTTGGAAAACAACACCCAGGTGATGTCCTTGTGCTCGTCTCACCGTTCTCCGGACAAACCCCGTGGTTTGGCATCCCATGATGGGGACCGATTTCTCCCGAAAATTTCCATCCCCACTGACTGTGGAGAGAAAATCTGTCACTACATGGCCCCACCAACATCCAGGATATTGGGGAAGTCACTTTCCCCAAGGTCAACGGCCATGTTGGGCTGGCAGGATGGCTTAGAAGAATGCACATTCACCTCAAAGCTGTCTTGCCTGGGTTCGAATCCCGACCCAGCAAAATACTGTCATCTTGGTGTTTCCCAGGCTGATTCATCAATGTGTGTGCTGTCCTTCAGATGGACGTCTGGCATAATTCGTTGGTAGACGTTAAAAATCCCCCAGTGTCCTTCGCGAAAGAGAGGCAAGCTATCGCCGGCACCATGCCCAAATTCCATATTCCTGCTCTAACCAACATAGGGCATCACATCAATGGCACAGCCGCACATTCAGCCAACAATGCGACCACGCAGCCTTGTCCTGCATACGAACGAAGAACGGCCATGTTTGTCCGAAGTCAAGCCCTCTGGTATGTGTGTTTGTGTGGATAGTTTTGTGTGTGCGTGCGTACGTTTGCTCTTCCATGAGCCTTACAAACCACGAAAAATACACAACAATGGCAACTTTTTTACCCATATGATTGTGGGCAGTCAATCACATGAGTGAGTGCCTCATGTTGGTGCATTGTATGGGAAGAGCAATTCAAAAAAATCAATCTGAACTGATAAGCACCAAACCCGGGCTCAGACAAGGAAGACAAGTAAACGTGTACCAATGAGCATCTCTATCTACCTTGTGGGTATCATTCCAGAATGAACAAATCGAGTTACTTACCTGACGTATAGGTACCCATCATGGTCCAAACCGAAAATGGTTTCATTTGGCATTGCCATCATCCTATTAATCGGAACATTTGTCTCTCCCGTATGTCTTTCAATAAGAGGACATGTTCTACTTAAAAACACCATTTCAGAGGAAGATTTCTTCAGGGCAAAGCATTGTGTAGCAGAGCAGGTCATAGTTTTTATCTCATGATTGAAGACATGGGTAGGTGCCAAAACAAAAGGCTTTTGTTCGTTTCTTTTCGCGCAATGCACTTTTTCATTTCCATCGATCCAGAATATGGTGTTTTCAACATTGGTTTCACATTCCTTCACATTACCTAAAGATGGAGAACATCAATATAACAATCAGAGATCAAATAGCCGCATGATACAATGCAGGCAAAAAGGCCATTTGGCCAACACATCACACTTTCACGCTACACTCCCCATGCCATAACTCAGGGAGGAAGACAGCAGATGAAGCCAGGCTTATGAAGAGGAAGCTGTGTAGAGAAGCAGCTGCCTCTACACAAAACAAGCAGACGTGTTCACAAAAAATGTTTACATTTGCAACTGTAACGGCACTCGGTAGAGCGCATCCCTCCGCCAGGCTGAACAACTTACGTTCAATATTCCACCGATAGGCCGGATCTGAATCCGGACTTGAACCAAAATCGAAACGAGTTGTTCTTATCACCTAACCTCGAACCAACTCATCCACCAGGTTTTTTTTTTTCCAAATCCGTCCACAACATTTTGAAATATCATCCTATATATCGTGTTGGTCTTCTCTCGTGCTCAATAGTGAAGAATCTGTCGTGTGTTTTTCATCCGTGCCAACTTGTTCGTACTTTTACATCATGAACTTAGTTCCATTTACTTGTCCAACCAATGGCAGCAGTGTCGGTGTGGTTTAAAAAAAAAAATTCTGGTTTCTAACCAATCATTTTGCTCCACACTTCGATCGGGTTATTGGACCTTCCCCTCGAGGGATGAGCGGTGAAGAAGGCTACAAAGGAAGTGTGACGATGCTTCCCTGTCTGAAAGCTCACTGTTTACACCGTTGTAGAAATGACTCACGGACTTGAGTTTCACTGGAGTTAAACTAAAGTTCGCTGGGTTTAAATACTGGAGTTAAACCGCATTCATGGCCCTATCCTCTGGCAGCACTTTGCTCTCTGCACCCACAGTTTCGTATCATATACCGTATCGCAGTTCTATCTTCAGTGAGTTTTCACTCCTTTCTACCGCAGGATTACTACCATGGAGCCCCTTTTGGTGAGCAGCTTATTCCCACGGACACTGGACGTTTTTGACACCTGCGTCACCGAGTGGATCATATTATTTTGTGGGCACGACGCCGAATTGGCCCACTTGTTATACGCCATTTCATGCTTCTTATTGAACTTGTGACAGTATTCACTCTCACTCAAGCTTAACAGCTCATGAGACCACTCAGAGTGGACGAAGTCATCAACCCCTAAGCGGTGAGTAGAAGTTGATCACTTGATTTTCTACAAATCAATTCAAAAGTTGTAGTTTCTGGATCCGGATGCGGATCCTCACCAAAATCTCATCGATTTATCTCTGTAACACACCCAACTTGTCCACCAGGTTTCGTCTGAATCTGTCAATAATGTTTGGAGGTATCGTGTTATACATAGTTTTGGTCAGATCTCTCAATGGTGAAGAATCACTGAAAAAATTCTCATATCCACATCCGGATCTTCACTGAAATCTAACCAATTCGTCCTTGTCGCACACCCAACCTGTCCACCAAGTTTCATCCAAATCCATCCATAACTTTTTTAGACATTCTGCTCGCAGACTGACAAACAGAAAAACAGGCATGAATACATAATCTCTGTCGACCTTAGGTGGTGGAAGAAATGATAATAACTGACAATAATAATAAGGATAATAACATGACTCCCTCCCCCGGCTGTTCACATCAGGAGTGGGTGCCTCTGGTAAAATAAAACGTCAATTCTCTACAAGTAAACTATTGTTACGGCCCGAGGTTCGAAGTTCGTCATGAGGGGAAGCGCTCAAGTTCCTCTCGAACACCCGGTCCTCGGGTCACCAGCTGCAGATAACTCCACAGTATAGCAGGTTGTAAGTCAACCGTGAACGCTGAGTGATACCACCAATCATGGCAGGGTTATTGCTACTTCACATGTTCCTTTCCTTTGGATGACGGTATCAAGGGGGGCTCATGCCCTCGATATGTACTTGCTTTGTCTTACCTGATCAGGTACAGCCGAGCGGAGCTGCCGAGTACACACCGGCTAACATGTGGAGCCAATCGGTGGGGTAAAATTTCCCAGCTAACAATATGTGCAGAATATGCCGGATCAATGGAGGAAAAGATGCTATGACCTGGGTACATTTTCAATCACAAGCAATTGATTTCCAGCAATGGTGAGGAAAGGTATGTGGAACAGGAAGCAATGGTTTTATTACAGGGGAGATAGGTACAGCAGTGACAAGCAAGGATTGGTAAGGTGTGGCAAAATAAATACAGTTATATGCAAGAGAATACACATTGCAGAGCGATACCGATCTAAGGTCTTCTGCAGTCTCACTGAAGTTAACAAAACAGGCACCATCACTAACACTCCTGAGGAAAGTGAGGAGGAGGAAATTGGGACCATATATTGTGCAGAGCGTTGGTGCTGCCGAAGCAGTCTCCTTGGCTATTGGGCACAATCCTGGATGGGTCGCCACTCCGAAACAGTATACCAGCATACTGTCACTCATTTTGGCGACCTCGGAAAGATGACAGGCCGAGTTAACCCCACCTGGTATTAATCCAACAGTTGAGCGGGATTTGAACTCAGGACCGAAGGATCCAAAGCCCACCACCCTAACCATTAAGCCAACATCAGGCATAAGGAAAGTGAGAATCGTAAGAAAGATGAGAAAAGAACGAGGTGGTTGCAACCTCTTGATTACCAAGTAGGATTGAAGAACCCATGCAGCCCAGCCGCTGGGGAGAGGGAAGGAGTAGGAAAACTGATGGTGTCTAAGGAGGTGAAAGTGAGGACGCAAATCTAGGTGCAGAGAGGAAACTAATAAAAGTGTGTGTATCAGTGGAGTTGCCCTGAAGGGGACAACCTTTTGGGACTTGCCAGGATAATCGCATAGCTCTTTTAAGATTATGCGTCCACAGCAAACGAGATGGAAAGAAAGAAGACCGTGTAAGGAAATAGTATAGCATAATAAAGTGTATGCAAGTCTGAAACTGTTGGTGCTATTAGCTTGGCCCTATGACTGTGCTCGGTCTGGCACCTGGATCTTTCGCTCACCAAGCGTTCCACAAACTCCATTTTGCCTCTGCTCCAATCCGCAAGCCTCCCTCCACTGCTCCGTTTGCTTATCACTTCCTGCATGGAATGCACACCCTTTTATAATTATTTGGTGAGGGAGGAGCTTGAAAGCGGATCTGAATGGGATGTAGGAGTTTTCCAGCGCCCCATTGGCGTGTGCACGATTACCCCGGCGTTGGCTCCATCCACGCAATGGCACAGCAGTGAAGATGGCACCACTCTGTTATGGACTT
Source organism: Eptatretus burgeri (assembly GCF_056783735.1). Lineage (NCBI taxonomy): Eukaryota > Metazoa > Chordata > Myxini > Myxiniformes > Myxinidae > Eptatretus > Eptatretus burgeri. The sequence goes on from NC_140964.1 coordinate 74,731,750, forward strand.
CCCCATGAGCTGTAACGATCTAAGTGGTAAAGCGACAATATCAATTACATATCTCTGTGATGATATGTACGTCTTCCTGGTAAGAGCAGTACGGTAGGGTGTACCACTTTTGCAAAAGTAGTTGCTGGAATGAAGCACTATGTGCCTATCTATTCCACTCGTGAAGTTAGGTGATTGACCAAAGTTTGAAAATTTTCCCACCTTTTTTGACCTCGGGCCGCCATTTTGAAATTTCAGGAAAAATCCATATTTTTGAAAATAATATTGATTTTTGAATATTTAAAAATATATATATATATATATATATATATATATATATATATATATATATATATATATATATATATATATATATATATATTTCTCTGTGTTTAGATGGCCGAATGCACTTCAGTAGGCACCATTATGATAGTAAGTACCCATAAATATTATTCACAACTTGTCCCAACATTTTGAGAAGGGGTTGCCATTTTGGAATTTCACTGAAAATCCCATATTTTGACAATTATTGCACGGCACATTGTTTTAGGCATTTACAGAATATCAGTAGTAGCGTTTTCATCAAGACATTATTAATGACAAATGAGAGCATGATCAATTAATTATGAGATCAACAAAATATGTTTTAAGCGACATGGTTTTCATATATGACAACATAACAATCGAGCAAACAAGCAACATTCACAGATATCTTGTAGAGAACATATAGTTTGTTTTGTATAGTCTGGGTAAACCTTCCTGTGCTCTTCCACGCACTGTAGCAATGCTTGACGTTGTTTCTCATCATTGCACATATGAATAAAGTCAGACACCAGCTTAATTCCTCTTTCAGCTCGATCATTAACGACACGCAAAGAATTAGCACTTTCGCAAAAATACTGTAACTAGCGAACTTGTCCCTCATAGCCACAGGAGCCCTGACCATTGGTCAGTCAAGGTTTATCTGAAAGTACACAAAGAATAATAATTAAAAAAATTTCATTAGATATACACAAAATATACGATTTTCACTGAATTTCCAAAATGGCAGCCCCTTCTCAAAATGTCGGGACAAGTTTGTGAATAATATTTACGGGTACTTACTATCATAATGGTGCCTACTGAAGTGCATTAGGCCATCAAAACACAGATAAATATATATATTTTTTAAATATTCAAAAATCAATATTATTTCCAAAAATATGGATTTTTCCTGAAATTTCAAAATGCCGGCCCACGGTCAAAAAAGGCGGGAAAATTTTCAAACTTTGGTCGATCACCAAACTTCACTAGTGGAATCGATAGACACATAGTGCTTCATTCCAGCAACTACTTTTGCAAAAGTGGTACACCATATTGTACGGCTTTCCAGTAAGTTGTTTCTTTTATTGTCTGTAAGAGTTCTTACATTCCATGATGCCAGAGATACTGTCTTCCTTTTAACCGTCTTGGCCCCACGATAACCGAGACCCACTGACTGTGGGCAGTCAGCCAAATATGGGGTGGGTAAGCTTTGTTTACCCCACCCTTTTGTTGGGTTACCTGAAAATCCAGAGCAGGCAGTGCAATCCATTAAGAGGGTTATTCAACTACTATAATTTGTCCTTCCTACCTTGTGGGATAGGCGAGGGAACGTTATGGATGGTCCTACTCTTTCACGAACCGGTTTACTAGGCTTGACATTCAGTGAGGGTGGCCGGAACTTGTGATTTGTTCACAGTGCTGGCAATAACTCGCCGACTCTCGGCCAAAAACTCCGCAGAATATTAATGTACACCAGCTGCTGAGGAATCACTCACTAACACTCACATTTTTTAAACACTAAATAATCCCGAAACCTCCTGTCATTCGAAGTTTGAACAAACGAGACCATAAATGTATCTCCAGCCTCCACCATTACTCAATCATCATTTCGAACAAATATTGTCTCTCAGTCAGGACATCAAAGGGCTGGAAGGATAGCTTGAACGTACGCGCACTCACCTGTGCTGTCTAGCCTGCATTTTAATCTCGACCCAGCCATAAACTGTCATCTTGGAGTTTCGCATGCAGGACGAGGCATCGATGTGTATGCCGTTCCCTGAAAGGACATTAAGCCGGAGCACCTGCTTGTCAGCACTGGACCTATCTACCAATAATGTTCACCACGATAAAGACACCACGGTGTATGTGGCGAAGGGTCGGTGAGTTGTCACTGACACCCTGAACAACTCACTGGTTCTGCCAAAAATAATGACCTTGATTTGAACATCAGGCTTGGCCAGGAGGTTCGTGAAAGACTTGGGCCAAAAAGGTTTCCCGGCTGATCCACAATAAGGTAGGAATAATTGGGGCAGTTAAAGTAGCAAACAGTCAAAACATAACATAACCACACGGTACAAGTTGCACTTACTTTGCATGAACCACCATTTTTGTCCATCAAACGTGTACAAATTCTGACTTGTGTCGATTCCCCAAAGTCCAGATGGACCCGACTTCACGATCTGCATTGCCGACCCGGTGAATGCAAACCAAGTTCCATTGCACAGACGAACTACGGTGTTGTTCGAGAGAATTCCGAACACTGAGTGGTCCCATGAGTGTATGTATGAGAAATTGCTGCCCATGGACGTACATTGAAGAACTGCATCCACTGGGGGAGGAATTAGAAGAGGTGGAAGAAAAGGTCATTCATTTCTCTGCTTCGTTACTCGAGTTCAGGAGGATATTATTGACAAAACAATGCATTATTCACACAGTTGATGTTTCATCACAATATAAATGATTTTAACAACTGATCACAAGAAAGAACGAACCAAGACTGAACCCAGCAAGTAATAATACAGTTATCACAGTCAGGACCCTCATGGTGCGCGAGTCATGGACCCTTATGGTAGCTGTTGGGTCTATATAGAGAAGTTAATAAGCATCAATAACATAATAACCGAAACCTGTTTGCTTTCGGTAAATATACTTGTCATAATCCAATCATCCTCTTGAGGGTCTTGTTACGTCTGATGGTTGGGTGCTATAAACGCGAGTCATCGTTGGACCTGGTGCACTCCACGAGAGGGAACTTCAAGCAAAGTTTTTGATATTTCTATCAATGGACGGGAGAAGGTCTTCTCCTGAAAGACATTCAGGTCAGTTCTTGTTTAAATAATATGTCTAGACTGTTGTGATGAAGGCCGATGTTTGCCTGCTTATGGGATCACTTGACCGTATCGCATGATCATGTTTGCTCTCAGCTCGTCTCACTGTTTACGCATCAATTTTCTTTCACTTATCGGCAAAATACCAGAATTCAAACAGGTGCAGTGAAACGACGACATCAATGAAAAACAAATACGCTTTGATATACTATCTATTTAATTTCAGACACAAAAATAGGTCGTTGAGGTTGGAAAGATCCACATTTAAAAGTGAATGTACCACCAACAATTATCGCGCACCTGCCCAAAAGGCAAGGTTCAGGTCAGAAAGTGCGACCATCATTTTTTTGGCAGTTTTAAGCTCCCTGAAGTTTTTGTTGTTTTTAGAGGTCTCCCCCCAGGACTTTGCATGAGACATCCTGTGCCAAGTGTTCACCTAGGGTAATGGGGTATCCAACGGTTCAACCATCCATAAACGGTCTTCACCCATGGCTGTGCAGGCATCCTGTGCCAGGTGTTCACTTAGGGGTCATCAGGTGTCTGATGGTTCAACCATCCATAAAAATATTCACCCGTGACTGCGCAGGCATCCTGTGCCAGGTGTTCACTTCGGGTCATCAGGTGTCCGATGGTTCAAACATCCATAAAAGTATTCACCCGGGACTGTACAGGCATCCTGTGCCAGGTGTTCACTTCGGGTCATCAGGTGTCTGGCGGTTCAACCATCCATAAACGGTCTTCATCCGGGACTATGCAGGCATCCTGTGCCGTTTGGTGATTTCAACAAGCAGATGATGATAAACACCTGTCAGACCACCTGTACTCTCCTGGATAAAGACCACTCCGTGGTCGAACCGTTGGACCTGAGTCTTTCCCCCTGGACTCTCGAGTGGGGAATAGTGCCTTCAGTTTCGAAAGCCTCCATAAACGACATAGCTGGGAGTTTCACAGATGCCGGCAGGGGGCAGTGTTACCACACCGACGTTGGAAACAGCTAAAGATCGCCCTCTGATGTCAGAATGGAGCTGCAACGGCAAAGTTTAAAAATAATTACAACCGTATTACTGCATTAATACAATTAAAAACAAAAAAATTTGATTGAAAAATGTGTGTCCTATGATCCATGTGACTGCAGCACACCTGTCCTGTGACGTGCGTCCTGAGTTTTGTTGTCGGAGTTTCATTCATACTTCTCGCCAAAGCTATAGCAGCCTGGAATTTGTACAAAGGAGATAACGAAGTTCCGTTCAGTTAATGACACTTGCCTAATGCACCAGACCAGATCGGTTTGTTCCCTTGTTTACAGGTCTCTTGCTAACTGAATGCCTGCTTCCAACGTTCTGCGCTCTGGGGGAAAGCCTCGGCCATTTGGTCACGTGCTAAACTGCTGCAAAAATAAACCCTTTAACAAAGACCCCTCTGGTTCACAACCTGGGAGGAAACGCAGGCGGTCTAAGCGTTCCGTTTAGAGACCATGCCTTGGGTGTGAGAGGCAATTGTGTGTTTTAACGATTCATTAAACTAACAAACACCAATTCTCACACTGTCTGCAGCTTCTGCCGAGAACACCGGCCCCCAACCTTGTCCACGCTGGGGCACGTAAGATGGAAGACCCTGCAGCTCTTGTTTTCCTTCAATGCGTGCTCTTGGAGACCATGACCATTTTCAGTGTCCTAGAAATTGTATGTGTTGTGGTCACGTTTTCGGGGTGGGGTGAGGGCAGGGATTTGACGTCCAATGACGTCATGCTTTCGTCATTACCTTCTCGCGCTGGATATTACGTCACAATATTGGGGGAAATGCGTTCTTTTATGAAATCCTTCTTTCTACGCAGATACGGACTGTGATTATTTCCAAAACACAACAAAATTTTGTCATCGAGTTGGATTTGAATTTAAAAAAATTAAAAATTAATATCTAAGTTATTTTTCTGTTTACTCTGGAACCCTATATGTTTCTTGAGCTCACTCCGTTGTGCTTAGTTGTCGTTTGGGAGGGGGTAAGGGGACTGGTTCAGAAGGCACAGCTTACGAACAATGTACATGGTGGCCACGATGTCTTGTCACCACTTGTAAAAATTGACGTTGCCTTTCATCATATTAGCTGACAACACGGAAGGGTTCCACAAGTTATACCACATTTTCATTTCATTACATATTTTACAGCACATGATACAAGCCTTAAGTGTCCAGTGAATCTGTTTGTGCTCCATCATTGTCATTAAAGAGAATAATTTTGCGCCAAGTTCTGTGGGACATTTTCCGGAGCACTGACAACACTGATGCTGACAACAATCCATTGTTCAATGGTGTAATTGTTTGCATCACCTACGGTTACGTTCACTCAATCAGAAAAAAAGCTAAAAAGGAAACGAATAAACACTATGCACACAAAGGGAATGCCACAATTTTTACAAGGGGTGAAAAGACATTGTGGTTACCCTGTGGAGGATGAAGAATGACTTATTGGATATTTGGATTCCATCACGACTCACGAGGACCTGTTTGTTAACCCTTTAAGCACAGCTGAGCCATGCTTCTCACCTAACTTCCTCGTGCTGCTCAAGAAAAGTGTCGGTATATTTGTATGTTCAAGAAGTTCCTTTTAAAGCTGTGTTTTGATTTTTAGAAAGGAATCATCTTGCATGTTTTTGTGGTTTTAATACATTTCACGTATGGTGCGCATTGTCGGTGATCAGCTATAACTCTGCACATGCGGCTGCAACGAACGCGGCATTATGGAGTAGGAGTTCACCTGACATTTAGGCAGTTCCCCTTTCCGTGTGGCATGTTTCCGGATGATGTTTCATGGGACCCTGGTCCATGATTCAGTGAATAGTGAATACCAGTTTAAATTCCCTGAAGTCATGTGGAAGGTTAGGATTCAGATGAATGAGACATCCGAGCTAGAACATCAACCCCAAAGATGTTCCGACTCAGAGGGTATGGGTTTCTTGTTGGCCACTGCATTACTTCTAAAGCTTCCTGGGTAAGGCACTCCATGGGGATTCTGGGAGCATGGTGTCGAGCATTATGGTGCAACAACAGGAGATCTGGTCCAGTGGAACCAACAAACGGTCTTATCAGATCACGGGCTGTGTCAATGTACTGCCAACCTGAAAATCAACCCCTCGGAGGTATGACGAGTGACATCCCAGATTCCAACAATGGAACAACTTTGACTATCTGCACCTGAGTTAAGAATTGTTATCAACCATCACAGGTAGTATTTCCAGAGTTTCTTTTAATACAAGATTGAAGCTCATAGAATCGTGAAGAGACAGAGGGCAAAAAGGTAGTGTATTGACAGTGGGACAGTGAGACAACAGATGCACACAATAAGCAAGGGAGTGAATGAGCAGAAAAAGAGGAGAGAGAGGAGCTGATGAAACAGTCATTTGCATGGAAGAGAATTTGGTTAGGTTAACTATGGTGAATGGGAGTAGAAAGTATTGAGAGTAGAGATTGGGAATGACCTGAGATGGTAGTGCACCACTCGCTTGAAGCCTTGGAGGGAAGAAAGAGAGATTAAATAGTCTCCAAAAGGCAGTTCCACAGACAGGATAAATGAGGAATGAAAGAGTGAGGTGAGGGGGTGGGGGGGTGCAATCATGGATTTTGAGTGTTTTGGGAGGTGCATAATTGAAAAACATATGCATCCTGGAGAAGGACTGAGACAGCAGAGGGAGCTAGATCGGAAGAGAGGACACATAAAACAGAGGTCACTGACTTGCCTGAAATGTGAGACCAACAGACCTTGTGTTTCGCCCTCATTGTGAAGATTCCAATAACGTTAAGAGCTTTTGATTCCAAAGAACCCAGGAGAGACAAATGTGATGCTGGAGGAACCAGCCAAGAGTGGGGAGTAGTACTCCATTGAGATACAGACTAAGGCATTTCAGGGTTGAGTAATTATGAGTTTTCCATGAATTACTTGGGACAACGGAGGATGCCAACTCTGTGGCTGGCTTCAAAGGTCATCTTTGACATGTGGTCAGCTCAGGAGAGGTCATGGGTGATAATGATGCCGAAGATTGAACCTCTCTCTGTGGCTGACCATGGAATGGATCGGTTGGCTCGTTTGACGATCCTTCTGGAGCCACAGGGTGAGATGTCCACAATTGTCAAACAGTAAAACGAGAACGGCACTCGGTGGAGCGCATACCTCCACCAGTTTGAACAGTTTACGTTTTGTATCCCACTGTCGACCAGATCTGAATCCAGACCTGAACCAAAATGTAATTAGGTTATTCTTGTCATCATAATTAATGGGCATAAGCCTGGAACTTCTAACCCACTTTTCTCCAAACATATTCTGTTCATACTTTCCGAAATCTTCACATTATGTGTTCCATGTATTTACGCAGGTGAAAGCAGATTCAAAAAATCGAATATCATAATCATAATCATCATAATCATAATATAACAGGCATAAGCCTGGAACTTCAAACACACTTTTCTCCGAACATATTCTGTTCATACTTCCGAAATCTTCACATTATGTGTTCCATGTATTTACGCAGGTGATAGCGGATTTAAAAAATCGAAAAAATCGAATATAGAAAGGATTTTCAAAGAGGGAATCGATGACGTCACAATCAGCAGCGTTCGGCGGCAAACCGACGGTCGGGTCCCAGACGACGTGCTTTACATAACTAAGAACATGAGTTCAGGACGTTTGTTCAACTCAGTATTTACGACTTTTATCCTGCCATGTTGTTAATCTGTTGATGGAGGTAATATAGAAATGATGAAAATGTCAAATTGTTCGTGTTACTCATCCGGCACGATGTGTCAAGGCCAACAATCTAAAGCGACCGGTCTCAAACACCACCATGGGCACCCAGACACGCCACCAATATGAACTGAGCTGTTGAATGCGCCGCAAAACATCCAAAGAAACTACCGTAACCGAGTATTGTGATCCGTCCTGTCCCCCATACCTGCCGTAGACGGGTATCTGCAAGTATAACCAACTCATCCACCAAGTTTTGTCATAACTCGTCCACAACTTTTTGAAATATCATGCTATATATCGTTTTTGGTTCGATCTCTCAACGGGGAAGAATAACTTTCGAATTTTTTTTCCGTTTCCGGATCTGGATCCTCACCAAAATCGAATCAAATCCGTCCTTGTCACACACCCAACCTGTCTAGCAAGCTTCGTCCGAATCCATCCACAACTTTTTGAGATGTCCTGCTCACAGACAGCCAGACAGACAGACAGATAAGGGGTGATAACATAACCTCGATCCACCTTGAATGTGACGGAGGGGTGGTGGAGGTAACAAACAGTGTGATTGTTTCAGCAGCAATCCAAGTTATATTTGAGGACAAGTATCTTTGGAAGCATGCAGGACATGAAACTCTAACTGAAGACGTTATCCAAGACTACTGTTACAACTCCATTCATAACTTTTGAATTGCATAGTGAATGAGTAGCAGAATAGCCTCGAGCTCTGCACCTTCACTTGTGACCTGTCCAGCCTGGGTTTGAATTTCGACCCAGCTATAAACTGTCATCCTGGCATATAAACTCTGATGGATGTTAAACTGGCCATTTCGGATGCTAGCATTAGTTGGTGAATGTTAAAGATCCTATGGTGTCCTTTGCAAAGAGTAGACGAGCTATCACTGGCATCCTGGATAAATTATAAATCCCTGCTGTAACCTACAGGGGGTACTGCATCAGCAGCAAAGCTGTGCCCTCAGTAAATTAATAATGCCACCCGCAGCAATGTGCTGCATCCAACAATAATAATAATAATAATAATAATAATAATAATAACAACAACAATAATAAAAATTCACAGTGAAATTTTTTCTCCCAAATTTAATATTTCCTCTTCAAATTTTTGAATCTTAAAAAATACAATATTTGTACCATTTCCCCACAATATTGTCCAATGTTTTTTTTTTCATGTTCGTTTCAATAAAATTTTGGTACTTACAAAGCTATCATGTTTCTTTTTAGATTTTGCACATATATACAGTAACTGTTTAAAATGTGAACAATCTTCCTATAATCTCATGATGCATGGCCATGGATTCAGGCCATTTGCCTCCTCATGCTCACTCGTACCTAATCCACATCTCGCAAACGTAATCTACCAGTTTGACGGGGGGCGGGGGGGGGGGGAAGCTAACATGCGAATAATAAAAAGCTTTAAAAAGAAAAAAAAATCTAATAATAATGATAAAAAGGAAGTAATATCTTGACAAAACTTTGCAGTGAATAATATCCAAATTACTCACATTTATAGGGAAATTAGTTCAGCCTTCGAAAGAAAGACATATGATACGAGAGGGGGGCTCGATAAGTGGTCCGCACAAGATACTCAATCTAGTCCAAGATGCCCCAATTTATCATATCCAGGGTGTCTCTTAAATAGGTATCCATTTTAGCTCCGTCACAGAACTTAATGTTTTCACCCCTATCTATTTGTTTGTGAGCAGGATATTTCAAAACGTTGTGGACGGATTCGGACAAAATTTGGTGGACAGGTTGGGTGTGTGACAAGGACGAATTGATTAGATTTGAGTTCAGGTCGGGATGCAGATCCGGTCTATCAGTGGGATACAAAACGTAAACTGTTCAGCCTGGTGGAGGTATGCGCTGTACCGAATGCCGGTCTAGTTTTATTTTTGAATACAAGCACACACAATTTTTCCAGTTAAAACTTATATGTAACAGTTGGAGTAATGTTTGAAGTTTTGTTTAGTACTCAACATGTCCACCTTCTCTTTCAATACACATTCAAACAAATACTTCAAACATTACTCCAACTGTTCCATATTCAACTGGAAAGTTGTGTATGCTTGTTGTAGTCACAATAAGTAAAGTTGTGTATGCCATTGTATTCAGGAAATAAAAAATGGGGCAGCATGTCCCAAAGCTCACCTGGATCAGGAGCAACAATCACTCAAATCCCCTGCTTAAGTTAATATCTAAATGCAAGGGGGGGGGCTCAAATCCCCCGCAGATCTCCTTAGACCTTTTTTGTTTTTTGTGCCGTGAATAAACTTTGGTACATTACGGGTGATGAAGGTTGTGGTCAAGTTTCATTGAAATTGTGTGTCATTTCGGAGAAGAGAGCAAATACCTATTTTGTGGGGTCAAAAACTCCCTGTGGACTCCCTCAATGAGCACAGATTTTGATGCGGTCAATGCACTTTTAGTCTGGGATCCAAGGCATATAAATCCAACTTTGATGTGACACCCCTGCTGTAAAATTTTTGGCACTTGAATCATGTTTGTGAGGGTGTAGAACACCAGAAAAGTGACTTTGGCAAGTTGGATCGGATTGCGCCACTTCTCCAGGGACGATTTTTTTACTTCAGCCGGCAAATCCCAATATCGAAAAAACTAGGGGTAGGGGAAATGCAAATCTCTGTATTTCTTGAACCCTGCATCTCACAGTAACAAACCACCACTGATTATTTTTGGTAGAACATCAGCTTTCAAATGATGTATAACAAAATTTGATTGTATGACCTCTGGGGTCAGGGGAGGTCAAAAGGTCACAGAAAGTTGGTCATGCTGAAAATCTCGGCCTTACATTAAACAAATTGTAATTTTGCAGTCTCATAGTGCTATGATCAAGCAATCCTTGATATTACTGTTTTCTTTACATCCCCCTGATTTTTTTGGGAAAGGAAGGTTCGGACAGAAACATTTTGCTTCTTTATTTTGAGTGTATTTGGGGGGTCATTTTTTCAGAAATCCACAAAATTCTGTATTTTCATAATTAATTATATTTGCGTAAAATTAATATGTTAGTATCATTCATGCTTCCCCCTATATCTACCATAACCTAATGATGTTTTCTCCTTTTTCATACAGGTACAGCCCTCATATTAAATAATGGAGCCTGTAATAACAGTGAATGGTAAAGGAAAAAGGACTTTTCTGATCGAAAATGACTTCAAAATGTTTGGTCTGCCAAACAATATGTGATGACAAGGGGTCTCTGTACAAGCTAACTAAAAGAGGTCTGCAAACATTTAAGAATGCTGTCGAAATCAGGAAAGACGAGGTGCATCAAAGACTGTGGGGTGACCTTCAGGACGCAGATGATTTCCTGTCAAAAAATCCTCTGTGCCATGTAAAGGCCCTGTCACACCTTGACGATTTAGCCAGCGTATGCCGACGTATGAAAAATTTGTCGAAAACGCTGGCACACGTCGAATACGTTATGGGTAAGTTTTGTATGCGTTAAGGGCATGCTGAAGCATGCTGAAGCACACTGGCATACGTCGTAGTACACCGAGCTCGTCGACAAATTTTAAGCATGCTCAAAATTTTTCGACGTATGCCAGTGTATGACTCACACATTCCACATACGCTGGCCATACGCTAGGCACGTTATGCGATCGTTGACACACGTCAACACACGTTACTTGTAAGTTACTCATAAGTCGAAACACGTCGAGGTAATGTTTAGCGTACCCGAAAGTTATTTCTAACCGATGAGTAACATGCTTTGAACCTATGTAACGTATCTCCAACGCATATTGACGTATGTAGACGTATTTGACGTCTTTCGGACGACCACAGAAATTACTGAACGTGCTTCTAACTTACAGCTACCGTATAATGGTGTATTGGCAGCGTTTAGGAGAATTGGTATGTACAAATGGGCTTCACAGGAGGAACCCGTCAGTGTTCCAGACTCCATGGTTTTTTATTTTTTATTTTATTTTTTCTTTGGCATGATGGTGATGTTGACACTTCGATTTCTAGTGCGGTTATCATATAATATAATTAATAGGCTGCCGCTCAACGATTTAAATCATAACCGCACTAGAAATCGAAGTGTCAACATCACAGTCATGCCAAAGAAGAAGAAGAAAAGAAAAAAACCATGGAGTCTGGAACAATGACGGGTTCCTCCTGTGAAGCCCATTTGTATATATCAATTCCCCATAAACGCTGCCAATACGCCATTATACGGTCGCTGTAAGTTAGAAACACGTTCAGTAAGTTCTGTGGTCGTCCAGAAGACGTCAAATACATCTACATACGTCAATATGCATTGGAGATACGTTACTCATAGGTTCAAAGCACGTTACTCATAGGTTATAAATAAGTCACGGGTACCCTAAACATTACTTTGATGTGTTTCGACGTCGAGGAACTTTCAAGTACCGTGTTGCGAAGTGTGAACAACGTTCGTGTAGCGTGCTTACAAAACGTTACTCATAGGTTAGAAATAAGTTTCGGGTACGCTAAACATTACCTCGACATGTTTCGACTTATGAGTAACTTACAAGTAACGTGTGTCGACGTGTGTCAACGATCGCATAACGTGCCTACAACTTATGGCCAGCGTATGCGGAACGTGTGAGTCACACGCTGGCAAACGTCGAAAAGTTTTGAGCATGCTTAAAATTTGTCGACGAGCTCGGCATACTACGACGTATGCCAGCGTGCTTCAGTGTGCTCTTAACGTATACAAAACTTACCCATAACGTATTCGACGTGTGCCAGCGTTTAACACAAATTTTTAATACGTCGGCATTCGCTGGCTAAATCGTCAAGGTGTGACAGGGCCTTTAAATCATCGAGTGGCAGCCTTTCAATAGGCTACGCCACGTGATCGTCGGCGATACGCTGCCGCGCGCTATGCATAAGTTAGACTATCGTTGGCCATAGGTTGTGAACGCCGACAACACGCTAAGCATTCGTTGGTATAAGTTATCTATAAGTTATCGAAACGTTCTTTATACGTTACTAATACGTTATTCATACGTCCAACTCGTTATGAATATGCCCAAAACTGAAGAAAATATCAATAGTTCAGCGTACGCCAGCATTTTACATACATTTTGATACGTTGCCATACGCTGGCTAAAACGTCAAGGTGTGACAGGGCCCTAAAGTGTCACAGTGGGTATACACACAAAAGGTCCCTTGATGATGTAATCTATATTAATATTTCGGCACGCCCCTTTCTTTGTTCCACCATCAGATTTTTGTTACTGCATGAAATGAAACAAGATTTGGCACATATACTAATGATATTATTGTCTTCCTTAAGAGGCCCCTCAAAATTCGTTTTCATGCATTTTCACAAACTCCAACCGATTCCATTCAAATTCGGTACGATTATGGCTTTTGGTCCAACTTAGGTCATTGGCTATAAATTTTTTCCATAACACTTCCGATATTTGAAAAAAATCGATAAATCGATATCCCTTATGGGATTTTCCATTCAAATCCACTCAAGTTTAAGGCCTACGGGGGACGCAAATTTCCACTTTGCCCCGGGCACTGTTTACCTCTGCTACGCCAAGCTGTTAGGGTTAAGTTTAGGGTTTGGGTTAGTGTTAGTGTTAGGGTTAGAGTTAGCTACCCTAACACTAACCCTAACAGCTAACCGTAACCCGAACAGCAAACCCTAACCCCAACCACTAACCCCAACTGCAACCCTAACCCTAACCCTAACAGCTATTCAGGAAATTTGCAAGAAAACCCGGGCGTTGCCTGAACAACGCCGGGCTTTACTACTAGTTTCTGATAAACGGTCAAAGGATGATCAAGGTTGTGGGGAAACTTCAGAGGGAGCCAGTAAAGGAGACAGAACAAGTTCCATGGATTTCAAAAAGACTTTAAAAACTGTGTTTTCTGTGTGAAAAGGAACGTGATTCAAAAGGGGACAGAACATTGATACGAGTTAGTACAATCGAGAGACAGAAATCAATTCATAAAAAGGCAAAGGAACTTAATAACAAGGATATTATATTCAAAATTGATGGTTTTAGTGACCAGTGCCTCGACTTAACTGCAAATGATTTCCGCTATCATGTGAGGTGTATGAACAAGTTAATGAGTGAACGTAGCAAAACTGAAAATAAAAGTCGAGACCCAAGTTTGCATGACCAGGTGTTTCAAAAACTTCTGTCTGAGGTTACACCAAGACTTATGATTGACAGGCATGTCTATTACATTCGCCAGCTTCCAAAACGGTATGATGAAATTTTGAAGCAGCATGGTAATACTGCACAGCGGCCTTATCGAACTGATAGGTTGACAAAACGATTTTTGGATCATTTTGGCGCTGACATTCAGCTCATTACTTTGAACAATGGAACTCTAATTTGTTCCTCTTCTTTGACCACCAAGGATCTTTGTGATGAGGTTGTGGGGCTCAAGGCTGAAGTTGAAGAATGCCAACTTTTGCCAGATGATGATTATGATGGTGACAATTTTATTACAAGTGTATCAGGTAGTTCATATCCTCTGGCAAAGCACTTGCAGATGGAAATAAAACAGGCTGCAAAAAGGGTGCCTCAAGTTCAGGGAACTGCAATTGAGATTTCTTACAAAGAGGCATCTAATCAAGTTCCTGTAGATTTGTATAATCATTTGGCATGGTTGATAACAAACTGTAATGAAACTACAGATGAAGGGGGAAAGGTTCAGATTCCTGAAGACGAACATGAGAAAGTGCTGAAATTAGCGCAGGATCTGATGGGATACCTAAGCAACCAGCCACTCCAAAAACACATTGGGGTTGGTCTTCATATTCTTAAACAAGCGCGGAGCAAAAACCTCATAACAATGATGAACAGATTTGGAAATGGCATTAGTTATGCCACCACTCAGCGACACCTCACAACAGTGGAAAATGATATTTCTGAGAGAGAAGAGAGGGAAGAAATATTCATCCCAACTAATGTTATTCCTGGGCACTTTACACAGTATGCACGAGACAACTTAAATTTCCATTCTGACACAGAGGATGGTGGCAGCCTTGATGCCACTACCAATATCATTTACCAGTACTGAGAAAGACCTGACGTTGAGCAGGCTGGAATGGTTCTAGTCAAAAAAACAAGGCAATAAACTATCAATGCGCCAGAAAAGTTTGTATCTGTGGACAGTAATCTTGTGCTGACGGACAGAAAACAAGCCAGATCATTGCATGGTATTGAAATCTGTCAGGGTGATGACAAAGAAAGTGGCACTCTGGCTGATGAAAACATCGTTTGGTTTCTTTTACGGATGTTTCCAACCGAAATGATGACCATTGTAGAAGATAGCGTGTCTATTTCTTCTCCAACTTGGAACAGTTTCTTCGAACTTAGTGCTGGGCAAGAAGCACCAAAAACAACAATTGTCCTGATGTTGTCCCACAAGTCCTGATGTTGTCAAAATCTCATTGGATTACTTTCATGTCAGTGAGCCTTAAGCTTGGGCAGCCAAAAACGGTCATCACTTGTGACTAAGCAATCTATGACATAATAAAGGGCTTGGTAGTAAAAGAACCGGAGAAATACAAGGATGTCATAGTACGCTTGGGAGGTTTCCACATTGCACAAAACTTCCTGGGCTCCATCGGCTTTTTATGAAGGAGAGTGGCATCGAAGACCTACTGGTTTCAAGTGACACCTGCGGGAGAGGCACAGCCAACAAAGTAATATGTGGAAAGGACCATTACAAGATGGTACGGTACCATTCATGAGTGTTTGAAGCAATATTCATGCTCAAGTGGGAGTCCTTTGAGAGATGGCTGGCCAAAGAAAATGATGTTGAAGCCCTTTCTGGAGTGTCGTCAGTGCTGGAAAATCTGAGAAATGCGTTTGATATGAAAGACAAGCAGAAAGTTTCGGAATTTGTGGATGAGGTCTTGAGACATCTGGCACACTGGAAAACCTTTGGAGGGACTTTGAGTGCACACTGAGCATGACAGCTAGATTTTGGAACATGTACATCAAAATGGTACTCATAATCAAGCGATACATCCATGCCGAGAGGGTTGGCTTGTGGAAGCAGCATTCGCAAGAGGCCCAAAACATGTTGCCATACACTGTATCCTCAGATCACAGTAAATACTAGTCTTGCCTGCCAATTTATTTGAATGAGATGAACAACCTCCCTCAGTCAGCGCCAGAAGTGCACCAGGCATTTGAGGCAGGGAACTTTAGTGTCCATGTAACAGAGGGAGGTTTCAATGGAGTTTGGACTGATTTAGCATTGGAACAAACATACAATAAAGAGGGAAAGACAAGTCTATTCAAAGGAATAACCCAGGATGAGGCTACCCATGAGAAGTATATTAAAACATTGCCATTTTTGACTTCTATATCAGAGTATGTCAAAGAAATGGTCCACATGGACTGTCCACAGTCAGACCATCATGACAAAATGACCAAATAAAAGACGACATAGACAAAGTGATGAAAATCAAGTTGACGGTAGCAGATAAAACGAGAAATCCATTTTCAGATGCTGTTGGGACTGACAAGCTGATCAATATTTCTACAGGAGAAACACTTACCTCACCTGAACTGCTAGAAGCAAAGCAACGTGGGGGTAGAGTCAATAAAACTTGCCAGTTCTACCAATGCTGACAAAATCAGTGTGCCCAAGATAACAACATTTGCAACACAGCAGAAAAAAGGAAATAAGAAGCAAGACAAGGTCAAACAAGTACTATCTGAGGAAAGTGGAGTCACAAGGGCCCTTTGTTTCACACAGGATCGAAGTGATGAAGTAAGGATTGATGCGTTCAGTTATGAATGGCTGGAATACCCACCATCTCTGTTTGAACCAGACAGGGATGAATATACCATGCGGAAAGGAACCAGATCAGACTTTCTAGTGACACTACAGGATAAGGTTTCTGATTCATTGGGTGCCTTTGAAGGAATTGACCATCGGTTGTGCATTGCAGTTAGTTTATCTTAATGATGTGATGGCATTCATCCAACGTTTTCAGACTCGAGGTGCGAGTACATTCGGGCAACTTCAAGAGAGGTACAAGAGCAAAATGAGTATGAAACCTGTACACTGTCAGGAGGTACACTTCATTGGTGATAGGTATGACTTTGGCCTGCAGAGTCTAAAGGGGGACGAACGCCACAGACGGGAAATGGATGTGAGCTCACCCGAGTATATTCCTGCGGACACTCTGGCCATTCCTGCATGGAAAGGATTCCTGTCAAAAAAATGGCAAATCTACTGTCATATCTCTCATCATGTTGGTCAATTTCCTCTTTGTCCGATGGCTCCAGTCTGGTACTAGGAATTTCGCCAGATGCGATACATGTCACAAAGAATGGAGCAACTGCCATTCGTGAGCTGCACTGTCCTTCCCATGAGGAGGCAGACACTAGAATTTTTGCACATATAGCGAACTGTCCAGATGAAAGTGTTGTGATCATTCAGGCGACTGACACGGACATTATACTGCCAGCGTTGTACCATTTTCCCAGGCTAATGAATATCAAACAGCTATGCGTGGAAAAAAAATTACCTCTTCCTCCCTGTTCATGACTTGGTGAAGTCACTGGGTGAAGCTGTGGATAAGGACCCTTTGCAGTTAACTGACACCTTGCTCACTTGTTATGTCTCGTCAGGCTGCGATTCAGTCAGCTATCCATTCAGACGCAGCAAAAAGAGGGCAGCAACAGTTGCACTACAACATGGAGGCAAAATGCCAGCATTTTCGAGTTTTGTCCTCACCGATTCAGGCCAGAATGATGAGTTGACCAGTGAAGCTCGCAGCTTTTTTGTTATCTTTATGGCAGAGCAGACTATACGTCCTTAGATAATTTCATTTATTTGCTTCGAGCTTCTATTTGATAATCATTTATTTGCTTCGAGCAAAAGGGATCTGCGATCTCTGCCTCCAACTGAAGACGCGTTTCACCGTCACGTTCAAAGATCTCTTTGCCAGATCAGCCTGTACAAACAGGCCACACTTGCCAACCCAGTCCTTCTTCCACCTAATAAATATGGTTGGTATGTGGAAGATGACAGGTTGCTTCCAATCATGAAGAAAAAGTCATCAAAACCTGCCATTGCGAAAGTGGCTTTCTGCAAATGCAAGAAAACGCCGAGCTGTCTGAGGAACTGCCCATGTGAAAAAGCGGGTGTGCCATGCATCATAGCATGCACCTGCAATGGGGACCAAGATAAGTGTGGACGGTTAATGGGTGAAGACAGTGATGGTGATGAATAAACTTTTCATCCTCAGTTTACCATGTGTCATACTCCATAACATAGTACTTTTTCGTGGCTGAGAGTGAATCAGACTTTGCAAGTACATGTATGACGTACAGAATTTCCAGCTACTATAGCCCAGACTTTATAAAATCCATTCAATGGTTAGTATAAGAGTTAGTGTCTATTCCCTACAGTCAGGAGTCCATGACCATCTCACAAATTTGCAGGGAATACATGGATGCGAAAAGCAATCACACTTCTGCCACAACTGTATCACAGTTACAACACAGTAATTGCTGAACACTTACATGCCCCCCTCCCCAAAGTTGGGGCTAATGCTGTATGGAATAGACAATGTCTGTAAATTGTTTTTCCAATGCATTCATGTTTAGATATTGTGCTATACAAAGTTTTAGGTCACATTATCAATTACTGTGAAAAAAATCTTATGGTATCCAAAACCAAGATTTGGGGTTTTCCGTTGCCTTTTTTCCGCAAATAGCTTAAGAAATAGCACTAAATAGAGTGGCAAGATGCTATTTAATCCAAACCTTCCCTTTTCAAAAACATCAGAGGCATGTATAGGACACAATTATGCGAAGGGTTTTCATAATAAAATTCTCATAGCAGCAAAATTACAATTTGTTAAATGTAAGGCTAGATTTTCAGCATGACCTACTTTCTGTGACCTTTTGACCTCCC
>NC_140964.1:74755513-74808013 GCF_056783735.1 Eptatretus burgeri
TGACCAGGCCTGACGTTCAGCTGAAGGTGAGAAATTTGTAATTGTTCAGGGTGTTGGAGATAACATGCGTATTCTTCACGAAAGACACCGTCTGGGATATTTAACGTCCACCAACACAAACTAATGCCATCAAACGAGACTCAATTGAACGTCCATCCTAGGGATAGCATATATATTGATGCCTCGCCCTGCATACAAAACACCAGGGTGACAGTTTATAGCTGGTTAGGGATTCAATCCCGGGCTGGACAGATGCGCATACCTCCAAGCTTTCCTTGCAGCCCTTTAATAACAGGAATTTAAAACACCTCATGCAATCCGCAGCCAAAAGAGGAAGTGTTTGAAAGGACTTGGAAATTTGCAAAAGTTTACTTCAACAATAGTCATGCTGGCTCTTCCAAGAGGCAAAAAGAAAGACAATCTGTTTGTGAAGTCACTTTCCAGATGCCTTTTGCTCAATGTCCTGTATCCAGAAAAGAATCATCAGAAACCTGGTTCTTACACCTTTTGCAGGTTTTTTTTGCAGCCATATTGCCTGCAAGCGACGATGGCAATGGCTATGCAATTTTCATTCGAGGCCTGTGCGATGAATGGCGTGCCATGGCAGCTGCAGTTTGCTAGAGATCGCCTCGGTGCACCTTTTTATTGCGCTAATGCACACTCAAGTGCTTTTCTGCAGCTTGTCATGATTTCATGACACCGTGACGGATACAAGTCTGATGTGTGTAGTAAGGCGACCGTGGTGGCTCTGGCACCCATGTTCACTCACCCGGTCTCTCACCATTATAATACAAAACTCAAGGCTTTCCCGGTGCGAGATGATGTTTTTTTGGCTTTTTAGGTGGTACAAGTATCTTGCGCACCTCTGAAATTAGATCTTCCTGAAAGTGACCCTCTCGTGGAGATATCAATGGATAATGGGCATCAATAAAAGGAATCAAAAACCTCAAAGATAATTTTGTGATAAGGGTCAGTCTGATTCCGATTTGTTTTATTTTTAGTTTTGAAAAAACAGGATAATTGGCTGTAAAATTATTGCTAGACCCTATCAGGCTACCAGACCAAGGTGCAGAAGCTTGGGTCACAGAACAATTTGGCCCAAATTCTCTCGTGCTCCTTTTCTCAGCAAGCGATTTACCATCCAGGCAGCCTTCCTGCTACAGCATTAGACCATTGCCTACCCCGGGGGATATCGAGTTGAAATGACTGTTATTTATCATGGTAAATTACTTTATCACGGGGTCAATAAACGCCGGGCTTTTTTTATCAGGTTTCCCGGGCCGCGATCGGTATTAGGGGCGGCCATTGTGCCTGAGGGCGCCTGTTGTCAGGCCGGGTAACTCCTGGCCCTTCTTGTTGGTGGGAGTAAATTGTGGATACGGGTACCTGGAGCAGGTAGGACAATAGAGAGCGACAGGAGAGATAAAGCTCGAAAAGAATGCCCCAGTGAGTGCCCTCTGGACTGACCATCAGGCTGACACATAACCCTGGCACACCCTGGATCTTACAATGACAAAATTGGTGTATAAACGAATCAAGGTACTGAAGGAACTTATTCCCAATGTTTTATAATTTTACCCTCAAATTTATTAGGCAGATTGTGTAGCGATCTGTTGTGTTATTCTCGGCTTGCGTAACATACATTCAGCATAAAATTATTCTCCATGCCATCTACCTTTAGACTGGGTTAGCAATCCTGGCGGCGCCACATTGTACACCCAATGTGTACAAAAAATATGTAGTACAACAAGAATATTTGCACACGTTAACCCCAACCACGAAAAGATCACAAAGGGTTTGTTTGAGGCCGAGGAAGACGAATGACTTTCCTTAGTGGCATAGATATTATTGGTTTTGCGGCTATCCACAGGGAGTTAAATACTCACATCCAACTTGGGTTGATGCACTGGGAAGGGTGGGGAAGTCGGGGATGGGGGTGGGGGTGGTGTGGTGTCGTTGGGGGGAGGGGTGGAGGTGGTTAGTGAACCGTTCATAACATTTGATCGCACAGAGACAACGAACTGAGCCTATTGCACCGCTGTGATCATCGATGTAGTTGAGCCATACATCACTGTCTTTGTCACTCTGGAGAGCTTTTTACCAACGTTTTGTCATGGGAGCAATATTCGAAAAGGCTTTAACACTTGGCTCCATAAATGCTTCACAACACATCAACTTGCATAGAGATTTGTCATTTAAATTGAAATACACGGAAACCGTGTGAGTGTAAATATCAAAACGATGGGTTTTTTGGGGGGGCTTGGCAAATGCAACAGAGTCTGGAGGAATTTTGCTACGATTTTCTTCCTGAAAGCTTCTGTAGCTGAAGTGTTGGTATTTATTTAAATGTTTGTTATTTCAGGAGAGAAAACAAAGACTTTGTAGATTTGGTCAAGAAAAAGTCTGGTGTATGTTATGAGTTGCATTGGAAATATATGTATGTGTATGTATATATATATATATATATATATATATATATATATATATATATATATATATATATATATATATATATATATATATGTGTCACTGATATATCAGGTCACTGATTTATATACATATATATTTAAAATATCCGATCTTCAGATGGAAGCTCACTCTCATCGGTGCCTCCACAAATCAAAATCACATCTTTAGATGTAGTTCTTCCACTGGAGGTCGATAAAATTCCTCATTCAGTCAAAATCATAACAATTTATATCCAACTGTATTGATACTGTGACCAGTCTTTCATTTTACAAGTTCCACTCGTCTGGCAGACATTCAGTGGTTAAAATTTTTACCTAATAGGTCTTACCCTGGAGTACTTGCCCTGAGGACACCCCGGAACGACCTTGTTGGCCAGTCTGTTATTTATATACCACACGTGTCCAACCAAGCAGAGTCAAGGTCGCATGACAATGGCATGGATATAGGAACAAAAGTTCAGAAATAAAGTTGATGTTGGAATGTTTTCACTAAACAAAGCCCTGAATACATTCCAAAAACCGAAAGAGACTTTTAACTTCTCAACATTTTCACAATCTATCAAAAGTTAATGAAGTTGAAGCAACTGACTTCAATCTCCCCACCCTATGACTTCTGAGAATGGCTAACTCTCCATTTGATTACATAATGAAGAGATTGAAATATTAATTTGTATGAAATTTACTGCTCAATCCATTTTTTCTGGTTTATAGGTCTCTTCTGATCGATCCCATCCACCGGCAAATCAGCTACTTGTGTAGTTTCGAGTCAAACAAGTTAAATATTACTATGTAATGTGTAGCAGCTTGAAGGGAGTAGCTTCAACTTCATTTTCCAACCATTGTGACTGGGAAAGCAAAACCTTTTTTCATGTTTACGAAGTAAATCGATGAAATATGTTCGGATGATAAAACATGATTGTCAGAAATGCGTGACACCGAGATAATGAAGTTATCTCATAAACATTTTCCTGATGTCAATAATTTTCTTCTCCTGACTGATGTTCACAATTGACTTCATCAAGAAAATTTGAAAACCCAGTCACTGAAACGAGAGTCCTTTTTTGAGGCAACCACTATCCTCACCTTTTTTTTTTTTCAAAGTTGCATACATCCTACCTATTGCATGCGGTTCCAGACAGACCGTGAAGTGGTGTCATTATCAGACTCAATAATCGGGTAATGACTGTACAATGGTTTGGATTCTTTCCAAGAGGATGTCTAACCATCTTCTTTGGTCTCCAGTGTCTCATAAAGGTCAATGCTTATATGACCCCCATTACTGAAGAAGGCCGAAAATCAAGTGACCCCTGAATGAGAATACCACAGCCACCTGACAATTCCCCCCTTCCCTCCCAACACCAATTTCCCCAACCATGCAACACTTCCTATGGATTGGTTTGGCATTTAATATTTCCCTGCTGATGACAAGCAGCTCATGAGGAACCTATTAGAGATGAGACACAGAAAAGACTTGAATTCACAAGTACAAGTGGCCAAGTGTCGTGCTCATCAAGTGAGGCTGCATTAATGTCAAAGCCGATCAAGAGCTGCACGTTATCGAGTGAAAAGCTTACTTTCTTCAGGGAGCAGTCTGTCAAAGAATTAAGCAGAGTGAAGATGGTGAGGACAATCAATATCATTAAAATTTTATTTCTAAAGACGACAGAGTGAAGATGCGGTTCTTTAATGAAAACGCTGACCACAAAGCGGCACAGTCAAGGTGGTTGTGTTGCTAATTCCTCAAATACCTCAGTAGTTTTGACTTTGGCCGATGGCTACCAATATAGGACAGACACTGTTGATGACACCATATTCGGAAAAAAAAATGAAACAGAATTCAAGAAGACAATGTAGATTTAATGAGGTCCACAATGTCTTCTTGAATCCAATAAAGACCTTAATCCATTGACAGAGATCTTGGATCGAAAATTAATTGATTTGTTCAAAGAATTCATGGCTATCAGAGATGTCGATAAGTCACTTGAGCCAATCGTCTCAAGTCAAGTCTCAAGTCTTTGAGAGCAAGTCTCAAGTGAAGTCTCAAATCACCGTCGTATTACTTCAATTTGTGTCAAGCACCACATTCACAGATAAACCTTGGAGTACAAACTTTCAAGTAATTAGAAGCTATATCAAAGGCACAGGGCTTCATCTATTGCAATGTATATTCTGAATAGCTGATTAACTTGAGATTTCACTTGTCAACTTCAGGCAGTGGAAACATTTTGATTTGTTCCCAGCAAAAATTAATTTACTTCTATCCAGTGTCCAACTTGAACATACTTGATGGACCTCTGGTAGCTTGTACATGTTGTTGCGTTTGAGCCTGGGGAGTAACTGCTGAAATCTATCTGTCTGGTGTCTTCCCAACATCCTTGTTTTTTTGTTATTTTCATACTTCTTTCTAATTTTTATTTTATTACTTGCAAAATCAAAGATTCTTCAAGTATATTGGTCAGTCGATTTTATTTTCTGTTTGTTTGTTTGTATGTCTGTCTGTCTGTCAATCGCCTTCAGGTCGTAATTCTAAACCGATCATGAAACGTTAGCAAACTGAGAAGCCCATTGATTTTGAGGTCAAAGGTCAAAGGTAAATCGTCAATTTTCATCCGATTAACCTGATAATTAAGCAGCAATTGCAAAGTCTATTACTGAATTTGGAAACAAACTATTTTTGATGTCAAAAGGTCAAAGGTCAACTCCAAGGTCAAACTTCTAAAATCATCAATTTCAATCGGAAAAATAATCAATTCTCATCTGATTGACCTGAGTTTTGATTAAGATTGCCAATTTTAATTTTAATGAAATGGACAATTTTATGAATCCATGGCAACCTTTGTAGAGGAAGGTGGATTTTGCATGTATCATGCTCTGCACGACGTCTTTTTCTTGTTTTTATTTATTTATTATTTTCTTCTCCAAAGGAGGGGGTGTTGCATTTGGGTCCATTTGTCACTTGCAAAATCTAAGATTTTTCAAGTTTATTGGTTGATCGATTTTGTTATTCTGTTTGTCTGTTTATTGCTTACAGGTCACAAATTTCAACCAATCCTCACAAAGCTTAACCACATGGTAGAACTTGTCATTTGGAAGAAGTTAATTGCTTTTGAGGTCAAATGTCAAAAGGTCAACATATGCCAAAAGTCAACAGCTTGGTGAGATTTCTAAAATCCTCGGTTTTCATCCGATTGACTTGAAATTTGAAGAGGATTTATATATCAGGTCACTGATTTCAACGAGCCAATTATATATTTTTGAGGTCAACATAGGCCCAAGGTCAACAACTAAGGTGGTGTTTCTAAAATCATCAATTTTCATCCCATTGACTTGAAATTTGAAGAGGATTTGCTGCAGATCAGGTCACTGAATTCAACCACCAATTATTTTTGTGGTCAACATAGGCCGAAATTTCTAAAATTGTCAGTTTTCATCCGATTTACTTGAAATTTGAAGAGGATTTACATATCAGGTCATTGAATTCAACCAGCAATTATTTTTGAGGGCAATTTTTTTTTGGGGGGGGGGGGATTTTGCAAGTATCATGCTCTGCACGACATCTTCTTGTTTGTTTGTTTGTCCACACAGAACTTTTGTGTTTTTTTCTGCAACCGCTTGTCGGATGGAGACAAAATTTGTACCATTGGTGTGACGACTCATGTTTAATTATAATTATGATGTGATAAGTCACATGATGTGGCAGCCATAATTGGAAAAACGGAAAAACTTGGGACCTCTGTATCTCTGAAACCGCACGAAGGAAAAATTTGAAACTTGGCTCTGAGCAAGTACTCCTCATAGGGAATGAGGGTGATTTTTTTTTAATGACGTCAAAGGTGCCTTCAATACGACATAATTGCATATGTACAATGCTACATCTGATCAGTATGAATATTTTTGAGGGTCATCTCGGGATAAAAATGGTCCCCAAAATTATTTTTGATATCATCAGTCATGTGATTTAGAAGCCATATTGTTTTTTATTTTTTTAAAAACCTTCAAAAATCTTCTCTGAAATTAGTGAACCAGTCATCACTGCCAGCATTTATAAAGTGGCAGTTCTAATTATGTCTCTTATTAATTACCTAACACACCAGTACACAAACAACACAAAAAATACACCACTCAAAAGACGTCCTGGCGAGGGTCTGCAATCTCTGATTGCTCTTTTTCTTGATATTTTTTATAATTCTCTTTATTCATTCTAATTCTTGCTTTTTCTTGTCTTTCATCTTTATACTTCTCTCTTTTGTTATATATCTGTCTAAGAAGAAGTGAATTCTTGCAGAAATTTTTTCTGTATGGCTCAGGTCACAAATTGCCTACAGGTCACAAATTTCAACCGATCCTCACAAACCTTAACCACATGGAAGAGCTTGTCATTTGGAAGAAGTTTATTGTTCTTGAGGTCAAAATGTCAAAATAGGCCAAAGGTCAACAGCTTGGTGAGATTTCTAAAATCTGTGCCTGTATGGGTTTGAGGGTAGTGGAGTAATGGCTGAAACCCAAATCTTGTCCGGGTTCCTCCTGATGACTCCATCTTTGCTCTTTATTTCTTCGGGTTCCTTCTTGGTCTACCGTTTCAATATGTACATGCCACTGGTTAGTAACCTCAGTTTGTGTTTAAATGGTTTACATGTAAAACCAAAGCATTCATTGTGGAACAAGAAAGGAGATTTTAATAATTTACTTGTATATTTATTATGTATGCTAAAATTTAACTCCAAGAGGTCACATTGGTGTTCCTACACCATACACTTTGTTTGTGACACAATCTATACAAAAGCCCTGTTTGTAATAAACTCTCTGTCGAGGAATTTCAAGGTGTCATTTATATTTAGTTGGCTGCAATTCTTAGGATGTGCAAGCAGCAAATCACACAAAATAGCATCTTGATGTCCTCCCAGGTAACATCCTCACACCAATCCTTACCTCGTCTAAGCCAATGACCTGTCTGCCTACTTGAAAGAAAACATGCCGTACTAATCTGTAGATGACTCAATTTTGTGCTGAACTTTTTTCATCCATGCAATGAGCAAACTTGCTGTATCCACATCTGCCAAACTCGTCAGCCTTCAAACCCAGATAAGAGGCAACCCCAATACTGTATTCCATAAACAAAATGGTGGAACTTTTAAGCCTTCTCCCCTCTGCATGTTTCACACATCCTCCTTCCCTCATATCGACGGAATGTATCGCGGTCAGACAGACAGACAGACAGACAGACAGACAGACAGACAGACAGACAGCAAATTGTGTATTTTAGTATGATTGAGAGATACACAAAAATGTGCAACCGACAGTATACTTAATGACATTTAATTTCAGCAAGATTCAACTGGAATATGTGGATTGTAGAATGAGCAACTACTCTTATCCATTTAAGTGGGTTATCATCATCCAGCCACTTAATCAAAAACTCCAAAATGCTTCATTAATCCACCTGTGTTTTGTTATGAAAGTCCACACAGCAGTGAACAATGAGAATACAATGCTCAATGTGGGTGAAGAAAAGTGGTGAGAAGGGAAGGTGATCAGGTGTTTGCTATTTCCTAGTGATGGTCTAATAATATTGTGATGGTCCTAAAAAATAATAATCCAGAAGAAGTGATGGAAGGAATGAGTGAAAGGCTTTAAGAAGATTTAAAAAAAAATCAAAGACAAAGTTAAAAGTAATGAAGGTAAGAGCTGTTGGGAGAAGGGAGGTGGAAGTGTGAGCTCATAGACACCAAATAAATATTATACCAGTGATTGATCCCTTTGGACTGCTGAGTCTTAGGTTTTGTACAGAAGCAATGTTTAACATCAAAGATGACGACCGTACCAATATATTTTAACTCGTTCCTTCTCCCAACTTGTTTACACATTTTTCCCTTCCTCCCTACACTTACAATTCTCAACTAATCTTACCTATTCGACACTTCGTCCTTAATATCTCCCCCAAGTTAACCTCTGTCCATTCCTTGCATATTTAGGTAGATGGCCCTTAGTATCATATCTTCTTTATGTCCATGAAAGGCTGCCTGAAACATTCTCCTATCCTTTACGATGCCCTTTGTCATGGCTACATTTTCTCCACCCTTTTGGCCTCACTCTAATGACCTATCTTTGGCTCAGTTACCATTGAAAATAATTAGTCTGAGAATACTCTGCAGAACCAAGTTATTTTGTATTACTACACATCTCTTTATCGTCTGAAAGGTTCTTATAAATAATACCAAATAACGTGGCTCCAAATTATGGCATAAGTGATCTTTCCTGGCAGACTGGGCAAGCCAAAGCATTCTGGTCAACCTCCATTGTTTGTCGCACAACCAAATAATTTGTGAAACTGTCTTCCTGTGTCTACACAATCCAATTATTTTCTGGATATTTTGCATCTCATGAATCAGGTATGAATCTGTGCATAATTATGTGTTTTTCTATTTTATTACAAAATCGATGATCATGGGAGAGCGAGGTGAGAGAAGGGAAAGGCAATGTGCCGGTGGTGGGGAAATGAGGCAATGAACAAACAGGAAAAGAGGAAGTGGAGGAAACATAGTAACAGATCTGAATGAGGCTGTTGAAGACATATGGCCTGGACAAGGACACACAAATCCAGTACAAAAGTATATGTGGCCTGGACAAGGACACAGAAGGCCATTACATTCACTAATGAATATTACTGATTCATAAAAGCTGTTAAAGAAGATATTCCCAGAACAGGTATCCTTATATGAGCTTTTAAAGAGGGTTTGTCAGGGCAGAGTAGAGAAAATGGCATTTGGTCATGTCAGGACCCAGAGCCAAAACTCAAGGGATGGTTGGGTGGGTAGATGTGTGGACGTTAATGACCCCACAACATCTTTTGATGAAGAGTAGGTGAGCCATCACTAGTACCCTGAATATAATTTCAAATTCTTGCCCTTATCTACATGGGGCAGTACTGCATCACTAGCACAACCACAACCATTACAAAATGCTACACCATCTGTGGGTCAAACCTGTGAATGATTCCTGGTCCAATATGCATATGTACCAACAAATTCCTTTCAGAGTTTAAATATCTATCTATCTATCTATATATATATATATATATATATATATATATATATATATATATATATATATATATATATATATATATATATATATATATATATATATACTCTACTGGTCATAAGTTTAAGAACACCCCCATTTTTTCAGTTTTTACTGAAATTTAAGCAGTTCAAGTCCAGTGAATAACCTGAAATGGTACAAAGCGAAGCGGTAAACTGCCAGAGATTAAAAAAAAAAGTTAAGGTCACCAAAAACTGAAAAATAATGCGAATTTCAGAGTTGTTAAAAAAGGTCCTTTTCAGGGAAAAAAGTAATGGGTGAGCAACTGCAGCTGTTCTGCAGCAATGGAAGTAAATTAAGCCTTGAAAGTTGATGCAAACAATTTCTACATGTATCCCAACTTTTGTTGATTCGTTACAAACCCTCTCTGTATAAAAGCAATGTTGGAACAGATTGTGTTGCGACACCCTCTGAAGCATTATTTGGACAATATTGCACTGCAGTAAGTCGTATTGTTGCGAATCTGGAAGCCATGAGCAGACAACAGCCAGTCCTTATAGATCAGTTATATCAGTAAGTATGTGTTTCTCGGTAGGGTCCCGTCCTATGTTTAATGGGAATTAAGTGTACGTGCGCTGTGGGTTATTTTATAGATAGGATTTTTTACATCTTCACTTTCACAACAACAACACTCTGCTCGTGGCATTCTTCGTGCGCTCGCCAGCGAGCGCGTGCGTGGGCGGAGTCTTACATAGGCATGGCGTCCCTCTTTGGCCAATCGGCAAGGAGCGGGCGTCTCACCTGCCCAATCTCCCACTCAACACCATCGCCATTACGCACGTGGTCGGAGATGAGGAGGTAGGTGGAGCTACAAACACCTCCGATCGGGACTCCACCCAGAAGGGTGGGAGTTGACCCTCCGACCGTGGGTCTGTCCAATTGGAGACGGACAGGGAATTGCGCGATGGGTGCGACCAATCAGAAGGCGAGTGGCCAGGAGAGAGGCCCTCCCTCCGAAAGAGAAAGTGTGGTTGTCGGGACGAGCGTGAGGAGATTGCGTCCCGTGTGTCTCGACGCGCGTCTGCCTGGGTTTGCGGCGGACTGCATCCCACGTTTCAGAGGTGTCTCGTCTTGTGCGTTACAGCGAGCGGTCGATGATTTTTTTTTATTAAGGGAGATCACCTCGTCACGCCTCCTCTGGATTCGGCTGCCCTGGTCCATCCTTTGGCGACCGGAGCTCCGGGAAGGGGTGGACGACCAGCCGCACACTCGCGGCCGGGTAGCCAACCGTCCTGACACCCAGCCGAACTATTCTCCTTGGCTGGAGTGCCGAATAAAGACCCGACGGGATCCATTTCTTTGGGTCTGTGTCTGAGTGTGGGCCCGTCTCGAAGTAGAATCGTTAAGTGCTTGCGTTATTGTACATTGGAATATAGTCGGATAATTCTGCTCTTTTCGTGTTTCCTTCCCCCCATTGTAAATAAATCCCCTCTTGTTGAATGTACCAGCTCGTTTCTGTGCTTCTTTCATTGGCTTAGCACGGTGCGTGTTGGGGAATTTGGATAGGGTAAATTGTACATTTGGACCGACGGGTCTTGGTAACCATCCGCTCGGGTTACGCACGGTTCGAGCACGATAACGGCTCGTTCCGCTCGAGGCCTGTCGAGGGTGTGAATTCCCCGGTAGCTTTGCCGCATGGATACTTAGGTATATTGAAGTTGGCAATTAACCCTATTCCACGTGGCCAAATTATTGGCGATTCACGGTCCTGCAAGGGACCCGTGCCTTTTGGACTTATCCGAGGGTAATGATCTGAATTCCGGGTGTTCGGTGGAGCCGATTCTACTGCTCCACCTAGCGGTCGTACTCGCTGCCGATAACCGGCCTCACAACAGTATATTGCCATCATAATGGTGAGAAAAAGACAATTAACAAAGGAAGACAGACAGACCATTATAACCCTTAAAAGTGTAGGTCCTTCCTTTAGAGAAATTGCAAAGTGGCTAAGGTGCCAGTGAGTACAGTTTCCTATGCCATCAAAAGGCACTTGGAAACTGGAGGAAACTCTGACAGGAAGAGGTCTGCCAGACCCAAAGCCACAACACAATCAGAAGATGAGTTTCTGAGAGTCAACAGCTTGCGTGATAGGTAGCTCACAAGACAGCAACTTCAAGCACATCTTAACACTTGTCGAAGTAAGGAAGTCTCAGTTTCAACTGTGATGAGAAGACTTCGAGCTGCAAGTTTGACAGGTCGAGTGGCAGTAAGAAAGCCATTGCGAAGATGGCAAAATAAGGAAAAGAGGCTTGCCTGGGCCATGAAGCACCGCCATGGACCACTGAAAACTAGAAGAAGGTCTTATGGACCGTTGAATCAAAATTTGAAATCTTCGGTTAATCACGCAGGGTTTTTGCATGCCATCGAGTAGGCGAAATGATGGTTCCTCAGTGTGACACCAACTGTCAAACATGGAGGAGGAAGCGTGATGAGCTGGGGCTCTTTGGCTGGATCCAGAGTCAGCAACTTGCACAGAGTGACTGGCACCCTGAACCAAAAGGGCGACCACAGCATTTTGCAGTGCCATGCAATACCCTCTGGTCTACACCTAGTTGGATAGGGGTTTATCCTACAGAAATATATCAACCTAAAATATACCTCCATGCTATGTCAGAACGACATCACAAGAAAAGAGCAAGACGGTAGGCTTCAAATCATGGAATGGCCAGCACAGTCTCCAGACTTAAACCTCATCGAGCTGGTTTGGCATGAACTGGACAGAAGGGTGAAAGCAAAGCAACCTACAAGTGCAACACATTTGTGGGAACTTCTGCAACAGTGTTGGGAAGAACTTTCTGAACAAAATTTGATTTTCCATTGCAGAAAGAATGCCACGAGTCTGTTCGGTTGTTATATCTGCACAAGGTGGCTACTTTGGCGAGTCAAAAATTTAGATTAAATATTGTTCAACAAAACGATTCCATGATTTATTTTTTTATCTGCAATTGTTTATTTGTTCTTTGCCTTAATTTCAGAGTACATTGAAACATTAAACTGTTTAAATTTCAGTATAGACCGGAAAAATAGGGGTGGTCTCAAACTTTTGACTGGTAGAGTACATACATATATATATATATATATATATATGTATATATATATATGTATATATATATATATATATATATATATATATATATATATATATATATGTATATATATATATATATATATATATATATATGTATGTATGTATGTATGTATGTATGTATGTATGTATGTATGTATGTGTGTGTGTGTGCGTGCGTGCGTGCGTGCGTGCGTGCGTGCGTGTGTGTGTGTGTGTACATAGTTACGGCCACGGGTACCGAGCGTATTATGAGGGGGTTTAATCCCCATTTCTCCTCAGAAGAGCCGGACCTGGGACAACCACTAACAATTAATTTTGTGGTATGGTGGGTTACTTTAAAACCACGAACGCCAATCAGTTAATCATGATTTCCAGTGTCCACCGTCTAATTTTGCCCTTTAACTGGAGGTCACGTGGTTTCCTGAACGGGGAGCGTGCCCTCGGCAAAGCACCAATCTTATCTTGATTAGATCTTAATTAGGGAAAACGAGCATTTACCACTGGTGTGTCGACTCTGACAGGTCAATTAGTTTGGTAATTACCTCCCAGTCTCTCTTGGTTTGGACAATGCTGAATCAATGGAAGGAAAGGACAAGCACGGACAGGTTTAAACGTCAACAAAGAAAATTATTATGAAGGAAAAAATAAATAAAAATAAAAATTATTAATACGGAAAAAATAAATAAAAATAACTTTTTATTTCCTTGTGGTGAAAATAGGAAAATTCAAATCAATCAAAATAATTGCAAGCAAATAAAGAATTAATCAGGCATTGATGGAAAAACAGACAAAGAGCAGATGCTTATCACTTTGCCTTACTTGACGATTCAACACAAGACAAGGGTACCCAGCAGATCATTTAGGGGGAAGAGAAATCCGTTCTCGCTCACCAAATAGAAGTCGTCGTACGTCAAATAAAACGTCCCGAAATGTGTGAGCGTGCCTTGGTCTGCTGCCAGCGCCCTGCCTTACCGTGCACCCACTCACAAACAGGCTTGAACACCAATTGACGTCACGTCGTCACCCCCTTGAACCAGGAACACCAAGAGCAGGTCTCGAGCAGAACCAGCATTAACGTCCAAGCGTAATCCACCGTCAGGAGCCACCAGGAGCCACAACCAACGGACAGCTGTAAGGAGCTGTGAGGCGCTGAGGCGCTGTGAAGTGCTGTGAGAAGCTGTAAGGTGCTGAACCACTGTGAGGCTGTCACCAACGATCAGAGCTGCAAGGCTGCAGGCTGTCACTAACTGTCACAAACTCAACTGTCGCCAGCTCACCAACCGTCTGACTGGAACTGACTGAAGCTGAAAATAGCCGTGACCCAGTTGTCACAAAAAACTCTCAGAACTGTAAGAGGCAGCAAACAGCTATCAACCAACTGTCTGTCGCCAACTGACACAAAAAAACGATCCACTCGTCCTTTTTATAGGCGGCCAGTCTGGGCGGAGTCTCAAGCTGACGACAGCCAAATCCACCTTGCCTGTTGGTGCATCGTCGCATGTCACCAACTGCCAATCTCGCGATCATTGCAACGACACTGTAACAACGACTGGACAGGTCAGGTCAACCATGGGAGCATGCGCCAGAACAGCGCGTCGCTGCGTCCACTTTCTGCTAGTACTCCAGGGGCCTCCGTCTGGCAATCCCCCAGGCAGATGCCTGGCCCATCACCATCTCCTTGAGATGCTGATCAACCTGCTGCAACCACGAGGCATGTAGTCGGCCCATTGGCCTCCTCCACTCACGAGACTCCCTTGCTGAGAGAATCTGGTGAGCAGGATCAGCGTCAGGAAAACGAGCCACATTTCCATACAGCCGCAGCTGACGCTCACGGACTATGCAGGTAACAAATCTCATTTGAGTCTCTCTCAGCAACCGCTCGTTGGACACAAAGTCCGACCAGTGATAGCCAAGGATTCTCCGAAGAGACCTGGTACCAAAGGAATTAAGTCTCCGTCTCAGATCCTTGGTCAGAGTCCAAGTCTCACATCCATAGAGCAAGACTGGAAGCACCAAGGACCTGAAGACACGGACTTTCGTCATCCTGCACAGGTACCGGCAGCGCCACACCATTTCAGTGTTACCTCAATTATCATTTGAGTCAGCTTATTGGACACAGCTACAGCAAGTCCTTGGGCATGGTAACCATCAGAGCGACCAGACCAATAATAGGTGTAACCACTCACCATGATCTCGCCGCAATCCGGTCTCCGACCCTCAGAGAGTGCTGCAATACTGATGTCCAAACGCTTGAGCTCAGATGATAACAGAGACAGGTGATCATCCTCTCTTAAGGCCCTGTCACACCTTGACGATTTAGCCAACGTATGCCTGACGTCTGAAAAATTTGGCTAAAACGCTGGCACACGTCGAATACATTATGGGTAAGTTTGTATACGTTAAGAGCACGCTGGCATAAGTCATAGTATGCTGGCACATGTCGAATACCTTATGGGTAAGTTTGTATACGTTAAGAGCACGCTGGCATATGTCGTGGTACGTTGGCATACGTCGTAGTACGCTGGCATACGTCATAGTACGCTGGCATACGTCATAGTACGCCAAGCTGTTAGACAAATATTCCATGCTTGAAATTTTTCAACGTATGCCAGCGTATGACTCGCACGTTCCGCATAACGCTGGCCATAAGTTGTAGGCACGTTACGCGATTGTTGACATACGTTGACACACATTACTTGTACGTTACTCATAAGTCGAAACACGTCGAGGTAATGTTTAGCGTACCCGAAACTTATTTCTAACCTATGAGTAACGTGTTGTAGGCACGTTACACGATCGTTGACACACGTTACTTGTAAGGTACTCATTAGTCGAAACGCGTCAAGGTAATGGTTAGCGTCAGTGTTCCAGACTCCCTGGTTTTTTTCTTTTCTTTTCTTCGGTATGGCGGTGATGCTGACACTTCGATTTCTAGTGCGGTTAGAATATAACATAATTAAAAGGCTGCCGCTCAACGATTTAAATCATAACCGCACTAGAAATCGAAGTGTCAACATAACCGTCATACCGAAGAAAAAAAAAAAAAAAAAAAAAAAAAAAAAACAGGGAGTCTGGAACACTGACACTAACCATTACCTTGACGTGTTTCGACTTATGAGTGCGTTACAAGTAACATGTGTCGACGTGTGTCAACGATCGCGTAACGTGCCTACAACTTATGCCAGCGTATGCGGAACGTGTGTCATGCGCCGAGTACGTCAATAAATTTTCAACATGCTGAAAATTTCTCAACGTACTCGGCATATGACGACGTATGCCAGCGTACTACGACGTATGCCAGTGTGCTCTTAACGTAAACAAAACTTACCCATAACGTATTCGACGTGTGCCAGCGTATTCGGCAAATTTTTCATACGTCGGCATACGCTGGCTAAAACGTCAAGGTGTGACAGTGGCTTGACACTTCGATGTCTAGTGCGGTTATGATTTGAATCGTCGAGCCGCAGCCTTTTAATAGGCTACGCCACGTGATCATCGGCGATACGCTGCCGCGTTATGCATAAGTTAGACTATCGTTGGGCATAGGTGGTGAACACCGACAACACGCTCAGCATTCGTTGGTATAAGTTATCTATATGTTATCGAAACGTTCTGTGTACATTACGAATACATTATGCATACGTCCAACTTGTTATGAATACGTCTAAAACTGGAAAAAAAAAAAAAACATCAATAGTTCAGCGTACGCCAGCGTTTTACATACATTTTGATACCTTGCCATACGCTGGCTAAAACGTCAAGGTGTGACAGCGGCTTTAGCAGGGCATTATCTCAGGAGGGATTTCCTCCTCCCCTTAGAGGCCATCCGATGGCGAGTGTCCGTGCTCTATCCTTTTAAATGCTGAGCATCAAGCAAGGAAGCAGCACTTACCATTGTTTAACATCTTTGGTAAGACTCGGCCAGTATTTGAACTGCTGACGTCCCAGACTCAGTGTGGACGCTCTAACCATTGCACCATCTCGTCTTACAAAACATCCACATTTTACAGAGAAGGAATTAGTAAGAAATGTTCCTGTACCAAACAAATTTTTGAGCATTTGTAAAAAGTAGCAGCATCTTTCATAAATGCGAAGCTTGCAGAGAAGACCAGGTTTGGCAAAATGATTTTGTGTATTTGCAAGAACACCCCCCCCCCCCACCATCGACCTGGAAATAACAACCTCGAATGAGCTAAGATCCTCGTCCTCTTAATGATGACGTCATAAAAACGAATATGTCGTCATTTTGATGCATCAGGTTTGCGATAAATTATCTGTGCTAATTCCCAGCTTGATTCCCGCAAACAAAATTCAAACAGCTTGCCCAGTTTCGGTGATAATGGTATCGGCGACATTATGAGGTCAACTTTTTTTCTGGGAAGAATTTCCAAAATCGGAGATGGTTACTGCCTGCGCGTGGGCTTTCTGCATATACATGGCAAGTTTCACGAATATCCGATGAAAACTCTGGGTTGTGAAACAAAAAATGTCAAAAAATAGGAATGACATCATAAAAATTGATATGACGTTATAGTGATGTATCATATGTTCGGTAATTCATCTCTGCTAATGCCCTGTTTGATTCCCGCAAACAGAATTCAAAAAGCTTGCCTAGTTTCGGAGATAATTTTTTAGGCGATTTCCATTAGCGGAGATATTTTGACATCATAACTTTTTTCTCGGAGGAATTTTCAAAATCGGAGATGGTTACTGTCTGTGCAGGGTATTTTTACATATATATGCCAAGTTTCAGGAAGTTTTGATGAAAACTAGGCTGTGAAACAAACTAGTTTCGGAGATAATGGAATGGGCGTTTTCCATTAGTGGCGATATTATGACGTTAACATTTTTTCTCGGAAGAATTTCCAAAATCGGAGATGGTTACTGCCTGCGCGTGGGCTTTCTGCATATACATGGCAAGTTTCACGAATATCCGATGAAAACTCTGGGTTGTGAAACAAAAAATGTCAAAAAATAGGAATGACGTCATATCAATTTTTATGACGTCATAGTGATGTATCATATGTGCGGTAATTCATCTCTGCTAATGCCCTGTTCGATTCCCACAAACAGAATTCAAAAAGCTTGCCTAGTTTTGGAGATAATTTTTTAGGCAATTTCCATTCGTGGAGATATTTTGATGTCATAACTTTTTTTCTCGGAGGAATTTTCAAAATCGGAAATGGTTACTGTCTGCGCAGGGTATTTTTACATATATATGCCAAGTTTCAGGAAGTTTCGATGAAAACTGTAGGCTGTGAAACAAAAAAGTCCACAAGAACAACAACGTGAGTAAGACTGAGAGATCCTCCACGAGGACCTAAAAAGTTCAAGATCCCACAATATGATCTTGTCAACATCTACAAGTCATACCTCCAGCCAGCACTCCAATATGCTGCACCGGAATGGCATCCTGGAGTAACAAAAGAGCAAACTAAAAACCGAGAGCAAAAGGGCAAACTAAAGACCTGGAGAAAAATCCAGGAAAGAGCAACAAGGATTGTTCTCAGTAACCGGTCTCCGATTTGGATGCCCTCACAGTGACTGTGATTGAACCACTTGAGGAAATAAGAATAAACCTATTTTCCAAGTTTTCATCCTCTTGTGTGCAATCTCAGAGGTACAGTAACTGGTTCCTGAAAAGCGGTGCCACTCATACAATGCAGCTTTGTGGTACTCGCAAGTACAGAATCGACCAGTGCCGAAGAGCAAGATGTCAAAATAGCACGATCCCATTTCTTGTAAAGTGTCTCAACGAAGAAGGGGGTGGTAGGATGGATTAGATTTAATGTTCGGTGGCCCAGTGAAATTATTTGTTTGAGATACTTTTCACCTGCGTGACTGGTATACGATTTAGCGATGATTTTTAACTCGCTTTCTTCTTGTACATTGTATTAACTTGATATTTTTCCTGAGATTCAATATGAACTAATGAAAATGAGTTAACCCACATGGGTGTGTGAATTTATCACCTCCGCCACCGAAGGTGAAGGAGGTTATGTTTTCACCCCTTTCTGTCTGTCTGTTTTTGTACAGGAAATCTCAAAAAGTTGTGCACGGATCCAGATGAAATTTTGTGGACAGGTTCGTTGTGTGACAAGGACGAACTGATTAGATTTTGGTGAAGATGCAGATCCGGATCCGACTACTAGAATTTTTTAAGTGATTCTTCACCATTGAGAGATCGGGCGAAACCGATATATAGCATATCTCGAAAAGTTGTGTACAGATTCGGATGAAACTTGGTGGACAGGTTGGGTGTGTCGGAAGGATGAATTGTTAAAGTCATGGACTATAACAAGACCAGTGGGTCTCTCCATCCGCATCCTCCAACTCAATGTTGAGGGGCTGACATTTCCTAAGTGTGAGATCCTCACTAAGATCCTGAAGGACGACTACATCGACATAGCCATACTCCAGGAAACTCATAGCGAGGATGGCAAAAAGGCTGCAAGGAAAAAGATTGCAGGCTACAACCTCATGACATCTGTTAAAGCAGAAAAACATGGGCTCACCACCTACATCAGGCACGGTCTTTGAAACACAGAAACTGGAGACAATAATTTGCTATGTGCAACAGTAAACATAAGCGGTGTCAATGTTGCAAATACAAGCCACCCACACAAATATGGCCAATACCTGCCGAACCCAATACAACCACCCCGCGATTTACATCTGGGATTTTAATAGTCATCACACAGAACGGGGAAACAGGGGAAATGACATGGCTGGCGAACAGCAAACTGACTTGGCATGGACAGCTGATCTCAACTTGCTGTTTGATCCAAGTCAGCCGAAGACCTTCCACTCGGGACAGTGGCAGACTGGAACAAATCCTGACCTCTTCTTTCTGACAATGGATGACAGAGTGCTACCATTGATACAATCGAGAAGAGTTCTTACTCCCTTCCCAAAAAGCCAACATTGCCCCACTGTCATCCACATTGGTATCGAGATCCCGCTGGTGCACACCAAGCCAAAACCATGCAGCGACTTCTGGAAAGTGGATTGGACTGCTTTCACCAAAGCAGCTGAATCTAGGATCGAGGATATACCACCTGTCTCAGCTAAATATGCAGAATTTGTGCACCTCCTTCTCTCTGCTGCCAATGATAACATACCGCATGGCTTCCACAAGACCTACACACCTTGATGGAGAGTGGAGACTGAAAGGCTCCTAAAGGAGCACAACAAAACTGGGAACCTGGATGTCATGCAGACACTCATCAAGGCTCTCGACACTGAATGTCTGAAGCACTGGAAGGACTTTGTGGAGTCAATAGACTTCACCCACAACAGCTGCAAGGCATAAGCATTGCTGAGGAAACTGGGTGCCACAGAAAATACAACTGCTGCCATCCCAAGAGTTTCCCCTCATTCCATCGCATCTCATCTCCTCCAAACCTCAAAGACACCGATCTCCAAATCACTTAGGCAGGAGGTAAAAAGGGATTACCTCCGAAGCCTCCACCAAAGCCCATGGAGCAGCCACTCGTTGGCCCCATATACAAAGAAAGACATCGACGCCACACTGTCGGCAACCAAAAATGGCAAAGCCGTAGGTGCCGACGGAATTTTCGCCGAATTTCTTTAAAACCTTGGAGAAAAGGGTCATATCTGGTTGGTGGCCCTTTTTACTGCCATCCATGAAACAGGGCAAATTCCTGCAGCCTGGAAGAAGACTAATGTTATTGCCATCCTAAAAGCAGGTAACAGCAGACTTGCTCTGCAACTACCATCCTATAGCCGTGCTATCAGGGACATAGAAGTTGATGGAGAGGCCCCTACTATCCTGTTTAACCCCCACCCTGGAGGCCTTCCTATCTGATGAGCAGGGGGGCTTTAGGCATGGACACAGTACCTGTGATCAGGTTCTTGCCCTCTCCACCATCATCGAGGCAGGCTTCCAAAGAAAAAAAAAGATGGCAACTGCTTTGGTGAACCTGTCGTCGGCCGATGACACAATCTAGTGCCGAGGGCTCCTCCTCAAAATCTGGAATGTCTTCTGTTGTCAGAAGACAATCAGACGATTGTCGGTACTCCTTGGGGACCGAAAGATCCATATTAGCCTCAACGGCAAAACCAGCCATTTTCAAACACCAAACGATGGCCTCCCTCAAGGATCTGTTTAAGGACCCCTCCCTCAAGGACCCCACCCTCTTTAACCTCCATGTTAGTGACCTGCCAATGACGACCTCCTTCAAACTCGCCTATGTTGATGACATTGCATTCGTAGCGCAGGGCCCCAACCTAAAAATCGATTGGAAACCATCTCACCCGAGATCTGGGCATATTGGAGGAGTACTAACACAAATGGAAGCTCCGTCCAAACCCCAACAAAACAGCCATCTGCACCCACCATCTTGATAATCGCACAGAAAATGCAGAGGTTGATGTGACATTCTGCGGTATGAAAGTTTAAAATGTCCGTTATCCGAAATACCTTGGGGTTATATTTGACCAGACCCCAACCAACAAACACCACCTGCAAAGATGCAAGGAGAAGGTCAGGGCAAGGTTAAACCTAATCCGGAAAATGGCCAGAACGTTCGTGGGGAACACCTTATGCACGGCAACTCTTGCCCTCATATACTCGACAGCAGAGTATTGCACACCAGTCTGGTCAGCGAGTGCCCATACGAAGGCCATTGATGTTCAGTTAAACGCCATGATGAGAGCAGTGTCTGGAACCCTCAAGTCAACAAAGACTGAGTAGCTTCTTATCCTCTACAACATTACTCTGCTAGCCATCTGAAGGGATGTATACTTTAGATGCTTTTTGGCGACGGAAATTTCAGCCCAGCGCCTTCTCATTGAACATCCGCACTGTGGCCTCAAGTCCCGAAAACCACCATGGAACTGCACCGAGCACCTTACCAGAGCCCATCAAAGTGAAGCCGACTTGTGGAGGGCCAGCTGGGAGGTTGCCACAGCTCCTAATAAACATATTGCACATGATCCAACCATTGCTCCACCCGGTTTTACACTCCCTCATAGGCAATGGACAGCCCTCAACAGTCTTGGCACTGGACAGGACCATTGCGGTAGCACCCTCCACTGATGGAGAATGAGGCTGGATATGATCTGCAACTGCAGAGGAATCCAGATGATGGAGCACATGACGTTGCACTGTCCCTTGCGGCCGCTATCGGGAGAACTTTTAGCCCTCCACCATCTCACCACTGAGGCAGCCACATGGCTGCAGAGCCTGGACATTAAACTTTAGCGCACCCCATATTGGCCATACACAACAAGAAGAACATTATAGGAATACACATTGTTGGTTTATCGGTTGCAATTTAACTTGGTGCAGATGTGGGTGGGGAAGGAACAAAAGCACAGAAAAGAAAGTCCTCTGGTAGATTAATCGAAGCACCCTCGAGCGAATGGTCATGGCCTGAGCAATCCGGCACCTTCTGAAGAGGGGGCAACTACAGTTGCTGCAAGGTTTGTCCCAACCTCCCAGTCGACTGTCATTGCAGTAGTGTTTGATATAATTGCCATGCAACTCTTCCTTTCCCTATAAAACTGTACAATTCCAAAAGCCATTAGGAGAAATATATCGATTGCTGTTGTCTCACCCTCATTTAGTGCACGTTTCATTTTTTTTCATTTCCCTTCATATTTTGGTTCATTATTTCATGTTGTTTACAACGCCTACTGTTGATCCTTTCATTTGCTTTTATTGTCTTTTTACATTTTTTTGAAGCTACTCTGTGTTCCACATATCTTGTTAAACAGAGCTACAGACCATAAATTAGGAAACTATTACTTATCGGCCTCTTCACTCAATCACAGTCACCACTTAATAAAATGGTGAGATCAACTGGCTGGAACCGCCATTGATTCGCGAGGACAATTGATGGTCATTCGACGGTGTGCTCATAGTTGGAGTTGCACATGTATCAACCAAATACTTGTTTGACCAATGAATTTCCTCAATCAGATCTCTTCATGGATGGCATGCATTGTTGATAATGCAGCTCATTCAAGCTGAGTGAACCAGTTCTACTCAATAAGTGCTCAACACCATTCCCTCAGATTATTATCGGAGGTTTCTTTTTTCCGAATCGCAGAAGCAGTGTGGTGAGGATCTTAGGTTCCTTGATGGTCCGATCACAAATCTAGAACCACACAGTGTCAACAACCGAAGCATGACCTTTCTGATATCAAAAGCTTATGAGATTTTAGAAATTTATAAAGGCTCTCCGCAAGTGTTGCAATCTTCTTGATGCTTCTTAATCCGCTGTGTACTGTTATTGCTTCTGATATACTTCGTTTTAAAAGTCACGCTTGCATGCTTTAATTACCCTCAGTCTCCAACACGAGGAATAAAAGATGTTTTTGGATTTTCAAATTAATCTTGAAAGCATTTTCAAATCTTTTCTTTCTAGTATTATATTGACTCCAACATTTTTGTCAACAGTGGACATTTTTTTTTCTTTCTCCAAAATTCATTCTCTCCAGCATAGAAAAATATCTTCAGCATTATCAACTGCATGTTGTATGTTGGAGGCCCATGATCCATTCAATTACGAATTTGAGATGCTGGTTGCATCATTGGAATAACTAGGCTGTGCTCTTTGTCGAAAGACACCGTGGGATCTTTAACATCTACCAACTAATGCTAGCAGATGGGTCGTTAATCATAAGGATACACAATGATACCAAAGGAACTTTGGCGGAGGAGGAAGCCGTTCGGACGCTCACACCTGCGCTGCACCAACCCCAGTATCATCACCCATCCACACAAACCAATATCGCCACACCCTTCTTTCTGTAATTCATCCATGCAGGTACTTATCTAAATCCCATTTAATTTATACATGCCCTCCACTGCCACTATACGTTCAAGGTCAACCTTTCCGGAAAGACTTCAGTCTTTCCGACTGAAAAACCCCTGCCTTAACACTGTCCTAACTCTCATCTTCATTACCCTCATGTCACGGCCCCTGGTCCTGACACTGTCCACTCTGCTCCACCATACTCCACCGCACCTATCTTGTCCACACTCTTTATTATCTTATTATATCTCCATCAGATCCTCTCACAACCACCTCTTTTCTAATGTATCAAATGTATCCTTTCCAATCGAACCCACACGAGACACCTCAAAGTAGTGTGAGTGATAAACCATCCCATCGGACACACACACAGAGAAGTACATCTCCATCCATTGAAACACACGTCGATTTGTCCACCTGTCGATTGTCCAAGATCCTCAGCGGAGTCTTTAGTCTCAGGCATTTTGGAATCGTCTTAACTCAAACTGTGAAGCACAGAAGGAAGAGACAGAATGCTTAAAAGGCTTCCATAATAATGCATGATCTATCTCTGAAAGCGATTTCTCACTTTCGCCTGGAATTTGCCAAAAAGCTAGAGGGGTATGAAATTGCCAACATCGTAAAGTATGATCCGGTAAGATTTTTAGTACCAGTGTATAAAACCAGGGTGTCTTTGTAAAAAGCAGTTTAATAACTCAAATGAAAAGGTTAACAAATGCAGCGCAGGAAATACAACTCACTAAGGCGTT
This sequence comes from Eptatretus burgeri, assembly GCF_056783735.1. Lineage (NCBI taxonomy): Eukaryota > Metazoa > Chordata > Myxini > Myxiniformes > Myxinidae > Eptatretus > Eptatretus burgeri. Next base: position 74,779,680 of record NC_140964.1, read on the forward strand.
AATTCAATGATGCACGATGATGTAATGAGGGATTAATCAAATACTTTATACCGAACCAAACCTCACGCGGTTGTATAGTTTGTGCTTCATAACGTGTGACTTGAGATATGAGATTTTTTTACGCGCAATGACGATGTAATCAGTGAAGTGATCACTCAGCTGAAAGATGTCTTATGTGTTGATGCGAGACCGTGGGTCTTCCAAAATGGTTTCTTTGAAGTGATGGTCGTCAGCATTACTAAAGTCGGTCGAACAGTAAGGAGGCCAAGATGAACTGAAGATCCATTTTTAGCAACAAGGAAAACTACAAGGTGGGATGATGCCAATAAGAAGAGGTGTTCAAAAAGTTGTCGGAATGATTCATTCTTTTTCAATAAGTATTTCAATATTTGCACTTTTTCAAAAAGTATTTCAAACTGAATAAATAATTGATAAGGACATATTTTTTTACTTGTTAATTATATTTATACCTTTTATTGAAAATGAGGACTGGCAAGATAGCTTTGAACTAGCCTTTGAGATGTGCATGTCTGGGTTTGAATCTCGACCCAGCTATAGACAGTCATGGTGTTTCGCATGTTGAGTGAGGCATCAATGCGTGCACCGTTCATCGGATGGACGTTATGCCTGAGGACTCATCTGCCAGTATTGTTTGTTGGTGGAAATTAAATTCACCAACAACCAATGCCACAGTGTCTTTCGTGAAGAGTGGGTGAGTCAACACCTTCTTCCTGAACAAATAAAAAAATCTCTGCCCAAATCACCTGAAGTCGAATATCAGACCTGGCCTGCCGGTTCGTGAAAAACACGGCCAAAAATAATTCCCTGGCCGACCCCACAAGAAGGTGGGAATAATTGGAGCCGTTAACCTGGTGGAAGTAGTAGTGGAGTATAAGTAAGAGTAAAAACAACAGTATAAATAGTAGTAGTTGTAATAGTCTTATTAGTTATAAAGAAGATGATAACTTCGGTGTTTCTTGGACTGATGTGAGCACAATATCTTGTGCCACCAACTTTTTGGCATTGTATTTAAGGAAGCTTGTATAATTTATACTTTATTTGAAAATTTCATTTTGACAATTTTTTTTTCATCAATATCTATCTTGTTCTCTGGGAATCAATAGCCGAGAGTGAAATGAAATCAATAGGCAATGTGTTAATGGTTTTGTTCCTTATAGAATGAGAGATTTCATCAAAAGGAAGCCAAATATTTGAACAAAAACGTAATTAGAATCAGAAAATGCAAATCAAAATTAGGTTTCTGCGATCACAAAGCGATTGCCAAGGGTAACCCTTTCCCACGATCCCATGATGGCCATATTATTTTCTGACCGTCATATGACCTTAACCTTCAAAATTTATTGATAGTGTAAATTAAGAAAACATGTCCCCCATCTCCCATCTTTCCTTAAAACTCAACATCATGAAAATCTGAGGAAAATTATTCAAGTTATGATCAAAAATGTGTTTTTGTTAATGAGGTCACAATCCGAAAAAAGTAGGTCAAGGACACTCATAAAACATCATGTGTACAACTTCAGAGTTCACCTGTAAAGAGTTAGGATCAGCTATGCCTGATATCAATCACACCTGCAATTGCAGGAGTATTTGATGGGTTCCTTGCCGAATGGATGATGAGGGATATACAACATGGCATTGACCAACAGTTTGGCAACCCGAAAGGAAGTTCAGTGGTGCATGACTTGGTCAGTTTACTTGACAGCATCCATGAAAGAATTGACAAGTCTGGCACGATGTAAACTTATGCACCATCGACTTTAGTAAGGCCTTTGATCAAGTAAATCATACTATTGCGATTGAAAAGCTGATCCAACTTGGTGTTGATCATGCAGTTTTTGCCTACAACCTAGAATTTTTTTTTTTATCATATCGATCACAAACTGTTCGATACCACGGATTAACATCAACTTCTCTTGATCTCACATGTGGTGTTCCGCAGGGTACAAAACGAGGTCCTATTAGTTTCTTGGCAATGGTTAATGATGCAGTTATCACTCCAGCTAATCACTGGAAATACGTTGATGGTCTTGGCCTTATCGATGTTGTATCAAAGTCACATAGTTCACATTTACAGTGTCATATTGATTAGCTCACCGATTGGTGTCGTGATAATGATATGGAGCTGAGCACAACTAAGTGTAAATTTATGCAGATTTCATTTCTTCATCATTCTCCACCTCGTAGTCAATTGGAGATTGATCATGTTACACTGGAAACTGTCACCTCTCTCAAACTGCTTGGCATTATCATCCAGAATAATCTGAAATGGGATCAACAGGTTCATCATCTCGTTAGTTATGCCGACTTTATATTTTGAGCATATTAAAGAAAAATGGAGTTAAGGCTGATTGATTTGCTTTTAATATCTGAAATGTACATTCTTCCAATGCTTGAACTTGGAGCACCTGTGTGGTCTTCTGGCTTTACTGTTGCTCAAACCCAATGTATTGAATGCATTCAGAAGATAGCATGACGCACGATTGCTTTTCCGAACATCTTGTCCTCTGGTGAACTTTTGAACACTTTCAATGTTGTCGCACTTGCTGACAGGCAATATATAATTGGTTCACGAGCACCAGCCAGAGTGACCACTATATTCGTTATGTCTGTGTGTGTGTCTGTCTGTCTGTCTGTCTGTCTGTCTGTCTGTCTGTGTGTCTGTGTGTCTGTGTGTCTGTCTGTCCAGAGCATAACTCCGTGCACTTTGATCCGATCTTGATGAAACTTGGTAATGTGTTCGATATCAATGTCTAGTTGTGTTTTCCTGGATGAGGGCGTGCTACGCCCATTGTGGGTGGAGCCACGCCCCCAAAATAGCCATTTTTAGGTGGTAGTCGGATTAAAAATCTATCTTCTCCGAGAGATTTCACTGAATGGAATGGGTTCTTCGGTATTTGAATAGCAAAATGAATTATCTAAAACTTGTCGTCGTCCCATTTTTCATTTTCGTCCCAAGGTCAAGGTCACAAGGTCAAAAACTTAGAAAATTGCAAATTTTGACATAAAAATCATGCGACCGCCCAAACTTTGAGAGCTCGGATGACAATATTTTTTATGTATAATCTTAAGGTCATTCCCCACGTAAAGTCTTGAAACCATTTTGCTCTATCTCGAACACCTTGCCCATGGAGCCCCCTTCAAGTTTGTTTTTATGCTGATTTCATCAAAGTATGGATAATCCGAGGAGTGTGAAATGCCATATAGCCTATATGACGTTATTATCCCCCCCCCCTCCCCGGAGGGAGGGAGTGGGATATTGTAATCGTCCGCTTTGTTTGTCTGTTTGTTTGTCTGTCTGTTCGCAACTTTATGGCAAAACGGCTTTTGCAAACACTATCAAATTTAATCCACAGGTGGGCAATGAACCTTGGACGACCCCATTAACTTTTGGGTCCAATTGGATCAAAGGTCAAGGTCAAGATCACGAAAATATCAAAATCGTTTTTCACTCATAACTTTGTCAAAAATGATCTGATTTACTTCAAACTAAGCTTATAGTGAACCTTATTCTATTTCTCACTTATAATCGTTCCCATTCCTTTCGTGAAAAATGCATATTTGTGAAGATCGGTTGGGTCCGAAGTTTTGGGGGTCATGGTCACCGGTCAAAATTACAAAAAATCCATTATAAACCAAAAAAGGTTAGGAATATGCAATATGGACAGATATCAAGTCCTTTATTGGCTTTCATTTGACACCATGACCTTTGACCTTACGTGGCCTTGAAAGATCAAAATCATTTTATGGTCATAACTTCGTCAAAAATGGTTTAATTGACTTCAAACTAAGACTAAAATATTCCTTATTCTAATCCTTATAATCAACATTCAGGTTAAGGATGTATCAAATTTAAATTTGATCCCCAAAATAACTTTATGCCTTAAATGGGTGGGATTTGTTGTGCCTGGCACCACTTGTATTGTTCCTGAAATGTTCCAGAGGAAGTTTTGCACCAAAGGTCACAATCCTTGACCTTTGACCTTTAAAGGCCACAAAGGTCAAATTTTCAAAGTTGTGGGAATCAAACCGGGTTTTTGACCTTCTTCGACAAACTAACTCCAATAAGCTATAGCACGTATCCTGTTTCCTTATTTTAATGTCCATAACATTGTTTTTGACCTTTAAAGGTTATGCAAAGGCCAAATTTTGAAAGTTGTTGAACGAAACCGGGTTTTCGACATTTTGCAGCTAATAACCTGTCACCCGTACCACATCATGTTGATCATTTTTATAACTTGGTCAAAAATTATCACATTGTCTATTCCTTGACTTCTGAAACAATCTACATCGTCAAATACTGCTCGTGAACCATTGTCGTCTTCAGACTTGTGACAATCTGCTTTGCTAAATCCGTCCTCACCTCGAAGCTGCCTCGCCATATTTTGCCCCAATCTCAACTTATTATGTCTGGTCGCAGGCTCAGAAACTTCCAACAACTACACATGGCTCAAATAAGAACTCAGAGATATAAACAATCTCCTGTTCCTTTTATGATTCAGCTGTTAAATGCTTGTTTTTAGATTATTGTATGATTTAATTATAGAATAATAATTAAAAGGGTGTGGCATTTATATCCGACACATTTGTTATCATTTTGGGAGGAAGCAGTCAGGGTGTAGCTAATTTTGTTTTTCCCCAGTGTTGCAGGGTTTTTAGATCCTCGTGGAGGACCTCTAAGTCTTACTCACGTTGTTGTTCTTCATCTTCTTCTTGTGGACTTTTTTGTTTCACAGCCTACAGTTTTCATCGAAACTTCCTGAAACTTGGCATATATATGTAAAAATACCCTGCACAGACAGTAACTATCATATTTTTATGACGTCATATCAATTTTTATGACGTCATTCCTATTTTTTGACATTTTTTGTTTCACAACCCAGAGTTTTCATCGGATCTTCGTGAAACTTGCCATGTATATGCAGAAAGTCCACGCGCAGGCAATAACCATCTCCGATTTTGGAAATTCTTCCTGGAAAAAAAGTTGACGTCATAATATCGCCGCGAATGGAAATCACCTATACCTTTATCTCCGAAACTAGGCAAGCTGTTTGAATTTTGTTTGCGGGAATCAAGCTGGGCATTAGCACAGATAATTTATCGCAAACCTGATACATCACAATGACGTCATATTCGTTTTTATGACGTGATCATTAAGAGGACGAGGATCTTAGCTCATTTGAGCTTGTTTTCTCTGAAAGTTTGAATGATAGAACACGATGACCAACATACGAGAATTCACCTGCACGTATTGCATAATTGAAGGCAAACATCACTGCAACAATCCACACCATTGCAATGACACATTGCATGCAGTAATGAACAAAATGCTGATTTGCAAATGCAACAATTCCAATTGGGCCCATTTGTTGGATATGATGTTTAAGTAACTTTGTTATATCTCAGCATAATCTCTGGTGCGTGTGCTTTCCAACAATGTGCTACACGCGATAATTATCTTTTTTATTTCAGCACTAATAAATGTGTCAGATACTCCCACCCTCTGTAATACTTTCTGTTTGATTTTATTACGATTATTATTTGCAGCAGTCGTGTGTGTGTCTATATTGTTGCAGACCCAGGGTCGGGGGCGAGAAGACCAAGAGGGGGGGAAGCTACCTTGGGTTCCCACCAGACTCTCCGGGATCGCAGGCTGTCGCACACGGATAACTCCGTGACGCAGCAGGTGAACGCCAATAACTCAACCACGTGACTTAGGGTCCTCCATTTAATGGAAACCAGTTACCTAAAATGGTCATGTGATCTAATTACCGGGGGACACGCCCTCAGTACGCCTTGTTCAAACTGGATCACCTTCCCGGATCAGATGCAGCCGAGCATAACTGCCAAGGACGTACCGGCTAGGAAAACAGATCGTTGGGGGATAAAGTCCTGGCTAAGCTAGGATAGGGACCTTGCTGGAGCAATGAAGGAAAAGATGAAAACGAGCTGGGAACATTTCTATACAAGCATTTATTTACAATCAGATGAGGAAAGCTATGTGGCACAGTAAATGGGTTTATTATTATGTACAGCAGGGATAGCAAGGAATTTGTGGGGTGCAACAAAAGGCAAGCAATTTACAACAACAGACACAGAGCAGACTTATCCTGTAAGAACTTCCACAATCTTAACTTATGCTACGACAGGTGCCATCTCTCACTCACACACACACAGACACACACACACACACACACACACACACACACACACACACACACACACACACACACACGATTAAGATTCGTTAGCCATAAGGAAGGAGAGCAGATGAGGACTAACGGCCTCTGAATACCTGGCGTGGTCGGCCGACCAATGCAACCCAGTACATTTGGAGGACGTTCCACTTGAGTGATCCCACCTTAAGAGTCGGTGCGTTATCTCATGCTTAATCACTTTGCCAGGGCTTGTGGAAACGTGTGCTCCACACTGGTCCAGAAAAACACCTGTTGCACACCAGCCCCGAGTGTAGATGCAGCGACAGGCAGATATTGAGGTGCAGTGAAGAGAGGTCGGAGCAGAGAGGCAGAGAAGTGGGCGAGGAAAACAGGCACACAAAGTGCAGAGAGAGACAGAGAGAGAAAAGAAAAAGAGAGAAAAAAAAAAAGAGAGAGAGAGAGAGAGAGAGAGAGAGAGAGAGAGAGAGAGAGAGAGAGAGAGAGAGAGAGAGAGAGAGAGAGAGAGAGAGAGAGAGAGAGAGAGAGAGAGAGAGAGAGAGAGAGAGAGAGAGAGAGAGAGAGAGAGAGAGAGAGAGAGAGAGAGAGAGAGAGAGAGAGAGAGAGAGAGAGAGAGAGAGAGAGAGAGAGAGAGAGAGAGAGAGAGAGAGAGAGAGAGAGAGAGAGAGAGAGAGAGAGAGAGAGAGAGAGAGAGAGAGAGAGAGAGAGAGAGAGAGAGAGAGAGAGAGAGAGAGAGAGAGAGAGAGAGAGAGAGAGAGAGAGAGAGAGAGAGAGAGAGAGAGAGAGAGAGAGAGAGAGAGAGAGAGAGAGAGAGAGAGAGAGAGAGAGAGAGAGAGAGAGAGAGAGAGAGAGAGAGAGAGAGCAGACGGCTTGGGATCCGCCTTTTATAAGCCCCGGGCGAAGGGTGGGGTGACGACCCGAAGCGACGCGCCGTCACCCGAATCATGCTCTCTGATTGGTTCCTGGCCCCGCCCTGCCTGGCTCCTGGGGCTGGAAGCGGTCTCATTCACACATCCGGCGTGAGACGGCCCAGAGCCTCACACTGCCCCGTGACCACTGTCAACCGTCCTGCCATGTTCTGGTGACTGGACTAGGGTCGCGTTGGTCCCACATGCCCATTCGGGGCATCCCCGGCAAGTCGCAGCTGGCACTGCCAACGCGCCTGGTCCGTCCCTGTGCCACGTGGCCCGAGCCGTGTGGCACGCCTCTTTTTGGTGGAAAACTGTATCAATGTGGAGGTGCGATGAGGGGCGTGATGATTTTTCCCGTGTGCGGGAAAATTAATGAGCCGTTGGTTGGTGGTCGAGGTGGTGAGCTTCTGGTGGGCAAAGGTTGAGCAAGGTGAGACGCCATTATAAATTGGCACACAGATTTGAATGAAAGGGCAAGCCATGTGCGCCCTTGTTCACATGGTAATTCTCTCATAGGGCTGCGCGGGTGTCTGTTATCATGTATGTGTGCTTGGTTTGATTTGTATCATGGATAAAAGGAAAGATTTTGATGGAAATCAGAATTGAAGATGGAGATATAATCATTAGACCTAGCTATTAGACCCATGGAATGCACTCCATCCTGTTAACCATCAGACATGAGAGCGAAGGTCTGACTGCATGAAGATGAACAAAATAACTGCCTGGGGATCACTGTATGTTGGGTGCCATTGCCTTTGCAGAACCGCAACAATATCTATATATGTATATATATATATATATATATATATATATATATATATATATATATATATATATGTATATATATATATATATATGTATATATGTATATATGTATATATGTATATATGTATATAGATATAGATATATATATATATATATATATATATATATATATATATATATATATATATATATATATATATATATATATATATATATATATATATATATATATATATACATATATATATATATACATATATATATATATATATATATATATATACATATATATATATAAATATATATATATACATATATATATATATATATATAAATATATATATACATATATATATATATAATATATATATATACATATATATATATATATATATATATATATATACATATATATATATATATAAATATATATATACATATATATATATATATATATATAAATATATATATATACATATATATAAATATATATATATATATATTTACATATATATAAATATATATATATATATATAAATATATATATATATATATATATATATATATATATATATATATATATATATATATATATATATATATATATATATATATATCTATCTATCTATTGGGTCGTCGATCGAGTCGGAAAAAAAAAATCTCAAAAAAAATTTTTTTGAGATTTTTTTTTCTACCCTTATTGTTGGGTTTTTCATCTGTGTTTATGCTGGACTGTCCTATCCAGAAGAGAGGATGGTCACCTGTCTCTGTTATCATCTGAGTTCAAGCATTTGAACATCGGTATTGCAGCACTCTCTGAGGTTCGGAGGCCGGATAGTGGCGAGATCATGGAGGGTGGTTACACCTGATATTGGTCTGGTCGCTCTGATGGCCACCATGCCCAAGGAGTTGCTGTAGCTGTGTCCAATAAGCTGACTCCAATGATAAATGAGGGTACACTGGTGAATGAGACTATTATGAGACTAATGATTCAACATTCCTTGGGTGTCGTATTCCTGCTCTGACTGAGGCGAGTGATCTCACCATGAAGGATGCATTCTATGTCGCACTCAAGTCTGTGGTTGATCAGTGCCCCCAGACGAGATACTCTTCTAGTCTTGGGGGATTTCAATGAATCGACTGGAACTGATAGGGATGGTTATGAGATGTGTGTTGGTCCCATTGGGTCTGGAACTGTGAACCAGAATAGCACCAAGTCGCTTGACTTTGCAAGAAGTCATGGACTTAGGGTGGCTGGTTCATGGTTTCAGCGCCCACAGGCTCATCACTGTACTGGGTATTCCAACGCTGGTGGTGTGGCAAAGGAGATTGACCATGTGCTTGTTGGTGGTCGTTGGAGGATGGTCCAGAACTGCAGGGTCGACTGGAGTGCTCAGTTCCTCAAGACCAACCACAGGCTTGTTGAAGCAACTCTGACGTTGCAGCTTAAATCTGGGAGAATGGTACCATCCCAGCCAAGGCTGGATGTTGACAACTGTGATCCACCTTCGTTTGTGGAAACACAGGCTGCAGTGAACCGGTTGAAATGGGGTCAAGCTCCTGGGATCTGTGGCATCCATGTTGAACTTCTCAAAGCCGATGGAAATGCTGTACTCATGTCATTGTATGCAGTTCTGTGCTCTGCCAGGAACACAGGCACCATCTCAACTGACTGGAAGAGCAACCTTGTTGTCCCTCTCTGAAAAGGGGAAGGGTGGTCGCTGGGACTGGAACAACTACTGAGGTGTGCCACTGCTCTCAGTGCTAGGCAAGGTCTTTGCTCGAATATTTCTTGACAGGGTTTGCCACCATCTGCTTAAGCACCATCGCCCAGAGAAGTCAGGCTTTACAGCAAAGAGGTCAATGATTGACCGTATCCTTGCTCTTTGGGTATTCACCAAACAAAGATGAGAGTTTCGGCATGGGCAGCTTGCAGCCGATGTTGATCTCTAAAGCATTTGCTTCAGTCAACTGGGACGCCCTCTGAAGGATTCTTGGTCTTCGTGGGGTACCACCAAAAATGATCAATCTGATGTCTGAACTATACTCTGGTACTGAGAGTGCTGTGAGATGTGGTGATATGATCTCTGACTTATTTCAAGTTGTTACTGGAGTTCCTCAGGGGTGTGTAATAGCCCCCACATTTTTCAGCACTTGAAAGGACTGGTTTCTGGGGAGGACATTGGAGAGATCAAGCTGCGGTGTATCGTTTGGGAATGTCAAGATCTCTGACCTTTATTTCATAGATGACACAGTCATCTTTGTGGAGACTCTGGATATCCTTTTGGGGGCCCTTGAGGTGCTGAATAAGGAGTCGGAGCCATTGAGATTACGGGTTTCCTGGGTCAAAGTTAAGATCCAGGCTTTCTATGACATCTTGGATGCTGCTATCTTGTGTGTACCTGTTTGTGGTGAGGATGTTGAGGTCAAGGAGAGCTTCACTTACCTTGGCAGTGATATTCATGTCTCCTCTGGTTGTGAGGCAGAGGTCAATAGACGTCTGAGTCGGGCCTGGGGAGTCATGGATTTATTGGAACATGGGGTGTGGTGCTGCAGGTACCTGTGCAGGAGGACCAAAGTCCAAGTTTTCAGGTCCTTGGTGCTTCCAGTCTCACTCTACAGATGTGAGACTTGGACTCTGACCAGGGATCTGAGATGGAGACTTAATTCCTTTGGTACCAACCAGGTTTCTTTGGAGAATCCTTGGCTATCGCTGGTCAGACTTTGTGTCCAATGAGCGGTTGCTGAGAGAGACTCAAATGAGATTTGTTACCTGCATTGTCCGTGAGCGTCAGCTGTGGCTGTATGGACATGTGGCTCAGTTTCCTGACGCTGATCTTACTCACCAGATTCTCTCAGCGAAGGAGCCACATGAGTGGAAAACGCCAATGGGCCAACCATGTGCCTTGTGGTTGTAGCAGGTTGATCAGCATCTCAAGGAGATGGGGATGGACCAGGCATCTGCCTGGGGGATGGCCAGACGGAGGCCACTGGAGTACTGGAGGAATGTGGATGCAGTGACGCGCTGCTCCGGTGCATGCTCCCATAACTGGCCTGACCTGGAAGATGAAAATAACTTTCAGACAATCCTTGGGTCAGACTTGGTCTGTGTGCCAAATTGGGCAGTTTTCGGCCCAGGGTACTTTGCAAAAAACGCAAACATACAAACAGACGGATGACAAATTGTATTTATGAGATTAAAGGGTTTGTTTTAAAATTTATTCATGATTTTTGGACTCAAATTTTAGGGGGCTGGAACGTATCGCATTGACATCATGGAATAAACTGTTCACCGTTCGCAATTTCACCATTCGCGGATATTTAGAGGGACGTAAGCACCATGGCCGGCAAAGTTTGTGGTGAAAGCTTTGGAATGCCAAAAGTGTGAAGAAAAAGCATCAGGCTGGAGCTTATATTGAAACTGTTAAGGCAGATGGAGTCGGATGTTGGTGCCACCACTGTTTGTCGTGAATTTGGTTTCTGGGAGTCTATTTGGACAATTGGAAAGAACAAAAAAAAAAAAAGAGTAAAGGATCATGTCAGTACATGACTCCTGTAATTACTACAAAATGAATGAGATCTTCGAGCAGTTGAATGGAGAAGATGGAGAGACTTTTATCCTCCTGGATTTGAGGATATAAATCAGCATGCAAAGCCTTCAAGCCAGGCAGTAATTATTGCTCAGGCACTGAGCTTATATGACGAAGTAAAAGAGCAGGAAGGTGAGTAATAAGGTGCTGAGTGCATATAACGAAGTAAAAGAGCAGGAAGGTGAGGGATAAGGAGCTAAGTTTATGTGATGAAGTAAAAGAGCAGGAACGCAGGGGATAATGCACTGAGCTTATATGATGAAGTGATAGAGTTGGAAGATGAGGGATAAAGAGCTGAGTTTATATGATGAAGTAAAAGAGCAGGATGTTGAGGGATAAAGAGCTGAGTTTATATGATGAAGTGAAAGAGACGGAAGGTGAGGGATAAGAAGCTGAGTTTATATGATGAAGTGAAAGAGTAGGAAGGTGAGACATAAGAAGCTGAGTTTATATGATGAAGTAAAAGAGTAGGAGTGAGGGATAAGAAGCTGAGTATATATGATGAAGTGAAAGAGCAGGAAGGCGAGGGGTCTACCAAGGAGACATTTATGTCCAGTCGTGGGTGGTTTGATAGATTTAAGCACCACAGCAATTTTGATAACATTTACATAACTGGTGAATCTGTGAGAGTGGACAAGTAGGCAGCAGATGAATTTACTTCTAAGTTTGAAGCTATTTTGGAAGTTTACCCTCCCCAGCTCGTTTTTAAAATGGACAAAAAGGGCATTTTGGAAGAGGATGCCTCTGGCTTTAAGATAGCAGAAGACCACCTGACACTCCTCCTTGGTGGCAATGCTACAGGAGACTTGAAGGTAAAGCCCCTTCTCGTGTACCTTACACATCTATGGAGTGAAGGCAGTCCGAGGGGAAAATGCGAGGTCCATGACACTGTAAATGTACAAAATTATATATTTTATTACTGATTACTAATATTTATTTGTTTAATAATGTTCGTTAACGATTTCAGGTTATTTCAGTAAATATACATCATTCTTTCGTCCCTGGAGGTAGCGTGTCGACCCTGGAAATAGCGCGCCAGGACCAGGATGCTCATTAACACAATTAGCCTCATTCTGCGTGAAATTACTATTGCGCAAATCGCTCAAGAACATATCCTTCGCACAAACCTGTATATTACTCTCGTCATTTATGTGAAGTAATTCCCACACGTTTTGCACTCGTTTTAGAACTGCACGAGTATAAAGGAAGAAATTGGGTGCAAAGTTTTGATTCAATGGGATTCTATTTTTTGAGATACAAAGCATAAATGAAGATGTGGTTATATGTAATGTTTGGTTTATGTAACTGCTCATAATATTTCCCTCCACCACCGAATGTGGATGGAGGTTATGTGCCCACTTATCCCTGTTTGTTACTTGGCAAAAAATTGCTAAGTATGTTGATCTGTTCAGTTAGTTTCTTTGTTACTTGGCAAAAAAACCACATTTTTTGACAAGTATGTTGATCGCTTCCATTTGTGTGTTTGTGTGTGTTTGTCACTTGGAAAAAAAACAATTTGTTTTGACAAGTATGTTGATCACTTCCATTTGTGTGTGTGTATGTGTGTTTGTTACTTGGCAAAAAAATAATTTGTTTTGACAAGTATGTTGATCGCCTCCGTGTGTTTGTGTGTGTTTGTTTGTTTGTTTGTCTGTCTGTCCACTCGCCTCCAGCACAAATCGCTCAACCAATCGTGCTGAAATATTCAGAGATTAATGTCACCGAGCATGCGACGGTCCCGCATTGAAGTTTCATAAAATTCGGTCGACTGAAAAGGTCTACATAGGCCAATAGGCCAATTTCGGCCAGAATTCCTAAAAGCCTCAATTTTCATCCGATCGATTTGAAATTTGAACAGGATTTGCACATCAAGTCAATTAATTCAACCACCAATTACTTTAGAGGTAAACATAAGCCAAAAGGTCAAAATAGGCCAAAAAGCCAATTTGGGCCAAATTTTCTAAATCCTCAATTTTCATCCATTTAAGTTGAAATTTGAAAAGGATTTACAGATCAGGTCACTGAATTCAACCACCTAGTATTTTTATGGTCACTGAAGGTGAAAAGGTCAACATAGACCAAAAGGTCAGCATCGGCCAAATTTCTAAAATCATCAATTGTAATTGAATTAACTTTAAATTTGAAGAGCGTTTGCATATCAGGTTGCTGAATTCAACCAACTATTAACTTTGAGGTAAAAACATAGGCCAAAAGGCCAATTTGGGCCAATTTTTCTAAAATCCTCGATTTTCATCCGATTGACTTGAAATTTGAAGAGCATTATCATGTCAGGTCACTGAATTCAACAACCAATTCATTTTAAGGTCAAAAGGTCAAGGTCAACACAGGCCTACTTTCTAAAATTGATAGATCGGGCCAAAACTAAATATATCACTATATCTCAAAAAGTTGTGGACAAGCTATAACAAAACTCGGTGGATGAGGTGGATAGGTGACAAAAACAAGCGGATTGGATTTTGGTTCAGATCCAGCCCATCAGTGGGTTACAAAACATGAACTGTTCCACCTGGCAGAGGTATGCGCTCTACCGAGTACCATTCTACTTTGTGCTGTTTTGCCAAGTTGTCAAAAAATCAAAGAAATTGCCAAGAAATGAAAAATCACTCAAAGAGTGACAAGTATGTTGGATCACCTCCGTTTGTTACTTGACGAAATCTTCGATTTTGTCAAGTATGTTGGTCTGTTCCGTTTGTTGGTTTGTTTGTTTGTTTGTTTGTCCCATCATCTACAGCCCAAACGGCTGGATCAGTCGTTCTTAAATGTTTACACCTGATAGGCAATCCACCTGAGACGGTCTGCGTCCAAACCCCGTCTTAATCAGACTAAACGTCACGATGTGACGTCACACAACGTGAAAACACATTTTTTGACATAACTCAGTGACCAGAACTCGCTACGACTTCCGGTTGATGCCAAATTAAACTTCATTCAAATCCCTAAATGATTACTAAATGCATCTTATTACAAATTATGCATAGTTTTCGCAAGCGTCTGACGTGAAAGTTTGGCCTATTGACGTCATTTTAAAAAAATATTTACGCTCATGTGCAGCCGAAACTACTGAAGCAATCGTTTTCAAATTTTAACACGTGATAGCTCATCTTGCTGAAATAGTCTGGGATCAAATCACGTCATAATCACACTTAACGTCACGACGTTACGTCAAAAAAAGGTGAAAACAAGCTTTTGAACATAACTCAGCAACCGGAAGTTGTAGCGACTTCCTGTTGACGCCAAAATAAACTTCAATAGAATATCTAAATGTTTTAAAATGCATGTTAGTACAAATTATGCACAGTTTTCGCAAGCGTATGACGTCAAAGTTTTTAGCTATTGGCGTGATTAAAAAAAATTCTATTCGTTCTACAGGTCACAATTCTTAACCGATTTGGATGAAATTTTAACAGCTGATAGCAATCCACAGTGCAAAAAGATATGTGACTTTTGGTGATGTTCAAGGTCAGGATCTGGATTCTGCATCACTTTATATTATCGCCCATTATAAACCAATGGGTAATTTTATGAATGACACATGGCTATTTCTCAAACAGTTTTGCACTTATTATATTGAAACTTATACTGTCTATTTATGCATGTAATATTAACATGTTCCAAAGTTTGATGGAAATTGACCCAAGGTCAAGGTCAGGGTCACCCAAAACATGAAAAACACACATATAAAATACATATTTTTGTTTTACAACATATTTCAAACCTGATAACGGGATCGTAAAGCTGGTTGAAAAGCAATGTTCCTAGGTATTTTCAAATATTTTCTACGATCAGAATGAAGGCAACAAGCACCGATGATAAGTTGTTGAATGCCACATGGTGGCTTTAAATGAGTTGTGAAAATTTTCAATCTGCTGCCGTTACCATGACAACGCGCGCCTGATAATTGATATTTGTGACGTCGCGTCATTTTATTAATGTACGAACAAATAAACACCACACATTCCATGACATTACAGCTTGGACCACCACACGGAAAGGTCAACTAATTCGCCAAGTGTTGTGCACGATTTTTCATTTGTTTGTTTGTGTGTTTGTTTGTTTGTTTGTCCGCTCACCTCCAGCCCAGACCACTCAACCGACCGTTCTAAAATTTCCAGAGATTAATGTCACTGACCCTGTCATGGTCCCGCATTGAAGTTTCATAAAATTCGGTCGACCGAAAAGTGCTACATCGGCCAATAGGCCAATTTGAGCCAAATTTTCTAAAATCCTCAAATTTCATCTGATGGACTTGAAATTTGCACAGGATTTGTATATCACCTCAATGAATTCAACCACCTGAGGTAAACATAGGCCAGAAGGTCAACAAAAGACATTGGACCAATTTGGGACAAATTTTCTAAAATCCTCAATTTTTATCTGATTGACTTGAAATTTGAAGAGCATTATCATGTCGGGTCACTAAGTTCAAACAATAATTCTGAGCTAAACAGAGGCTCAAAGATCAAAATTGGCCAACAGGCCAATTTGGGCCAAATTTTCTAAAATCCTTAATTTTCATCCGATTCACTATAAATGTGAAAAGGATTTACATATGAAGTCACTGGAATTCATCCACCTATTATTTTTGAAGTCACCAGAGGCCAAAAGGTCAACATAGACCTAATTTCTAAAACTGATAAATTAGGCCAAAAACTTTTGATTTTGGTTCAGATAGAGCCTATCAGTAGCATACTGAATGTAAACTGTTCAGCCTAGTGGAGGTAAGCACTCGACAGAGTGCAATTCTACTTTGTTCTGTTTTGCGAAGTGTTGCTCTCTCAGTGATTTTTCATTTGTTTGTTTGTTTGTCCACTCGCCTGCAGTCCAAACCACTCCGCTCATCATTCTGAAACTTTCACAGATTGTAGGCATCATCCCTGCAATAGTGGCGTGACAAAGCTTCATGATGTCAACATCGGCCAAAAGGTACACATCAGCCGGATTTCTAAAATTGTCAATTTTCATCTGATTGACTTGATATTCGAAGAGGATTTGCATATCAGGTCAATGAATTCAGCCACCAACTACTTTTGAGGTCAGCATAGGCCAATAGGTCAACATCAGCTAAATTTCTAATATGGTCAATTTTCATCTGATTCAATTGAAATTTTAACAATATTTTCATATCAGTTGAATTCAACCATCAATTATTTTTGAAGTCAACAACTGAGGTTCAAGTTCTAAAATCCTCAATTTTCATCCGATTCAATTGAAATTTGAACAGGGTTTTCATACCAGCTCACTGAATTCAACGACCAATTATTTTGAGGTCAAAATGTCAACATAAAGCAAATTGTAAAATTAAGATATAGGGCAAACAACTATATATATATATATATATATATATATATATATATATATATATATATATATATATATATATATATATATATATATATATATATATATATATATATATATATATATATATATATATATATATATATATATATATATATATATATATATATATATATATATATATATATATATATTTATACATATTGTTGCAGTTATGGATATTCACAGAACATCATTCAGGTTCCTATAGATGAGTTATCTCAGTAAGTAAGTGTTTTATAGATAGCCCTTTCCCTTCGTCTAACGGGTATTTAAATGTTCCTGTGCTGTGGTTTATTATTAATAGTCAGGTTTTCTTTTCTTTTATTCACACCACCAACAACTACAACTACGCCAGCATTGTTTCACCTTCACCTCGCTCTGCCCGACGCCATTACCCACACACCACCGACCACGAATGTGGGTGGGAGTTCGCTCGGAACTCCGCTCAGAATGAAGAGGGGTGGGCCTCCTTGGCCAATCAAGGACTTCACTGCTTCAGATCGGGACTCCGCCCAGAATAAGAGGGTGGGCCTCCTTGGCCAATCAAGGACTTCATCACCTCAGATCGAGAACGGAGAGGGCGGAGACGTTTTTTCCTCCCCCCTTCCCCCCGAAACAGGTCAGGTATGGGAGCATGTGCCAGAACAGCGCGTCGCTGTGTCCACTTTCCGCCGGTACTCCAGGGGCCTCCGTCTGGCCATCCCCCAGCAGATGCCAGGCCCATCCCCATCTCCTTGAGATGATGGTCAACCTGCTGCAACCATGAGGCACGTGGTCGGCCCACCTGGCCTCTTCCACTCATGAGACTCCCTCGCTGAGAGAATCTGGTGAGCAGGATCAGCGTCAGGAAAACGAGCCACATGTCCATACAGCCGCAACTGACGCTCATGGACTATGCAGGTAACAAATCTCATCCGAGTCTCTCTCAACAACCGCTCGTTGGACACAAAATCCGACCAGCGATAGCCAAGGATTCTCCGAAGAGCTCTGGTACCAAAGGAATTAAGTCTCCGTCTCAGATCCTTGGTCAGAGCCCATGTCTCGCACCCATAGAGCAAGAATGGAAGTACCAAGGACCTGAAGACTCGGACTTTCGTCCTCCCGCACAGGTACCGTCAGCGCCACACCTCATGATCCAGTGAATCCATGACTCCCCAGGCCCGACCCAGACGTCTATTGACCTCTGACTCGCAGCCAGCAGAGACATGAATATCACTGCCAAGGTAAGTGAATCTCTCCACGACCTCAACATCCTCACCACAAACAGACACAGACAGGACAGCAGCATCCAAGATGTCACCGAAAGCCTGGATCTTAGTTTTGACCCAAGAAACCCGTAATCCCAACGGCTCCGACTCCTCATTCAGCACCTCGAGGGCACCCAAGAGGATGTCTAAAGTCTCCGCAAAGATGACTGCATCATCTGCAAAATCAAGGTCCGAGATCTTGACATTGCCAAACGATGCACCGCAACTTGATCTCTCCGACATCCTCCCTAAAATCCAGTCCATACAAGTGCTGAAAAGTGTGGGGGAAAGTACACATCCCTGACGAACTCCAGTAACAACTGGAAATAAGTCAGAGATGGTACCACCACACTTCACAGCACTCTCAGTACCAGAGTAGAGTTCAGACATCAGATCGATCAGTTTTGGTGGCACCCCACGAAGACCAAGAATCCTCCAGAGGACATCCCGATTCACTGAATCAAACGCTTTACAGAGATCAACATAGGCTGCAAGCAGCCCCTGCCGAAACTCTCGTCTGCGTTCGATGAGGACACGAAGAGCAAGGATACGGTCAATCATTGACCTCTTTGGTGTAAAGCCTGACTGCTCTGGACGCTGGTGCTCAAGCAGATGGTGGCGAACCCTATCAAGAATTATCCGAGCAAAGACCTTGCCCGGCACTGAGAGCAGCGTCACCCCTCGGTAGTTGTTGCAGTCTTGGCGATCACCCTTCCCTTTCCAGAGAGGGACAACAAGGCCCCTCTTCCAGTCAGTTGGGATGATGCCTGTGTTCCAGGCAGAGCACAAAACTGCATGCAACGACATGAGTGCAGCATTTCCACCAGCCTTGAGAAGTTCAGCATGGATGCCACAGATCCTTGGAGCTTTGCCCCGTTTCAACTGGTTCACCGCAGCCCTTGTTTCCACAAGCGAAGGTGGACCACAGTTGATTTGAGGGTCAGCAACAGGGATTGTAACACCCTTGACGTCCAACTCGACAGCTGGGGGATCAGCCTGGTACAACCGCTCAAAGTTACCGGCCCAGCGGGCCTTCACTTCAGACTCCTCTGTCAAGAGCCTACCACTCTCTGCTCGAACTGCAGTGCTCCGAGGGATGGGCTTGGATGAACGCAATGCGCGAATTCCCCTGTAAGCGGGACGAGAACCACCTGTCCACAGGTGATGCTCTACCCCCTCACAGATTCCTCACACATTGGCCTCCTTGTCCACCCTCAGTGCACGTACAGTTTTACGCCTCAGCTTCCTGAACAGCTCAGCTCTGCCATTCAGCCTGGCCCTGCGACTCTGGTCAATAGTATCCAGTGTCCCTTGAGAGACAAAATTCTTCTTTGCCCTGCGGTGAGTTCCAAGACATCCACCGGCAACATCAAGGACTGTGGTCTTGAAGGCACTCCACAACTCTTCAGGACCCCCCAAAGCACCCAGACCCCCCAAGTGTCCACTCAGCCTGTTCGCAAACTCCTTAGCTACTCTCTCATCCCTGAGCTTGCCAACATCCAGCCTAGGCTGGGATGGTAACATTCTCCAGGATTTAAGGTGCAGCTTTAGAGTAGCAACAACATGCCTGTGGTCAGTACTGAGGAACTGAGCACTCCGGTAGACCCTGCAGTTCTGGATCATCCTCCAGCGACCGTCAATGAGGACATGGTCAATCTCCTTTGCCACACCGCCAGCGTTGGAATACCAAGTCCAGCGATGAGCTTATGGGCGCTGAAACAATGAACCAGCCACCCTAAGTCCATGACTTCTTGCAAAGTCAAGGAAATTAGTGCTATTCTGGTTCATAGTTCCTGACCCATGGGGACCAACACACATCTCATAACCATCCCTATCAGTTCCAGTCGATGCATTGAAATCCCCCAAGACTAGAAGTGTATCTCGTCTGGGGCACTGATCAACCACAGACTCGAGTGTGGCGTAGAATGCATCCTTCACGGTGAGATCACTCGCCTCAGTCGGAGCATAAACAGAGACCAGGGAAATGACACCTAAGGAGTGACGAATCCTTAATCTCATAATACGCTCGTTGACAGGTGTTACCTCAATTATCATTGGGGTCAGCCTATTGGACACAGCTACAGCAACTCCTTGGGTATGGTAACCATCAGAGCGACCAGACCAATAGTAGGTGTAACCACCCACCATTATCTCGCCGCAATCCGGTCTCCGAACCTCAGAGAGAGCTGCAATCCCGATGTCCAAACGCTTGAGCTCAGATGATAACAGAGACAGGTGATCATCCTCTCTTAGGGATAGGACATTCCAGGCACCCACCCGAAGGGACCGCCTCAGGTTAACCCAAGGAGACCGCCGTCTGGTGGACGACACCTCAGCACCACTCCGACACACTCTCCCGCAATCTGACCCAGGGATGTTACCCCGTGGTTTCCCTCCTATCATCAAAGATTGGGGGTCCCGAAGGCTTTGCCTCAATCCCGTCATCCGATGCTGCCCTGCGAAGGGAAGCTGCATTGGAGGTACTCCCCAGAGTGGGTTTTCAGATTTTTTTGCGTTTTTGTGTTTTGCGGAATGAAGGGTATTACGGTGGCCGGAGTGCAAATCCTGCCACCAACCTCCGAATAAATAGGTAACCCAATTGCAGGAGGACATCTGTAGACACAGTTGGGCAATAGATATGGATGGCCGTTGGCTCACAAGGAGCTCCTCCGCCCTCCGCCCATCCCGTCCCGCGCACCATAATCTCCAAGAATCTCAGTTGTTCGCCTCCAAGGTAGAACCGTTTGGCTATCCGTCCAGGTCGGTGTTAACCACCTGTCCGTGCCATCTGGCTCAGGAGTGGGATAATTAATTTCACCCGCTGGACACAACAATATATACACTTAGTGTACAAAGCATTGGGAACACCTGCTTTTTACATGAAATAGACTGGTCAGGTGAATCCAGGTGAAGGCTCTGATCCCTTATTGATTGCATCTGTTAAATCCACTTCAACCAGTGTAGATGAATGGGAGGAAACAGGTTAAAGAAAGATTTTAAAGGCTTGAGACGATTGAGACATGGATTGTGTATGGGTGCCATTCAGAGGGTGAATGGGCAAGACGAAATATTTAAGTGCCATTGAACGGGGGTATGGTAGTAGGTGCCAGGCGCACCAGTTTGAGTGTGTCAAGAACTGCAATACTGCTGGGTTTTTCATGTTCAGCTGTTTCCCATGTGTATCAAGAATATTCCACCACCCAAAGGACATCCAGCCAACGGCAGACCAGTGGACGAAAATAGCTCAATGATGAAAGAGGCCAAAGGAGGCTGACACAAATTCTGCAGAGCAACAGACGGGCTACAGTTAGTCAACTGACAGTCCAGTACAACAATGGTGCCGAAAGACCCATAAAAGAATGCACAACTTGTACCTTGACACAAATGGGGTATGGCAGCCGACGACCATACATAGTTCCACTTCTTTCAGCAAAAAACAAGAACTGCGGTTGTCATGGGCAAAGGAATGAAACACTGGACCAAAACCAAAACCAAAACCAGCCAGCCACCAAAACCACTAAGCCAACACCAGACTCCAAGGGCCAGGGACATCAACAACAAAGAAATGAGTGTCCATCCAAGGTGACTCCTTGAACTTGCATGGGATATAAACAGTATTGATGCAGTTGATAAGAGTTCCACTGAAACCAGTAAACTTAACATTAACGATTGGGTGAAGAACTTTCATTTGAGGATGTTTTTTGCCGAATTCCTCCAGGAACATCTGATGGAATATGCACAAAGGGTGTGTATTCCACAGGGCACCCGTGTCCACCTTTAGGGACAATATATGAGTGTCTGGTCTGTTGTGATGACGTATGTTGACCTGAATGAGTACTTCATTTCATGGCTTATTTGGAGCATCGATCACATTAAAAGCAAAACAATCATGGTCAGCACTGTCCATGATGCTACGCGTGTCTTGAGACTGCGATTGCTTATTTTGCTGAGGCTCATGTTGTTCAATCAAATGCATTTCATGAGGTGGGGCCCTGTATCTCCCTGTGGAGTATCTCCGTTGTAGTACTTGTTGTTGTTGTGCCTGTCTGAATCTTGTGGAGAAGAGCACAGCTTGGTCCATTGACTTAATTTTCCACATGCCATGTATGTATCATTTCGAGCAAGACAATCATCCCTTCCAATCCGGTGAGGGTTTCCACAATTCTTACAACATGCCAGTTTTCTCCTGAAAGCTGAGACATTGGTACATTCCTTGTTGGCATGTATCACACTGCCACTGGTAGGGGTACTAAAAGTGTTCATGGTTTGGAGGTGAGCAAAGTACATGGAATTCGCTTCATGGGCTCAGCCAAGCTTCAAAGCTTCATGGGCTTGGCCCAGCTACATCTACAGTGTGTTTCAGAAAGAGTGATGCAAATTAAATGTGTATTTACAAAGAAAGAGAAACCTCAGCAACATGAACCAAACATTGATTGAAAGCTTATGACATGGTATTTTCTATCACTGATTACTATTGCAGTAAGTCATTGATAGAGTTAGTGAGAGCCCAAGGTCTGAAATTGGCATTTATGCAAAATCCTTGTCATCGACGTTCTCGTTGTGTGCCCCTCCATTCAGGCAGGTATTGATCCTGACTCCAAAGATCTGTCCAACTTTCCTGTCGATCTCACGTGGCACTGTCTGGAGGTAGTCTGACACCTCCTGCTTCAGATCATCCAGTGTGGCAGGGCGGTTGACGTAGACAGAGCCTTTGGCAGTCCCCAAGAACCAGTAGTCCAGAGGGTTCAAGTCTTGGCTATGGGGTGCCCAATCATGAGTGGTACCCAGGGCAAAGAGGTGGTTTCTGAAGAGCTGCTGCAGGAAAGTGATGGTGTCACCAGCTGTTTCCTGGGGTGCACCGTCCTGCATAAACCAGGTCATGCTGAGCTGGGTTAGGGTGACCTTTTCGGCTAGATCATTATGGAACTTCTAGAGCACAGCCAGGTTGCACTCACCGTTGATCGTCACTATCCTGCCGTTGTCATTCTCAAATCATGAGGCCCGAGCATTACATTCCCCTAAATGGCACAATTTGTGGGGCCATCACGTGTTCTGAGGTCGTATTCCAAGCAGAACCTCCGGTGGATGTTTGCATATGATTTAGACTCACACCACAGAGCCACCACTTTTGTCTACTGCTTCACTGTCAATTAAATATTTGAGCTACGGAGCTAGAAATCCCAGGGAACAAATACCACGATAACATCGCCAAACTCTGAAAAGTAAAATGGTATAGGGTCAAAAAAAAGACATGGCAGGAAGCCAAATTTGTATCAGTCTTTTGGAAACACCCTGTAATCTGAGTCTGGGAGATCGACGGTTCGATTCCAACTTTGGCCAAGCCATATCTCTTCTTTTCTTAATACTCTGGTTGAAGACAAGGATTACACTGGGTGGTTTGCCTTTGCCTTTCCAATCATAGTCAGGGCAGTACAGTGGTGCCCCAGAATCCGAATTTAATTTGTTCCAGGAGGCTGTTCGGATTGCAAAAAGTTCAGATTCCAAAACTATTTTCCAAATAAGAAATAATGGAAAGTGAATTAATCCGTTCCTGGACCCCAAGAAAACCCTCTTTGAAGACACTTTCAACTGAAATTACCCATCTTTAAGGTAAAATAAGATGAGTAAATGACCTAAATATCAAGTAATAATAATAAAAACAAGAAATAAATGTACTAACATGAAAATAAACCAATGTCACCCGCAGGGTGACCCGTATCTTGCCAAAAGGTGACCATGTGTGACTTCTTTGAGGTCACACTGAGGTGAACAGAGCTGCTATCCACCAGGAGCGACTCCTTGAGGAATATCTGCCTACAAGAGATTCCGATGAGAATCGATCTGCAGAGTAACCATGAAAAATATGCGTTTTCCTCATAATGTCACCAAATGACGTCATAATGTCTCAAGCTTGACATATCTAGAAAGCACTCATCGAGGTGTTCAATTTGAGGTACTACACGATATGGTTCCTAAAACTTGAAAATTTGACCTTGGGGTCAAATATGTTTGACCTCAGGTGCTAACCATGAAGGTCAAGGCCAATCGCCACCAAAAATTAATCAGCTGAGCGTCAGACCATGAACTATATTCCCATGAAGTTTGAAGACGATCCGATCAAAATTACTCAAAAAATAAGGGTTTCATCGACTCCCCTGATTTGCGCCAAAGTGACCTTGACCTTTGACCTTGACCTTCAAAATTTTGTGCGCTGAAAGGGAACTCTATAGCCTCTGATATGCGAAGTTACAAAAATTTCCGATGATAACTGTGCTCTGCAGAATTTTTTATACGTGATTACAGACAAACAAAAAAATAAATAAATAAATAAAAACATACAAGCTGACTAACATATCTTGCAAAAACTTCGTTTTGGCAAGATAATAAACTGCATTTACCTTAGTGAGGAGTGCTGATGGTGCATGTGGAAGCTGGAGAGGTGGAAGGAGGGAGAGGGTTTATTGCTTGGAAGGTGTCACCTTCCATAATAAGATCAGGCAACTGTGCTTCTGGTGTTTCCTCTCTTTGTCTCTTCATTCCCCTAACATTAAGACCACTTGTAGAGGGCTGGGGCTCACTGGGCTCGCTTGCTTTCGAGAACCACCTTTCCAAAGTTGTCTGGTGTTGGCGACTTTTCTGAATTTTTCTGAAGTGGTCAATCACATTGTCATTGAACAAATTTATGCTCCTGTTGACCACTGCCCTGTTTGGGTGCCACTTTTTGACAATGGCCTGTGTTTTACACCACAGGGAGCACACAAAGTTCCTTAATTTCAGCACTGGAAATGTTCCCAATAGCTCCCTCTTTCTCCTCTGAAGAAATTTTGTCTTCCAATTCTTCTTGCTGCATCTTGTGGAG
Organism: Eptatretus burgeri; assembly: GCF_056783735.1. NCBI lineage: Eukaryota > Metazoa > Chordata > Myxini > Myxiniformes > Myxinidae > Eptatretus > Eptatretus burgeri. The sequence continues at coordinate 74,804,607 of NC_140964.1, forward strand.
GTGCTGAAGTTCTTCTGAAGTGAGTTCATTTTTGTGATCCTCCACCAACTCCTCCACATCCTCTTCACTCACCTCCAAGCCCATGGACTTGCCCAGAGACACAATAACAGGCACAACAGGCGGTTCTTCGAAGTCTTCAAAGTCTCTGGCTGCAACACATTCAGGCCAGAGTTTCTTCCAGGCAGAGTTCATTGTCCTCAGAGACACTTCCCTCCATGCTTTGTCTATGATTCTTAAGCAATGGAGGATATTATAATGATCCTTCCAAAACTCTCTGAGGGTCAGTTCGGTCTCGTTTGTCACCTCAAAGCATCTCTGGAACATAGCCTTGGTGTACAGTTTCTTGAAATTTGAGATGACTTGCTGGTCCATGGGCTGGATGAGAGGAGTGGTATTGGGGGGGGGGGGCAAGAACTTCACCTTGATGAAGCTATATTCGCACACCAAATCTTCTTCCAAGCCTGGGGGATGAGCAGGAGCGTTGTCCATCACAAGAAGAGCCTTCATGGGTCGATTTTTTTCCTCAAGATAAGCCTTCAGAGAAGGGGCAAACTCCTCATGAATCCACTCGGTGAAGAACTGCCTGGTAGCCCATGCTTTCATGTTTGCCCTCCACATAACATTAAACTTGCTCTTCATAACATTGTTCTTTTTGAACACAAGTGGATTCTCTGAGTGGTACACAAGCAAAGGCTTTATCTTGCAGTCTCCACCAGCATTACCACACAATAAAAGAGTAAGCCCATCTTTCATTGGCTTATGGCCTTGTAAAGACTTCTCTTCCTGAGTAATATAAGTCTTCCTTGGCATCTTTTTCCAGAAGAGGCCTCTTTCATCACAATTGAACACCTGTTGTGCCACATACCACTCAGTGTTCACAAACTCACTAAATTTCTTCACAAACTTTGCTGCTGCATCCACATTCGAACTAGCAGCCTCTCCATGCATAACAACACTGTGGATCCCAGTTATTTTCTTAAAGTTTTTGAACCACCCCCTACGAGCCTTAAACTCTTCACTATCAGCACTACTTCCAGACAGGCCTTTTATTAGGTCAGCATGCAGGCGCTTGGCTTTCTCACAAATTATGACCTCAGAGATGGGATCACCAACCAACTGTTTTTCGTTTATCCACACTAAGAGGAGTTTTTCCATCTCCTCCGTAAACTTCGATCTCTTAGAGATCAGAGTCGTAACGCCTTTTGCCACATCAGCTGCTTTTATCGCTTCTTTATTTTTCAGAATCGTAAACACGGTCGATTTCGGCAGCTCGAACATGGCAGCGAGATCAGACACACGCGTACCGCTCTCATGCTTAGCGATAAGTTCTTTCTTCAACTCAATTGTCGTTCCCACGGACTTCCTCTTACTCCTATTTGCTTCACTGCTCTTCTTGGGTGCCATGGTGAACGCACAAGGGTGATAATTGGAAAAAAAAACAGCACAAATCAAGGTGAAAACACGAGGTAAAGTAGCGATCGACACACGAGAGATGCTTTCACGAGTACTTCCACCAACGAACTGAATGAACAAAGCGCGAATATGCGGGTCGAACAGGCGGAGGAGACGCACGTGAACAAACATGAATGCAACGTTGTGTTCGGTTTTTGAAAATGTGTTCGGTTTTTAGGGCAAAATTTTCTCGAAAAAATTGTTTGGATTCCAATTTGTTCAAACAATGGGGCATTCGGATTCTGGGGGCACCACGGTAATTTGTTATTTGTTCAGGGTGTCGATGATAACTCACCCTCTCTTCACAAAAGACACAGTGGAGTATTTATAGGCCACCAACTAATGTTAGCAGAGAGGACCGAGTCATACGAAATGCTTTAAAAATGCTATGTTCTGCTTCCTCGCTTCATGATGCTCTGTATTTAGTGGAGAGAGCACTTACATACTCCTTGACTTAGTGTCCACAGGGAGAAGGAAATTTATTTTTAATTACCCCTTCAAGTGCAGAGAGAAAAGATGTTATGTTATGAAGATGCCATCACCGGTACCCAGAATGCTCTGAGAAGTTGTGTCACTTCCACCAAGTTCAGCAACCCTATTTTCCTGAAGTCAAGTCTGGTGTTGTCCAATATCCCTGTCTGCCTGTGTGCAGGATTTGTGTTTCAGCTACTCCATCAGCCTTATAAAGACTGTTGTTGTATTTTTCAGCAGTGCCAACTTGTTAGTACTTAATTACATCATTAATTTTGTTTCATTTACTTGTCTAACAAATGGCGGTAGTTTAGGTGTTGTTTTTTAAAATGTGGTTTCTAACCAATCATTTTGACCCATACTACTGTCAGGCTCTTGGACCTCCCCCTCACGGGAAGAGCGGTGAGGACGGCTTTAACGGAAGTGGGACGACGCTTCTCTGCCTGGCAGCTCGCTATTTACACCATTGTGGAAATGACTCACAGACTTGAGTTTCACTGGAGTTAAACAAAAGTTCACTGGAGCTAAACTAAAGTTCGCTGGAGTTCACTGGAGTTAAACCTCATTCGTGGCCTTCTCCTCCCGCAGCACTTAACTCACTGCACCTGCAGCTGTGCACCACATGGTGCATAAACAGCCCTCGTCTCCAGCCACACTTTGCTCTCTGCACCCACAGCTTCATACCACGTCGCAGCTCTATCTTCAGTGGGTTTTCTCTCCTTTCAACCACGGGACTACTACCATCGAACCCCTTTTGGTGAGCAGATTATTCCCATGGGCACTGGCATTTATGACATCCGAGTCACCGAGTTGATCATATTATTTTGTGGACATGACACCGAGTTGGTACACTGGTGATAGGCCATTTCTTGCTTCTTATTGAACTTGTAACAGTATTCACCCTCACTCAAGCTTAACAGCTTATGAGGCTACTCAGTGTGGACGAAGTCATCAACCCTTAGTGGTGAGTAGTTGTTGATAAATACATTCTCTATTAGACTATAGACCTTTGAAAGGTGAGTGTGCTATGACCGATCATCGGTTCTACCATCTGAATGTTCCAGGTATGTTCAAACTAACAAACACCTTGATACATTTTGAGCTGATTATCAAGTTAAATAAAATATAAGTTCCCTTACAAGGAAATTCAATGTAGGAAGAGGTCATTAGGCCCATCAAGTCTGCATAAAGGTTGCCAACCTATGGTCATTTATCTGTGCTCTATCCTTTTTAAATGCTGAGTGCCAAGCAAGGAAGCAGCAAATACCATTTTTAAAGTTTTTAGTATTACTCAGCTACGGTTCGATCTTCCAACCGCCCAGACTTAGAGCGGACGCTCTAAATATCGACTTATAACAGGTAATAAAGCTCATTAGTAGCTTGTCTTGGCAACTGTTACAGCAACTCTCATTTGGAACAGCAAATCCCACATTTCATTGTGGCTGTTTGTGAGCAATTTTAAAAATAAAAATGAACAGCAGTGG
>NC_140964.1:74818013-74855513 GCF_056783735.1 Eptatretus burgeri
TATATATATATATATATATATATATATCACATATATACATTGTTGTGGTTTCCCACCCGCTCGGCGTGCAAACGACCGCTTTTAGCTAATCGCGGCCACGTGCACACCGGACGGGCAAACCTAGTCGCAGCTTTTGGAACAACGCCGAAATCCAGCTACGGGTGTGTTTTTAATCACACCGTAAATCAGCCAACTATTCTGTCCACGCGCGACAGGGTCCGATCGCCGAATTGTCGATTTACCTCAGTATGCGCGAAGACAGAAATGCCAGGGATTTACACCTCGACGGGACCTGTCGGGATATAAGCCGTTGTACGCAGCTCGCGCCGTTTGCGATTTGCCGAGCGGTTGTATATTGCCAAGCCCCGCCGGATCCGATTACTTTATAGGCTATTAACAGCCAGCTAATATTCCGTACGTAATAATGGCAGTCAATGACAGGAAAGGACACAACGAATCGGTGAACATTTTAAACAAGGACATTTATTTACACACGTATGCAGTCAAGGCAATGAATGCAATGGGGGTAAGGCACAAGACACGAGCAAAAAGACCCTACAGCCGTTTGTCTATTATTTCTGTACATGCACTTAACAGTTCTACTTATGGACACGGCGCTACAACTTTCATTCAAAGAAAACCCCAGGAAAGGAAAGGGCAGACTGGACCCGTAGGCCTTTATGTTCGTGGAACTGTGAAGACCGCAAGAGCTCCACGAGACCGTGCTGGTTACCCGCCACCCTCGTGGTGACTCGCTGGCTGGCGACCTCTCTCCGGCTTTCTCCACTGACCCACAGTTCGGCACCATACTGCCGGCTTTGCTGCGCTCCGACTGCCCTCCACTGGACTCGAACCTTGTGGTGTTCTCCCGACTGCATCGCGACTCCAAAAGAGACTGCAGCTCGACTCCGCTCCCAGACTTCAGACGAACTACACGGCGCACCCAGACGGGACTCAACTCGACTCACTGATTGGCAAACCCAGACCGACTCCAGGCAAAACTCCAGGCAACCTCTCCAGGCAAGAAGAACTCACTCGCTTGGCGTTCCAGCGCGCCTTTTTATGGGGTCCGGGGAGGTGAGGTTGATCCCCCACCTTCGACCTTTCACCCCCCGCTGGCTCCGCCCCTTTTGGTATTTTGATCCGATCTCATTGCAAAACACGGAGAGAGCGGACGTGGTAGAAATCATCAGCTATGGAAAGCGGACGTTGTAGAAATCATCAGCCGTGGAAAGCGGACGATGTAGAAATCATCAGCCGTGGAAAGCGGACGTTGTAGAAGTCATCAGCCGTGGAAAGCGGACGCTGTAGAAGTCATCAGCCGTGGAAAGCGGACGTTGTAGAAGTCATCAGCCGTGGAAAGCGGACGTTGTAGAAATCATCAGCCGTGGAAAGCGGACGTTGTAGAAATCATCAGCCGTGGAAAACGGACGTTGTAGAAATCATCGGCTCCCGCGTCTGTCGGCGGAGATGCCGCTCGTCCGTGGGATTCGCCGTGGCTGGCGAAAAGATGGCAGCGTTTGTGGAGATGAAGGTGAGGCGATGTTGTGGTTGCTCTGTGGTTGTTGAGATGCTGTTCTGGTTGTTGAAGTAGTGGTTGTGGTTGTTGAAGTAGTGGTTGTGGTTGTTGAAGTAGTGATTGTTCCAAAATAAAGACAGCAAAAGAATAATGGCTGACTCAAAGATCACAGCCCGGTTACACGAATAAATCCCTTGAGACATCGGTGGGGAAATCTAATCTGAACACACACTTATCGACATAACTGATCTCTGGGAAGCCTGAATGGTGTTCTGTGAATTTCCACAACCATAACAATATACTTATATACATACGCACACACTTTTCTTCCCATCTCTGCTTCCACACAACAATAAACTACATTCACTGTGCCACATATCTTTCCTCGCCTGCCTGTTAATAAATTATCCGTAGAAATGTTCCCAGCTTGATTTTGTCTGTTCTTTCATTGATCCAGCATGGTCTGTATTCTAACCGAGCTCGGGCTTTATTCCCAACGATCCGTTCCTTTGAGCCGGTACGTCCTTGGCAGTGTCGCTCGACTGCATCTGATCCGGTAAAGTGAACCGGTTCAGCTAAGGCATACCGAGGGCGTGTCCCCCGTTAATTAGGTAACCTGGTTAACCCATAGACAGAGGACTCTAGGTCACGTGGTTGAGTTATTGGCGTTCACGGTCGGTTAGCGACCCGCCGCGTCATGGAATTATCCGTGTGCGATGGCCTGCAATTCCAGCGAGTCTGGTGGGAACCCGAGATAGCTCCCCCCCCCCCCCCCACGGTGGTCTTCTTACCCGACCACTGACCTGCAACTATATATATATATATATATATATATATATATATATATATATATATATATATATATCAAAAGGGGGTGCAACTCCATATTACGAAAATGTTCGTCGAATGTTCGTCAGCCGGGATGGTCGAGCGGTTTTTACATCTTAGGAGGCGGACACGTTGATCCTCGAAGATTGTAACGTGTACAGGAGGGTGGGGCGCGATGTCGCAGCAACAGAGGCACTGGGAAGCACAGCACAGGGGGGTTTATTCTCGAACCCCACTACAAATACATGGACACAGTAACTTAAAATGAACACAGTATTGAACTAGAGGGGGAGCACTCGGTAGAGTGCAAAACCTCCGCCGCCAATAATGCTAGGTCACTCAAGTGAACCTGATATCCTAGTCATTCAATTTGACGTCAACAGTGCTCACAGAGTTCTAGTTTGCAACCCCCCCTTTTACTTTTAACTTTTACATTCTCAATTCATTCGTCATAACTCGATTCCTTGAGACAGAAATTGATTTTATGTGGGTATATTCACCTGAAGTTCCAAAATCAGCTGCAATTATAATTTTGGAATGTTTTTTTGTTGGAAATCACTTATAACATGTAGAAATGCAAAAAAAAGTCGAAATTTTATTGAAAAAAAATTTGCAAAATTTTTGTTTCTCTAAAAAAATTTTTTTTGGGTGGTGGGTGGGGGGGTGGAAATCACTAAAAACATGCAGAAATGCAAAAAAAAGAAATCAAAATTTTGTTGAAAAAAGAGTTGCAAAATTTTTTTCTCCAACAATTTTTTTTTGTGGGGGGGTGGGGTTGGAAATCACTTAAAACATATAGAAATGCAAAAAAAACAAATTCACATATTTTTTTCAAATTGGCCGCCATAGTGGCCATATTGGATTTTGGACCAAGTCCAAAATCTAATGGCATAATCCTTGGACCAGACCGAACCCCCCCCCCCCCCACCAAGTTTCGTCGAAATCCGTAAGACTGTTCACAAACAAACAAACAAGCAGTCATAGACTGGGACTTACGAAATCGTCAACTTGACCTCTGACCTTGTCTAATAAAAGCTGTCTCTCGAGAAGGTAGCGACGCAAACCAGAAGTTTCTACGATGATTCTGTACCAAACCATAAAAAATCGTAACGTCGACCGAAGCAAAAATCTCCATTTCTCCACGCAATTATTTTAAATTATTTCATCAAAGTCACAAAACCGTAATATTCGGCCATCCACCAACAATCTTTACATAATCCGACGGCTCAGCGAGTCAGGCATGCGACGATAACCTTTATTGGGACAAAAAATGACTTTTAAACACCATCTTTATCGAAAACACCGTCAACGCGCACACGCAAAACCATACGTGACTCAACGATGCGTCTGCTCGAGTGCACTGCATCATGGGACGACCCATGACGCGTCGAGTGAAATATTTTTTATACAATCTTAAAACGTCTCCAAAACATCCGATTTTTACCAGAATTTTGACAACCGAGTTTTAAGTGTCCGAAGCGATCGCAAAAACTGAAGACAAAATTAAAATCGAAGTTAAAACCAACTCGTAAAGTCGAGCGAAGCAAAAATACTCCATTTCTCCACATTAATTTTCGGAATTATGTTTGACCTCACTGTGACCTTGACCTTTGACCGATTTTGACCAAAATCTAATCAGCGCTAGCCATCACCCTCCTGAATCACGTGGTGTAATTTGACATTGGTAGCTTCTTCCGTTCTCGAGTTAGCGTGCCTACAAACAAACAAACACACAAACAAGCAGTCATAGACTGGTACATACGAAATCGTCAACTTGACCTCTGACCTTGTCTAATAAAAGCTGTCTCAAGAGAAGGTAGCGAAGCAAACCAGAAGTTTCTTTGAAGATTCTGTATCAAACCATCAAAAATCGTAACGTCGACCGAAGCAAAAATCTCCATTTCTCCACGCAATTATATTATACCTTAACGTAACTCAACAACGCGTCTGCTCCAGCGCACTGCATCATGGGACGACCCGTGAGGCGTCGAGTGAAATATTTTTTATACAATCTTAAGACGTCTCCAAAACATCCGATTTTTAACAGAATTTCGGCAACCGGGTTTTAAGCGTCCTAAGCGATCGCTAAAACCGAAGACAAAATTAAAATCGAAGTTAAAACGAACTCGTAACGTCGAGCGGAGCAAAAATCTCCATTTCTCCACGCAATTATACCTTAACGGAACTCAACGACGCGTCTGCTCGAGCGCACTACATCACGGGACGACCCTTGACGAGTCGAGTGAAATATTTTTTATACAATCTTAAAACGTCTCCAAAACATCCGATTTTTCCCAGAATTTCGACAACCGAGTTTTAAGCGTCCTTAGCGATCGCAAAACCGAAGACAAAATTAAAATCGAAGTTAAAACGAACTCGTAACGTCGAGCGAAACAAAAATACTCCATTTCTCTACCTGAATTTATGGAATTATGTTTGACCTCACTGTGACCTTGACCTTTGACCGATTTTGACCAAAATCTAATCAGCACTAGCCATCACCCTCCTGAATCACATGTTGTAATTTGACATTGGTAGCTTCTTCCGTTCTCGAGTTATCGTGCCTACAAACAAACAAACAAACAAACAAACAAACAAGCAGTCATGGACTGGTACTTACAAAATCGTCAACTTGACCTCTGACCTTGTCTAATAAAAGCTGTCTCTTGAGAAGGTAGCGACACAAACCAGAAGTTTCTACAATGATTCTGTACCAAACCATCAAAAATCGAATGTTTTACCTCACTGTGACCTTGACCTTTGACCGATTTTGACCAAAATCTAATCAGCACTAGCCATCACCCTCCTGAATCACGTGGTGTAATTTGACATTGGAAGCTTCTTCCGTTCTCGAGTTATAATTTTTTGGATGTTTGACCTCACTGTGACCTTGACCTTTGACCGATTTTGACCAAAATCTAATCAGCGCTAGCCACCACCTTCCTGAATCACGTGGTGTAATTTGACATTGGAAGCTTCTTCCGTTCTCGAGTTATCATTTTTTGGATGTTTGACCTCACTGTGACCTTGACCTTTGACCGATTTTGACCAAAATCTAATCAGCGCTAGCGACCACCCTCCTGAATCATGTGGTGTAATTTGACATTGGTAGCTTCTTCCGTTCTCGAGTTATCATTTTTTGGTTTGACCTCACTGTGACCTTGACCTTTGACCAAAATCTAATCAGCGCTAGCCACCACCTTCCTGAATCACGTGGTGTAATTTGACATTGGAAGCTTCTTCCGTTCTTGAGTCATCATTTTTTGGATGTTTGACCTCACTGTGACCTTGACCTTTGACCGATTTTGACCAAAATCTAATCAGCGCGAGCGACCACCCTCCTGAATCATGTGGTGTAATTTGACATTGATAGCTTCTTCCGTTCTCGAGTTATCATTTTTTGGTTTGACCTCACTGTGACCTTGACCTTTGACCGATTTTGACCAAAATCTAATCAGCGCTAGCGACCACCCTCCTGAATCAAGTGGTGTAATTCGACATTGGTAGCTTCTTCCGTTCGAGTTATCTGTACCAAACCATCAAAAATCGAATATTTGACCTCACCGTGACCTTGACCTTTGACCGATTTTGACCAAAATCTAATCAGCGCTAGCGACCACCCTCCTGAATCACGTGGTGTAATTTGACATTGGTAGCTTCTTCCTTTCTCGAGTTATCGTGCCAACAAACAAACAAACAAACAAGCAGTCATAGACTGGTACTTTCGAAATCGTCAACTTGACCTCTGACCTTGTCTAATAAAAGCTGTCTCTGGAGAAGTTCGCGACGCAAACCAGAAGTTTCTACGATGATTCTGTATCAAACCATCAAAAATCGTAACGTCGACCGAAGCAAAAATCTCCATTTCTCCACGCAATTATATTATACCTTAACGTAACTCAACAACACGTCTGCTCGAGCGCACTGCATCACGTGACGACCCGTGACGCGTCGAGTGAAATATTTTTTATACAATCTTAAAACGTCTCCAAAACATCCGATTTTTACCAGAATTTCGACAACCGAGTTTGAAGCGTCCTAAGCGATCGCAAAAACCGAAGACAAAATTAAAATCGAAGTTACAACGAACTCGTAACGTCGAGCGAAGCAAAAATACTCCATTTCTCCACGTGAATTTACGGAATTATGTTTGACCTCACTGTGACCTTGACCTTTGACCGATTTTGACCAAAATCTAATCAGCACTAGCCATCACCCTCCTGAATCACATGGTGTAATTTGACATTGGTCGCTTCTTCCGTTCTCGAGTTATCGTGCCTACAAACAAACAAACAAGCAGTCACAGACTGGTACTTACGAAATCGTCAACTTGACCTCTGACCTTGTCTCATAAAAGCTGTCTCTTGAGAAGGTAGCGAAGCAAACCAGAAGTTTCTACGATGATTCTGTACCAAACCATCAAAAATCGAATGTTTTGGATGTTTGACCTCACTGTCACCTTGACCTTTGACAGATTTTGACCAAAATCTAATCAGCACGAGCCATCACCCTCCTGAATCACGTGGTGTAATTTGACATTGGTCGCTTCTTCCGTTCTCGAGTTATCGTGCCTACAAACAAACAAACAAACAAACAAACAAGCAGTCACAGACTGGTACTTACGAAATCGTCAACTTGACCTCTGACCTTGTCTCATAAAAGCTGTCTCTCGAGAAGGTAGCGAAGCAAACCAGAAGTTTCTACGATGATTCTGTACCAAACCATCAAATATCGAATGTTTTGGATATTTGACCTCACTGTGACCTTGACCTTTGACAGATTTTGACCAAAATCTAATCAGCACGAGCCATCACCCTCCTGAATCATGTGGTGTAATTTCACATTGGTAGCTTCTTCCATTCTCGAGTCATCATTTTTTGGATGTTTGACCTCACTGTGACCTTGACCTTTGACCGATTTTGACCAAAATCTAATCAGCACTAGCCATCACCCTCCTGAATCACGTGGTGTAATTTGACATTGGGAGCTTCTTCCGTTCTGGAGTTATCTGTACCAAACCATCAAAAATCGAATATTTGACCTCACTGTGACCTTGACCTTTGACCGATTTTGACCAAAATCTAATCAGCACGAGCCATCACCCTCCTGAATCATGTGGTGTAATTTCACATTGGTGGCTTCTTCCATTCTCGAGTTATCATTTTTTGGATGTTTGACCTCACTGTGACCTTGACCTTTGACCTATTTTGACCAAAATCTAATCAGCACTAGCCATCACCCTCCTGAATCACGTGGTGTAATTTGACATTGGGAGCTTCTTCCGTTCTGGAGTTATCTGTACCAAACCATCAAAAATCGAATATTTGACCTCACTGTGACCTTGACCTTTGACCGATTTTGACCAAAATCTAATCAGCACGAGCCATCACCCTCCTGAATCACGTGGTGTAATTTGACATTGGTAGCTTCTTCCGTTCTCGAGTTATCGTGCCTACAAACAAACAAACAAACAAACAAACAGAAACGGAAGTCATCAATATACTGACGAAATCTTTAGATTTCGTAAGTAACAAACAGAAACGGAAGGCATCAATATACTTACGGAATCTTTAGATTTCGTAAGTAACAAACAGAAACGGAAGTCATCAATATACTTACGAAATCGTTAGATTTCGAAAGTAACAAACAAGCAGTCATAGACTGGTACTTACGAAATCGTCAACTTGACCTCTGACCTTGTCTCATAAAAGCATGAATCAGTCAGAAGCCCAAGGGGAGCTTGAATTCTGAATTCATTATGGTCTACGATTTTACACTGTGGTTTGCAGATAATGAGTCCCAGACAAAAACTAGATTTCTTATAAAAATTCCATTTTTTTGTTTTTATTTTTAAAAAAGTGATTCAATTCCAGCAGGATATGCCAGATAATAGGTGTATTACTTTTCAGAAGAATCTGATAAAAGACTTATTATTTATCATATATATCAGTTATTCATCACTGTTCCAGAATTTCGACAACCGAGTTTTAAGCGTCCCAAGCTATCGCAAAAACCGAACACAAAATTACAATCGAAGTTAAAACGAACTCGTAACCTCGAGCGAAGCAAAATACTCCATTTCTCCACGTGAATTTACGGAATTTTGTTTGACCTCACTGTGACCTTGAGCTTTGACCGATTTTGACCAAAATCTAATCAGCACGAGCCATCACCCTCCTGAATCACGTGGTGTAATTTGACATTGGTAGCTTCTTCCGTTCTCGAGTTATCGTGCCTACAAACAAACAAACAAACAAACAGGCAGTCATAGACTGGTACTTTCGAAATCGTCAACTTGACCTCTGACCTTGTCTAATAAAAGCTGTCTCTGGAGAAGGTAGTGACGCAAACCAGATGTTTCTACGATGATTCTGTATCAAACCATCAAAAATCTCCATTTCTCCACGCAATTATATTATACCTTAACGTAACTCAACAACGCGTCTGCTCGAGCGCACTGCATCACGTGACGACCCGTGACGCGTCGAGTGAAATATTTTTTATACAATCTTAAAACGTCTCCAAAACATCCGATTTTTAACAGAATTTCGACAACCGAGTTTTAAGCGTCCGAAGCGATCGCAAAAACCGAAGACAAAATTAACATCGAAGTTAAAACGAACTCGTGATGTCGAGCGAAGCAAAAATACTCCATTTCTCCACATGAATTTACGGAATTATGTTTGACCTCACTGTGACCTTGACCTTTGACCGATTTTGACCAAAATCTAATCAGCACTAGCTATCACGCTCCTGAATCACGTGGTGTAATTTGACATTGGTAGCTTCTTCCGTTCTCGAGTTATCGTGCCTACAAACAAACAAACAAACAAACAAACAAGCAGACATAGACTGGTACTTACGAAATCGTCAACTTGACCTCTGACCTTGTCTTATAAAAGCTGTCTCTCAAGAAGGAAGCGACGCAAACCAGAAGTTTATACGATGATTCTGCACCAAACCATCAAAAATCGAATGTTTTGGATGTTTGACCTCACTGTGACCTAGACCTTTGACCGCTTTTGACCAAAATCTAATCAGCACTAGCCATCACCATCTTGAATCACATGGTGCAATTTGACATTGGTAGCTTCTTCCATTCTCAAGTTATCGTGCCTACAAACAAACAAACAAACTTACAAACAAACAAACAAACAAACAAGCAGTCATCGACTGGTACTTACGAAATCGTCAACTTGACCACTGACCTTGTCTAATAAAAGCTGTCTCTCGAGAAGGAAGCGACGCAAACTTGAATTTTCTACGATGATTCTGTACCAAAGCATCAAAAATCGAATGTTTTGGATGTTTGACCTCACCGTGACCTTGATCTTTGACCAATTTTGACCAAAATCTAATCAGTGCTCGCCACCACCGTCCTGAATCATGTGGTGTGATTTGACATTGGTTGCTTCTTCCGTTCTCGGGTTATCGTGCCTACAAACAAACAAACAAACAAACAAACACAAACAAACACACAAACAAACAGAAACGGAAGTCATTAATATACTTACGAAATCTTTAGATTTCGTAAGTAACAAACAAACAAACAGAAAGGGGTGAAAACAGTAACCTCCATCCATCTTCGATGGCGGAGGTTAATGACAATGGAAATATCGACAACGGTAATTATAAATGTAATCTATCTATAATTCCAGCAATCTCTGTGTGTGTGACCGCTGTTTCTCGACAACCGCTGGTCCGATCTAATTGAAACTTGCCAGGTATATTGCTGGGGACCTGAGGATGTGCCTTTTCAAGGTTTGATATAAATCGGCCAAGTGCTTCCCAAGTTATGGCCATTTATTTACCAACCAATGGGAAGACACGTTGTTGCGTGGGCTTGGCCAATGGGGAAGGGAAGCACAGCCACGTTCCCCATTACGGGTTACAACGTACGGGCTTCCGGAGACTGATGACTTCGTGTATTCTAATAATTTCTCGATTTCTTATGCGCATTTATAGATAAACACAATGGCCCAAGTTCTGATCGTTTTCATATTAGACGGTGCATAAATTTGGGGAACATCAGAGTTAGCTGGTATGCTCCGAAGCAGGAAGTAAATTATTTTTTGCACGTTTTTTTTCTCCTCTTTCCTCTTCTCTTTGTGTTTTTCCTTGCGATGACATTGGGAAAAGGCAAAATATGTTGGCGCTAATTGAATAATGAGTCATTAAGAATAAATTGCGAATAATCGTAACTGCCATATGGGAACTTCCGGACAGTGAGGACTTCACTTCCGGAGAGTGACGATTACTGTATTCTTTCTCGATTTCTTTCTCGATTTTCTTAAACCCAATACCCCAATCCAGTCAGTGACGATTACTGTATTCTTTCTCGATTTTTTTCTTGATTTATCGACTTACTGTATTCTTTCTTTCACGATTTCGGTACTTTCTCGATTTCTTTCTCGATTTTCTTAAACCCAATACCCCAATCCAGTCAGTGACGATTACTGTATTCTTTCTCGATTTCTGTACTTTCTCGATTTTATTAAACGCAATGCCCCAATCCAATCGTCGCTTACGACAGCGAAGGAACGAAGCTGCGCGTCGTGCACGCGCAATGGAATCTGACGAAGCACGAGCTGTTCGCTTGACACACAACGCAACGCGCATGACAAGGCGTCGTGCAGCTCAAACGGATGAAGAACGAACTGCTCGCTTGGCAGACAACACTGAACGCGAGGCAAGGCGTCGTGCAGAAGAAACGAATGAAGAACGAACTGCTCGCTTGGCAGACAACACTGAATGCGAGGCAAGGCGCCGTGCAGAGGAAACGGATGAAGAACGAGCTGCTCGCTTGACACGCGACGCTACGCGCATGACAAGGTGTCGTGCAGCTGAAACGGATGGAGAACAAACTGCTCGCTTGGCAGACAACACTGAACGCGAGGCAAGGCGTCGTGCAGAAGAAACGGATGAAGAACGAGCTGCTCGCTTGGCAGACAACACTGGACGCGAGGCAAGGCGTCGTACAGAAGAAATCCCTCACCAGCGAGAAGACCAGCAAGTAAGAGATGCCCTGCGCCATCAGGACGTACACCGTGCGAGACTAGAGCAGGCTCACCGTGAGAATCGCAACCTTGCTCGATACGATGATACAGATTTCTTCCGAGAGTAACTTCATGTTGAGTACAGGCACGCGTTAAGCAGGACCTCATTATTTCAATGCACTAAATGCTCACATTGTGATGCTTTTGTGTGGACCGAGGAGAGAAGAGGATTTTGCTGCAACCACGGCAAGGTCGACCTTAAGCATGATCCTAAGAATCCAAAACCCGGCTCAATTCCATCACAACCTCCAGATGCTATTAAAAACCATTTCCTTAACCAGGACTTTGTGAAGCACGCGAAACAGTATAACAACGCGCTGGCAATGGCAAGTATCAGTGTCCGAGAGATAGGTATGCCTGGCTTCAATCCTGGAGTGCACATACAAGGTAAGGTTTACCATTACATTGGTGCTCCTCTTGCCGATCTGGGTTGTACCCAACGCTTTGCTCAGATCTACTTTCACGATCCAGCCTATGAGCTGGAGTTTCGTCGTGCCCACACCTCGAACAGTAGCCTGAATGAGCAATTTTGCTAAGAGCACAACAGGCCATTCATGAGTGCAACCCATACGTCCAGCAATTCAAATCAGCCATTGAGTTTGTGGTTCATAATGATAGCACAAATGAACTGAAAATTGTGTTAACAGGTCGCATGCGGCACCGAGACCTTCATCATGGTACCGTCAACCTTCCCTCACCAGACAGCGATGTGGCTGTCATTGCTCCAGGGGCAATGACAACAGAGCAGTTTGGAAGGCTGGCAGTCGGTGCTCACCTCAGATGAGGAGGTTTACAGACAATAGACGCCATGCATCCAGCGTATGACCCTCTATCATACATACTTCTGCTACCCTTCGGCTCCCAGGGGTACCACACTGAGTTAGCAGGGATAACGCCAACATCTTTCTACCGCTACCATCTCCAAGTACGTGATCCTACTCATCACTTCAATCTACTACTTCGTGGTGGAAAGTTGACACAGCAGTACGTATGCGACATGATGGCAAAAATTGAGTCGCACCGTCTCAATTGGATTCGCTGCAACCAGAAGTCAATTAAGGCAGAGAAGTATAAGATCATCGTTGATGTGTTGAACAGTGACGCTGAGGTGCTACCTGGACGCCTCACCATTCTGCCGCCGTCAATTTATGGGTCACCACGTTGGTATGCCAAAGAGTTTCAGGATGCAATGGCTTTGGTCCGAGTCAAGGGAAAACCTGACTTTTTCCTAACATTCACCTGCAACCCAAAGTGGCCAGAAATTAAACAATCACTTTTTGAGGGTCAGTCAGCCAATGAAAGACCTGATATCATCGCCTGGGTGTTTCATATGAAGGTGGAAGCACTCAAAGCAGACCTCCTCAAGAATGACATCTTGGGGCATGTGGACGCTTATGTGATGGTGAAGGAAACGCAAAAGCGTCACCTTCCCCATATACACATGCTCCTGACCGTGGTACCTCGCGACAAGCCCAGAACACCAGCAGATGTCGATCGCGTGGTTTCTGCTGAGATTCCTGACAAACGCACAAATCCGGAACTACACCGTATCGTGACATCACACATGATTCACGGCCCATGTGGGGAATGGAACATCTCGAGCCCTTGCATGGCAGACCGGAAGTGCACAAAGGACTATCCCAAAGCCCTACGAGAAACGACAAGCTTCTCTGATGACTCCTATCCCCTGTACAGAAGACGGTTCTGGCATGCGGTTTGAAAGTTTTTTGTTTTGTTTTGTTTGCACCTACGGGCACACACCTACGGGCACGCACCTACGGGCATGCACTAGTAATTATAAATACATGAGGTAAATTAAACTCAAAGTCAAGGTGCCTCTACACACAAACTTAAATATAGACAAAGGGAAACAAAACAAAAGCAAAGCAAATCCTCCCTTTAGTTTGGCGCTTAGCTTCATCCAGAGATGGTCTTCAGGGAACTTGGAATCGAAGAATTTCATCGACACACCCAAAAATGGCGACAAGCTGCTCCATGGCAGCAGGAATGTTCGTCAGGCAATTCGTCAGTGGTATTCAACACCAGGGCTCCGAGACCCCGTGCAGCTGCTTCATCTATCGTGCTTGCCGATACGCTCTTTGCAGAATTGTGCAGTCCCCTTTGGTGACACACACAAGGCTTTGAGGTCCATCTTATACGGCCAGCCAAGAGTCGATGGCCAGCATCTCACTTCACCATGCGAGCCAAATTGCCTCAGCATGAATACAAGAATCGTGCCATCTTCTTCATGCGCCGAAGGCAAGCCATTTCGTCATGCCAAGAGGAGAGCAGAGCGAGCTCCTCGGTCCAAGTCACGTTCCTACCACGACTACAACTGCCCTCCTCACACCGACCTCGTGCATTCCTCTTCACCCTCTGTCTAATGTCACACCCCGAAACACCATTCCACCTCCATAGCGTGGCTTGCTCGCACAAAACCCAGGAAGGCAGGGTTCGTATGTTCTCTGTCTGTTCTCTGTCTGTTTGGCACGCCTGCCTCACTTCTGACGTGATGCCCATCAATCATCAGCCTCGGGGCTTGACTTTACCCGCCGTCACCCTTGGAGGTGGGGCTTCTGCCTGCTCGGCACGTTTGGCTCACTTGTAAATGCAAAAACGTAGGAATAGGTTACAGGGGGCAATCACATACTGGGAAACTTATTCTTAATCCCTATCTAATTAACACCACACCACCCCCTGTGTGGTGACACATAACACTTAAGCTCACAGTCTCCCAAGTTAAGCTCACAGTCTCCCGAGTTAATCACATCGAGATGTCTCCTACACGTCCACAGACCAAACAATTCAACAACCAAACAACAAACAGATTTCATACCTGATAAACATACATTTCCATAGCCAAGTCTCATTTTCTTAAAAACGCCACATAGGCCGTGTAAAACACAACACACATTTGCCATTCATTCCAAAACACTGCAAGCGCCACTCCCGATTGTATACAGAATGCAGTACATCCAAGCGATCAATCACAACGGGTCACGTGACATCGCACAATATGGCAGCGCCCGTGAATGCAGCCTTGTGTACGCGAGTTGCTGGTGTTTCTCGATATAGTTTCTCGCAATTTAACCTGATTATGAATCCTTTCACCAACATAAATGAGCCAATTTAACTTTTGCAGATTGGTAAAGAAGCGCAAGCAAAATCCTACTATTTTGGAGGTTTGATTGACAATGTGATAGTGAGTGTAGTCAGAGGATTCTATTTTAACTAAAGTGGATTCAGTGTTCCATGGACTTGTTAAATACGATTTTATATGACATAAATAGCCGAGGTGTTCCTGAAACTAACCTGGATGTTTGACCTTTTTTTAGTAATTATCTTGTCCAACCAAGATGTTCGAGTTTTGTATTTTTAACAGTACTGCAGCAGAGCAAACCAATTATTCAAATTTGCATAAAAGCACCAAAATTGGTACATATGTAGAATAATGTATTCCGAACAATTCTCGATATGGAGCCACCCGAGATTTTGCCTTGGTCAGCTTTGGCTGACAATGGAGCATGAACCACTCGCTCAGAACGACAGAGCATGAACCACTCGCTCAGAACGACGGAGCACGGAACACTCATTCAGAACGACGGAGCACGAACCACTCGCTCAGAACGACGGAGCATGAACCACTTGCTCAGAACAATAGAGCATGAACCACTAGCTCAGAACAACAGAGCATGAACCACTCGCTCAGAACAACGGAGCATGAACCACTCGCTCAGAACAACGGAGCATGAACCACTCGCTCAGAATGACGGGACACAAACCACTCCCTCTGAATGATGGGACATGAACCACTCCCTCTGAATGACGGCACGAACAACTTCCTCTGAATGACAGCACGAACAACTTCCTCTGAATGACGGGACACAAACCACTCCCTCTGAATGACTGGACACGAACCACTCCCTCTGAATGATGGGACATGAACGACTCCCTCTGAATGACGGGACACGAACCACTCCCTCTGAATGACGGAGCAAGTACCACTCCCTCTGAATGACACAACATGAACCCCTCCCTCTGAAAGACGCAACATGAACCACTCCCTCTGAATGACGGAGCAAGTACCACTCTCTCTGAATGACGGAGCAAGTACCACTCCCTCTGAATGACGCAACATGAACCACTCCCTCTGAATGACACAACATGAACCACTCCCTCTGAAAGACGCAACATGAACCACTCCCTCTGAAAGACGCAACATGAACCACTCCCTCTGAATGACGGAGCAAGTACCACTCTCTCTGAATGATGGAGCAAGTACCACTCCCTCTGAATGACGGAGCAAGTACCACTCCCTCTGAATGACGCAACATGAACCACTCCCTCTGAATGACGCAACATGAACCACTCCCTCTGAATGACGGAGCAAGTACCACTCTCTCTGAATGACGGAGCAAGTACCACTCCCTCTGAATGACGCAACATGAACCACTCCCTCTGAATGACGCAACATGAACCACTCCCTCTGAATGACGGGCATGAATGACTCATGCTGAGGGCATGGCAAAATCATCTGCAGTGAGTGAACGATTCGCTCAGAATGATATAGCATGATTGTTCTTTTATTCTTTTTCAAAAATTTTCAAAGCAAGTGTTTTTTCAAAGCAAGTGTTTTTTTCCAAACAAGTGTTTTTTTTCAAAGCAAGTGTTCTTTCAAAACAAGTGTTTTTTTGTGTGTTGTTTTGCATATTTTGTGTCAGTGGCTGTGGGACTGTATTTATAAAGCTGTATTTGTGTTCATAACAGTTTTAGCTGCTATTTGTGTCAGTTTATTGAAAGAAACAGGGGGAAGCCTCGTGTTAACTTTAGCGTTTAAGTAAGTTGGAGCCTTGGGAGTATGCCATGGGGATAAAAAAGGGATATAAATAGAGACCAGAGGAGAGAGGAAGAAGAGTTCATAAAATGTGATAGATTCTCAAATGTGGGCCGTATCAACAATAAGGGAAACAGAGGGTTCTTACTGTTGGAGGAAGTGTGAGGAAATAGCCCATTTGAGGATGGTTATTACTTGATTGAAGGAATGGGTGGATAATTTACAGCAAGTATCAGAATGTGGTAAATTTGGAGATAATAGTTGGTTATGGTTGTGGAGTGACGGAGTGAGGTTCCTGAGGGTATTGGAAGTGGTGACAGTGAAGCAGGAGTAGGTGTTGGTGACGGTGCAGCAGGGGCAGGTGGTAGTAATGGTGCAGTGGGGGCAGGTGGTGGTGACTGTGCAGCAGTGGCAGGCAGAGGTGACAGTGCAGCGGGGGAAGGTAACAGTGCAGACCCTTCAGGAACTTGTCGACCTTACAGACTCCATGAGAACCCTTAATCCCCCTAAAATGCGAAAGACCCTGTTATAGACTTTCTGTCTGAGGGCTTTCTGCAATCACACTTGAGGTTCACCAGTCATAATAAAAAGGTCCCCCCAATGGCAAACCACCTCAGTACCAAGCTCAGATGGTGCAAAATATAATTTTAATTTCTCTCTTTTTTCAGGTTCTAGTCATCTTGTTTGTAGAATAGTGAAAAGTCCCACATGGAATATAAAAAGTCCCACATGGCAAAGAGAAAAGCCACATGTGGCAAAGAGAAAACAGTGTCCATGACAACAATTTCATATCATTATAATCAAATGGGATATTTTTGTGATTTTATGATTGCCAAACCTCGTTTTTTTTCAAGATATCACATTGAAACGTACACAACTTATTTGTACGCATGTGTAGTATACGTGTATAAAATCTGATCAAAATTAGTCAAAGGTCTCGGTCAATGCCATCCAAAACATGTAAAACACCTATTTGGTGGCAATTAGAAAATGTACCAACCAAATTTGTTCTGCACAACATTCAATCATGTAAAACGCTTGATAGATCAAATTTCCCAAATTGCTCTTTCTATGGCAACTTGTTTATTTGGATTTCGTAAGTATCATACTATGCACGACATCTTTCTTCTTTATATGTCTCTCTGTTTGTTTGACTGTGAACAGGATATCTCAAAAAGTTGTGGACAGATTCACATGAAATTTGGTGGAGAGGTTGCTTGTGTGACAAGGAGGCAAATATTACCCTCACCGAAGGAGAGGGTATTGCGTTTAAGTCCATCTGTTTGTCTGTACAGAAGTTTCGTGTTTTTCTCCGCAACCGCTTGTCGGATTCAGACGAAATTTTCACCCGAGGTTCGACTCCTCATGTGGAATGTTCCAATCATAATTATAACGTCATTGGTCACATGGGGTGGCAGCCATGTTGGGAAAACGGGGAAAAAATAGATGTCTGTATCTCTGAAACTGCACAAAGGAAAAAAATTTAACTTGGCACACGGCAAGCACTCCTCATGGGAAATATAAGCGTGATTTTTTGATTACAACATGGGTGCCTTCATTATGATGTCATAATTGCATATGTAGAACGCTACAGTTATCTCATCAGTATAAAAATTTTTGCGGGTCATCTTGGGATAAAATGCTCCATAGAAAAAAATATTGATGACGTCATCGGTCACGTGATTCGGCAGCCATATTGTTTTTCTTGTTTTTTTTTAACTTTCAAAAATCTTCTTCTCCAGAATGACTGGACAGATCGAAGGTAAACTTCACACAAATGTTTCCCAAGCCATGGGGGTACAACTTTGTTGAGGAATAATTGATAGGTCACATGGTTTGGCAGCCATATTGGATTGAAGAAAAATATTAAATGTTTTCTCTGGAACCGCTTAATCAATCGACATGAAACTTCATATTTATTATCTCGTAATGATGGAGAATGCAGGTTTTAAATTTAAACTTGATCGGACACTTGGTTTGAATACAACTTCAAACACAAGGTTTGAACTTGATTACTCCAATGCAGGACTATTTGGTCTTCCATTTTATTTGAATTGAATTTATTTTAATCTCATTCTGAATTCAATTGAATAATAATTTACAAAACATCATGGGTCAGGTTAGGTGTCCGATCAAAGTGGAGTTGCAAAGCGGGACGTCTTGGTACCCGGTCATCACTGCCAGCAGTTATAAAGTGGCAGTTCTAATTTTGTCTCATTAATTACGTAACACTCCAGGAAACAAACACCACACAGAATAAGTCCTG
The DNA here is from genome assembly GCF_056783735.1 of Eptatretus burgeri. Taxonomy (NCBI): domain Eukaryota; kingdom Metazoa; phylum Chordata; class Myxini; order Myxiniformes; family Myxinidae; genus Eptatretus; species Eptatretus burgeri. The sequence goes on from NC_140964.1 coordinate 74,836,517, forward strand.
GCGAGCATCTGCAATGTCCGATTGTTCTTTTTCTTGTTAGATTTTGGTGTAGATCCGGATCCGGATATGAGAAATTTTTAATTGATCCAGACCTGGACTTTCAGTTGGATACAAAACATAAACTGTTCAGCCTGGCGAAGGTATATGTGTGCTACTGAGTGTCGTTCTAGTTCCAACTGTTATTTAATCCACATAATAAATGGTGAGTCGGAAGGTATTTATCATCTTCACAGTTTCTACACACCCAATACAGGACTTTTGAAATGACAAATTTATGCGAAATGAGGGGTTTGTGGATGCTGTGTGTGTATTTTCAGTGACTTGGTTCTGATCACCAGGCACTTTTAACCTGTCGTTGCTAGTGCAAAATCCATAATTCAAATAGTCTTTTCAACATAATTTTCAGCATGGAGATGAAAGGGTGACAATTTCAAAATGGTTAACCATAACCGTCATGGAAATATAGGAAAATGCAAATTGGACTCATGGAAATATGGGAAATACGAGAAACATCAGTGGATGAGAGGTATCAAGTTCGTAGCATTTCCAGTAAGTACAAGCTAGCACCGGCAGTGGATATAACACACATACGAGCAGGCGCACGCGCGCACGCACGCACGCACGCACACACTTCTGCTTTTACCAATACATGCAAAAATCTAGTTTAATTTTTCTTGTGGCCCCAGAACCAGAACAATAAACATATATTTTGTTACGGCCAATAACAGCCCATACAACCCTCACCCCCCCTCCCAACCTCCCGAATATGATGAATCATCAATATCATTTTGAACTGACCCTGTGCATTCACAAGCTCCATATATGACATTCCCATCGGTTTTAAGAAGCACCGAAACCAGGTATGGTATCTCCCTCGAAGAATTCTACCTGAATGTTGGTAATGACGGCATCAACTTTCCGATTGAAGATGTCCATTAAGTAAATTAAGAAGCCTGCCAAGTTCACATGAGATAATCCCGCAAGGTTCAAAGTCCACTTACTGGCAGGGATGATCAGGGAGGTCGGGGAGAATGCACCCGTCCACAGGCCTTGCACCTGTCCGTGCAGGCCCACGTTGTTGGGAATTTTTGCAGTACGGGCTGCAAGATATCAACTTTTTAGGCCAGTTATTTGGAAAATTCTCCAAACCTTTCGTTGTGCAGAGGCACACACACCCCTTTCTCTTAGTCACTTTTCCAAGTATTGTCAGCTTCTTTTTGAAGCTTGGTGAGCCATTTTATGTCAAAGTCCTAATCTGGTATGCATGATATTACAATCATAATCTGGCATGCATGATATATGTTCGGCTGCTCCGATGAAGGTCATTACAAGGCATTTCTGCACATGCACACGGAGTGTTCTGGGGTGGTTTACGTCCTTTCCAAAGTCCGTATGAGTGCAATCCTGGACGCTAAAATGAAATTATTAGTGTCTTATTATTATTATTATTACAATTATTATTACTTCCATCATAACCATCTGCTGTAAAAGAATATACATAAATATCATTTTAAAATGATGTGACATGTCAGCTGTGAAGAGCTTTGCAAAGGAGTGCATAATGACATGATGAACAGTGGAAACAGTATTTACCTTTTACAAGGTGAAGGGAAACATCTGAAGAAAAGCAAGCTCTCATCAAGGCAAATGAGGAAAGTCATCAATAAGGAATGTATATTCCAGAAGAGGTTAAATCAGCTGACAGGTGGCACCAGTGAGCAGTGAACCACACAAAAGTGGGGAGAGGGGCGAGGGAGGGGTGAAGGGGGACCTGGAGATGGATGGACCTTGCACTGTGGCGAGTAATAGGGTTCTGCAGCTCGAAATGGATCCAACCACCAGATTTGTCGTTTCTCTGCACCCAGGCCCTGATGAGGAAGCTCCTCTCATGCCTACCTTACAGCCTTTGGGTGAAACGTGAAAAGAGATATGGAGGCTGCTCGAGACCTGGGGAGGTGGAGGGCAACACAACTTGCTGGTGAAGCAAAGCACCTTCCGTTGATGCTACTCTGTTTGAACATTGCATATGTACCAGGTGAAGCCTTGGTCAAACATCAACAATTAGTACAACAACTAAATCATTATACTGTATCAATAATAATGATCACAAGGAGGAACAAAGCAGAAGAAAAGATAAATGTAAGGATAAAAATCAGGAAAAATTTTTTGCAACTTCAAGACAACCACATCTCATCAATCCTACCACAACACCAACTTATTGCAACACCATAATCCTGTAAGGCAGTTTATTTGATGTGTCACTTTGGAAAATTAATGTTCTGGGTACCTCTGCCAATGAAGGTGGATGGAGGTTATATTTTCATCCCTGTCTGTCTGTTTGCTTGTCGGTCTGTGAACAGAATATCTCAAAAAGTTGTGGACAGATTTGGACGAAACATGGTGGACATGTTGGGTGTGTGACAAGGAATAATTGATTCAATTTTGGTGAAGATGATTCCGGATCCGGATACGAGAGTTTTTAAAGTGATTCTTCACCATTGAGTGATCGGGCTAAAACGATTTACAACACAATATCTTAAAAAGTTGTGGATGGATTCAGATGAAATTTGGGGGACAGGATGGATGAGTGACAAGGACAAATCGATTCCATTTTGGTGAAGATCCGGATATGAGAATTTTAAAATTGTTTCAGTGATTCTTCACTATTCATTGAGAGATGGGGCCAAAAACGACAGATGGCATGACATTTCAAGAAGTTGTGGACAAGATACGACAAAACTCGGTGGATGAGTTATGTAGGTAATGAGAACAAGCCGATGAGAATTTAGTTCAGGTCCGGATCCAGATCCGCCCTATCAGTGTAATAAAAAACGTCAACTGTTCAGCCTGGTGGTGGTATGCACTCGACCGATTGCCGTTCTCGTTTATCCTGTTTTAGAGCTCTCTGGATGGCCTACAGGTGAGCACACACACGTCTGAGCTGTCGAGCCAAGGTTTGAATCACAACCCAGTTATAAGCTGTCATTCTGGCGCTTCACAGGCTGAGTGATTCGTCATTATGCGTGCTGCCCTTTGGATGGACGTTAAACTGGATGTTCCATCTGCCAGCATTAGGTGGTGGACGTTGAAGATCCTACGGTGTAATTTATCAGGAGTAGGCAAGTTATCACCGGCACCCTGAGCAAAATGGAAACTACTGCCTGGACTGTGGGTAGCAAGTGATGTAGTCTTCTTGGAGGCTCCTTGATACCACATTACACTGCTTGCAATCTCAGAATGTGGTTACTGTCTTGGAAGCAGCTTATGCACAAAAAACAAATTGACCAGGTGGTTCACATGTTTCATGTGAACAGCCTTCTTCAGGTACGAAGAGCAACCAACGCAAGACTACTTTCATGGCCCAGATTCATTTTACCTTGTTGTTGGGTAGGCTGCATGAGTATTTCCTCTCCACACCCCTCTCACCCGAGCATCCTCTCCCTGCACCCCACTTCTCTCCACCACCTCCTTCCACCTCCTGCCAACTGTGTCCATATCAAAGATATAACTGAATACATCCCTCTCTTCCCTCCTGAACTCATATCACAACAGACGTGCTTCTCTTGTCTTTCATTAATGTCATTTACTCCTGCCCACGACCTGATATAATCATTCGTCTTTGTTGCCTTCAGCAAGGTCCACATTAGCCCAACTGGTATTATCCTATCCATTTTCTTTTTCTCTTTCTCTTTCTCTTTCTCTTTTCGTCATAAATCTAATGATTTATTAAACAGTACCAGCCATTCCTAAAGTGTTATATTGTAATGGTGGACCAGTGGGTGGAAACGAGGTCAATTATTCCACCCAGACAGTCGCCAACCTTGCGACAGAGAGTCCTTGGGACTGCGACGCCGTCTGCCGGGATAACCCAAAAGATCTTTATTTTGGTTTCCGATGTGCAGTTTTTTTTCTCAACGAACTCGCCACCGATGGTGCGTTAATCAGTTATTTAAATATATATATATATATATATATATATATATATATATATATATATATATATATTTTTTTTTTTTTCGAGCAACTACCACCTATCGCTTCACTGACGGGAACACTGAGAGGAGGGAAGGGGAAAAGAGGTGGGAGATAGAGAGGGGTGGGGACAGTGAGGAGATAGAGACGGAAATGAGAGGAGGGAGGAGGCAAGAGAGAGGAGGAGGAGGAAAGAGAGAGGAGGAGGAGGAAAGAGAGAGGAGGAGGAGGAAAGAGAGAGGAGGGAGGGGGAGAGAGAGGAGGGAGGAGAAAGAGAGGAGGGAGGGAAAGAGAGAGGAGGGAGAGGGGAAAGAGAGAGGAGGGAGGGGGGAAGAGAGAGGAGGGAGGGGGGAAGAGAGAGGAGGGAGGGGGAAGAGAGAGGAGGGAGGGGGAAGAGAGAGGAGGGAGGGGGAAGAGAGAGGAGGGAGGGGGGAAGAGAGAGGAGGGAGGGGGAAGAGAGAGGAGGGAGGGGGAAGAGAGAGGAGGGAGGGGGAAGAGAGAGGAGGGAGGGGGAAGAGAGAGGAGGGAGGGGGAAGAGAGAGGAGGGAGGGGGAAGAGAGAGGAGGGAGGGGGAAGAGAGAGGAGGGAGGGGGAAGAGAGAGGAGGGAGGGGGAAGAGAGAGGAGGGAGGGGGAAGAGAGAGGAGGGAGGGGGAAGAGAGAGAGGAGGGAGGGGGAAGAGAGAGGAGGGAGGGGGAAGAGAGAGGAGGGAGGGGGAAGAGAAAGGAGGGAGGGGGAAGAGAAAGGAGGGAGGGGGAAGAGAAAGGAGGGAGGGGGAAGAGAAAGGAGGGAGGGGGGAAGAGAAAGGAGGGAGGGGGAAGAGAAAGGAGGGAGGGGAAAAAGAGAGGAGGGAGGGGAAAGAGAGAGGAGGGAGGGGAAAGAGAGAGGAGGGAGGGGAAAGAGAGAGGAGGGAAGGTGGGAAAGAGAGGAGAGGGGGGAAGAGAAAGGAGGGAGGAGGGGAGAGAAAGGAGGGAGGGGGAGAGAAAGGAGGGAGGGGGAGAGAAAGGAGGGAGGGGGAGAGAAAGGAGGGAGGGGGAGAGAAAGGAGGGAGGGGGAGAGAAAGGAGGGAGGGGGAAAGAGAGAGGAGGGTGAGTAAGGAATGAGGGGAGAGTGAGGGAGAGGTGGGGGTGTGAAGGGAGAGGTGGGGGTGTGAAGGGAAGGCAGTGAGAGGTGAGAGGTGAGAGGAAGGAAAGGTATACGTACGGTGGAGCATATAGCACGCACGCACGCACAAAGAGAGGAGGGAGGGGGAAAGAGAGAGGATGGAGGGGGAAAGAGGGAGAGGATGGAGGGGGGAAGAGAGAGAGGATGGAGGGGGAAAGAGAGAGAGGATGGAGGGGGAAAGAGAGAGAGGATGGAGGGGGAAAGAGAGAGGATGGAGGGGAAAGAGAGAGGAGGGAGGGGAAAGAGAGAGGAGGGAGGGAGAGTGAGGAATGAGGAGAGTGAGGGAGGGGGTGGGGGTGGGAAGGGAAGGCAGGGAGAGGTGAGAGGAAGGGAAGGTATACATGCGGTGGAGCGTTAATTATGATTCATAATGTCTCATGGAAATGATTCTGTATAGCATAACAGTGAAGATGGAAACAAAATAATGTCTGAAATCCATTTTCTACCAGTCATACTATAAATACAACCCAGAGAGAAACACCTCCCGGACACGTCCGGAAATAAACAGTCCAGAAACAAACACCACCCGGCTTGTCCAGAGCCATGCTGTCCAGAGACAAACCCCGCAAGGATGTAACCACCGTCTAATCACATATGGAGATAACCACTGTCCCAACATAACACCCGTCCAGAGACAGACAGAGAGACAGAGAGAATTGGGGGGGGCGGGGGGTTGGGGAGTTATCAGAGAGAATGTTATGCTTTGTGAACAACACACACACACACACACACACACACACACACACACACACACACACACACACACACACACACACACACACACACACACACACACACACACACACACACACACACACACACACACACACACACACACACACACACACACACACAGCCTATATCGGCAATTTTTCGGGAATCGGCAGGTTGGAGTCAGTGTGATTACAGACTACAGTACGTACTGCACACAACCCAGAAACCTTGAGTAGCTTTCAATGAAAAACAACATTACATTTATACAGACGTTTCAGGGAGATGTTCACAAACATTATTCTTTATAAACAGCTTTGTGTGATGGGTGGAAAAAAAATGGGCTCGGTATTAAATTTAGAAAACACGTTAATACGGCAAATGGCTCAGAAATCGGATGTTATCAAATATATTTTGCTATGAAATTCACAAAGAGAAACACAAAACCTTTGTAAAGCAAATCCGATAACCAAATGCTTTACAAACAGGCCTGAGGACAAAGGGAAACCTGAAAGAACCTCCATAAGATGTGGGATGAAACCTTGTCACCATGGCACCCGGAACACTCATGGCATGTCCACACACCATACAGATCCAAATCTACCCACATGTACCACGTCCGTGTGTGCTGTACCCGTACCTCTACCTTGTAGTGACTGTCGACTGCACATCCCCATCAGGACACGAACTGTACTGCACAGCTTCGTAAGTGGCTTAAGCACTCCAACGGAACGCCTGGCTTGGCAAGCAATTACCAATTGCCGTCGATCCAACTCTGCACCCGGAAACGTCCGTGCAATGTCCGAATTGGACAAATCAACCTTTTGGGAGAGTCAGAACTACTGATACTCTCATATCTAGAGCTTACGTTTTGTAATTGTGGTTAGTTTAAGAGATTCTCATGGTTATTCATATGCGCAAATTAAATACAGCCATGGACGCTGGCGTCTCCAAGCGTTTATAAACATTGCAATATTCCCAGCAAGTCATAGCGATGATGAACAGGCATTCGATAATATGAGTGAGGAAAGTGCAAAAAAAAAAAAAACTTTGTCGTTGAGAAATCGCTGCCGCCTGTTCCAAGTCAAGGCATGGTTGAGCAGGCCAAAAAAACATGGCGGCTTCAGACCCAAGCGAGGTTACCCAGGAAACGCCTTAAGACCCAGAGAGCGAGGTGGCCGAGGATCGCCCGATGAAGGACATAATTAAATAATGCCATCAATTATCTTCAAAAGGGGTGTTTTAATTAAGCCAAACACACAATTTTCACTCCTGCACTTCCTTAGAGTTTTCTTGGTGTGCATGCAAAGTTTCAGGCTGCGAGGTTTTATAGTTTTGGAGTTATGGAGGAGACGCGCACGCGCACGCGCACACGCACACGCACACGCACACGCACCGCCTTTCATTAGTATAAATATCCACAGACACTAATTATACGGGATGATACATATTACATGCTGCTATAGACCAGTATATTAATTTAATTGTGTTTTGAAAGGTTACATTTGCTGTTAAATCTCCTGTTGGTCACAACAACAGCAACAGCAACAGCAACAGCAACAGCAACAGCAACAGCAACAGCAACACAGGTGCCGAGTGAAAAGAAAAATGGCAGTTTTAAAACAGAAGGAGGACAACAGGAAAGGAAGGTGTCAAAACTTTTCTGGATCTGCCACGACCTTTTTTGAAGGGTGCAGATCATTTTAAAACCGACATACTCAGTGTCGGAGTCATCGAGTTCTTCTTATAAATACCCGTGGGGGTATAATTTTGCATTAACATTTATTGAAATTTTTCCCACCCCTCCAAAAAAGGTTTTTCTTTTACTCTTTGAAGGACGATTACTCAACACAATCGCTACATCAGGTGTGAATCTCGCTCCTGAACACCAATGTGACTAGTCGACGGATATGGAACAGTTTCTTAATCCCAATCCTGACAAACCAATGTTACGGTGGACCACCAGGTCACCGCGAGGTGAGATCTTCCACCGAATGATCAACAGTTTAGTGACATACTGTCTTCAGAGATTTACACCATCCACCAGGAGAGTTGAACAAATCTTTACTTCAGTTTCCAATGTAGAGAGAACTTGGATGAGGATCCGTCACTTCAGCCGGTTCATCTGTCTAAAGGATGGGGCCAAGCGAATGCACCCAAGACAGGCCAACTGTGGTTTTATAACATCGCCTATCAAAATTTGGTGCCAATTCCCAACGATCACGGACTTACCCACGCCGGGGTTTTAATTGCAATTAAAAAACTTTGCACTAGGCCAACAAACAGATGGTAAAAAGATTTAACGAGAAGGGCACTCGGGAGAGCACATGCCTCTGCCACGTAATGCCTGATCGATGAGACCATATCGGGCCCAATCAATACATTTTGGAAATATCAGGCTATGTATCGTTTTTGGCCCTATCTCTCAATGGTGAGGAATCACTTATAAAATTAAACAATTCTCACATCCAGATCTGGATGTGGATCTTCACCAAAATCAAATCGATTCGTCCTGGCCACACACCCCACCTGACCACCAAGTTTTGACAGAATCCGTCCACAACTTTTTGAGATATCGTGCTACATATAGTTTTTGCCCAATCTCTCAATGGTGAAAAATCACTTAAAATATTATCAGATCCAGATCCGGATTTGGATCTTCACCAAAATTAAATCAATTCTTCCTTGTCACACGCCCAACATGTCCACCAACTTGTGCCGCCTGAGCATACCGAGTAATTCTGCCACCAAATGTACCCAGCTTTTCTGCCTAACTGCACCCCAAACAAAACCACTGAAGCTAAACCCTGTTCAGAACTGAACCACTGAACTGAATCAAATGCCAAACTGCTCCTCCCCTCTGTTCATTCTCACCCATGACCGCTCGGTCATTGGTCCTCCCCACCGACCGTTTATGCTTCAACACGCTCACCATTTGTCGGTAGCTAATGGCGTCTTCTACCAGAATGTGTGGCCAGAAGGCATATTCAGGGTCCTCCTGGGAGGTTATTCACTTTGAATGTTCAATATACAAGGGCGTAGCCAGAGGTCCAAAAGTGATGAGGCGAAAGAGGTCGGGGGGGGGGGGTGAGGGGGGTATTGTCCGATTTTGATATTTTGATAGGAGTGGAGATAAGAGTATTCAGAGCACTGCCTGGTAGCTTTGATAGTTGACTCCCCAGGGAGCTCAGATGGCCAGAGGGCTCAGACCAGATCATATTTCAGGAAATGAGTGACGAGGCAACTGCCTCATCTGCATCAGCCTGGCTACGCCCTTGAATATAAGGAAAACACAAAGACAGATAACAATGACACGATTTCAAGGGTTAAGAAGGGGAGGCGAAGATAGTGTGAGTTTGGACACATACAGAGGGGAGGGGCAACTTGATTATAATCTCCTAATACACTCTTCCACGTATGTCCTATCATTTTCACGAAGATACTGTACGATTATGCTAAACATGTACGGCATATATAGGCTCTATTACTCCTATTACCCCCATCATGTTCCTGCAAACATGTATGAAAGCCAATTCGTTTTTGGACTATGTATGTACTGCAGTATGTGTATGTGCCGACGGACATACATACAAAGTAAACTGCCTTCTCCCATTTGGTTGCACAGCTCGCCTGACTCTTCCCACAATCAAAATCATGCACCGCCATTTTGTGAAGAGCAGCACAGATGGCAGGCATCAGGCCTGAGGCCTTGGGTGTCAGTTCATGGCCCAGTGTTATTTGAATTATCCCCGATATATTATATATGCACATTATAAGCAGTATGTATGTATGTTTTTGCTTCATGTATGTACGTTGGGTTATTTTTATTATTTTCGGAAGCGATCATGGCAGCGATCTGTGGCATTATATTCATCGCCCTAATGAAGGAATGTGCTTACTGATGCACGAACTCTGGCTAAAACCGAAATTCTGCACAAAAACCTTCATTTACTTTGTTGATGTGAACAGCATAATTAAAGGATGTAAAAATGATGGGTTGGAGTTATGGTATGTGTGTTGATGTATTAAGTGTTGTGTGTATGGTGTTGTGGCGTGTGAGGGTGATACGTGGAGGTGGTTTGTGGTGTGGTTTGTGGTGTGTTGTGGTATGCTTCTATGCGTTGTGGGGATGGTTTGTTGAGGGTGTATGGCATAATAATGTGGTGCATTGAGTTGAGTGGTGTGGTGTTCGAGAGTTATGCACATTCATTTCTCGGCTGTTTTGCCGGGGTTTGAATCCCGACCCAGTAATGAACGGTCACCCTGGTCACCCGGTGTTTCACAGGCAGGGTGATTCATCATTGGATGTGCCGGACCTCGGATGGATGGTGAACGGGCTTCCCATGATTTTACGATTCTTGAAAACGAAATGCACGATCAATCCCATGCGTTTTTGTGTGCCCAATTTTAGTTTCAGCCCAAGTGTTCAAAGCAGAATGGGGTGAAGATAGAGAAGGGTCGCCCATAATAAGCATTAGGTATGTTTTTGCCTCATGTATGTAATCCAGGTTGCAATGATCAATTGCCTGTACACCGCCCAAATAAAGGGATGAGCCATTCACTCAATTTTTGTTGTTGCTGTAGTTGTTTTGAAGATCACATCAAAACTGTGTATTTCTTTGACAAATCGCTGCACTCATCACTAATCATCCCCAGGGAAAGTCTCATTTGTTGAACTGTATTGTATACTGTATTGCAATAATTCATTTGAAGTATTTCATAAGCTTGTGTGTATTGTAACCATCTGTGGTGTGTCGCGTGTCATTCTCGAGATTTTGTACGTAGCCGTGGCGATATTTACTGAGGCGAATAATCAGATTTTTAGTCAATAAGATATTTGGTGAAGGTAGCTGTTTATTTTAAAGTCTCGCTTTATTGGTGGAGAGCGATGAAAATATCCACGTCGAATTGAGACGAAAACCTGAAAATTATGCATGCAAATTCTGGGACTGGTTCTCGGGGTTCATTGCAGGAATGGTTGATCCATGTTAGTCCGTGGGCCAAGGGGACCTACTGTGCACCTCCACCTATGATCTAACCTAATATGCATAAGTATGTTCACTGATGTCCCCTAAGATGGGGAAAAAGATGTTATCATTGAAAAAACTCTTTTGGCCTCGTGTTTTCTCATGCCCTATTGGGACTCGTATCAAAAATTCACTTTTTCAGAATTACCACCATTTCTTGAGATTTGTGAAATTCATGCACTTTGACATTGCAATATCTAAGTAGTTACTGGCTCAAATGAACCCACACTTGACATGTTACCTCATTGTCCTCAGCATAATATTCAGACAAAGTACGATGAACTTGCTAAGTTCAAGTCTTGAATTAATGACATCATCTCATTAGCATAGTTCATCGAGGACAGGTTAGAAAAAAAAGGCAGATTTCTTTGAGCCAATCAAGAAATTAAACCTTAAGAGCATGGCCGACACAAAGAAGACAATCTAGTTGAAGACATATTGGCAAAAAAGTAATCAAACATAAGCAACAAGGCAACATGGCTTTTCAACTGCTTGTGAAGGCTCAAGCTGCAGCTGTTCAACTGGACTTAACACAAAGTGCTGAAGTACACACTTATCCCTGTTCCCTATGAAACAGATACATCAGACAGTTTCTAGCAAAAACTTACAAATCCAAGGGTTTCCGGTATCTTGTTAAAGATGTTGACGATTCAACTCCATCTCCTAGTGATGAGACTCTCCTGAGCGATAGTGAAGATGGAAATGCTGTCTTCTATTACACGAGGGAGCTACCAGCGAATTTCAAAGAGATAAGCCTCAATATCTCAATGCAGTGTCATTCAGATCAGATGTCATCTTCAGCACTGACATGTACAACACAGATTCAGTCAAGTCATGAGAAACACAGAGAACAGGATGCAGAGAGAAGATAATCATTCAGGAAGGGAATACAGACAAACCAGGAGACTGGAAACAATTCCTGACTAATGATGAGAACAAGAAACAGCTAATACAAGTCCTTCAGGATGTATGGAATAAAGATGACATGGCCAAGAAGCTTCAGGGCAGGAAAATGATATTCATCTGGGAAGGAGCTGCGCATTTGTTAAACTCTTCAGATGGGAAGCAAGTGACACAACCAGAGATCACTTCCTTGAAATAATCTGAGGAAGAAACAGATTCCCATGTAATTCTCCACTGCATGTATGGTAAAGAACAACAGTACAAGAATGTATGAGTAAAGAGCCCTGACAGCAACATTTTATTCATTTTGCTGCACTGTGCTCATCAGATCACGTGTGTTACCTTGCTCGTTGATATAGGAAGAGGCAACAAGAAAAGGTTGATTGATGTTTCTCAATTTGCCAAAATTTGCCATATTTCTCTGCCTGACTTGGTCTACATGCATTCCTGGCTGTGATTCCACAAGTAGTTTTAAAGGGTTTGGAAAAAAAAAAAAATCAAGCCCATCAAATTGATGCAAAAATCTTGGTCCATTTCAGATGAATTAATAACAGGCCTGGATGAATTCACATGCGCATTGTATGGCAAATCAAGATTCAAAGATGTTAATGAAGTCCAGTTCCAAATGATGAAAGAGAAATGCAGAGGGGATTCAGATGTACTCACCCCTTCTGCCAATGTAGATTTAGCATCTTTTCCACCATGTAAGAGCAGTCTGGAAGGACACATCCGCAGAGTTAATTACCAAGTGGCAATATGGAAGAGGGCCCATCTTCCAGATCCCCATATCCCCTCTCTGACGGATAACCATTGTTGGACTGCCAGTGGAGACAAAATGGAGCCATTGTGGTCGAAGCTTGACACCCTTCCACTTAAGTTGGTTGATGTTCTTGAATCAGCAGAAGAGGACTCAAGTGATGATGAGTTTGATTCAACCAGTGAACATGACTTCACAGATACAGACCGTAACACAGACAGTGACGATGAATCACACAAGAAACAAGCTTCCCCATGCATGCACATGGAAGCATTAATTAAAATTTCTTACTCATCATATTTTAATCTTACATTTGGACAGAAATTAGTGACGTATTCTAGGGTTGAACATTTTTGAAAGGAAAGCAGTTCATAGTCAATATACTGATAATGTTGTAAAACAATAAGACATATTATGAGACAGCAGCTTTTCATTTTATTTTGTTTTAAACATCTGTACGGAGTTATACTGATAACTTTATCTCTGTGAAGTGAAGGTACTTTGTGTCATGCAAGGGCAAATATGTCAATGTTATTTTTATTTCATATTTGTTTCCTTCCCTCGTATCTGTGCTACAATCCTTTACAAGTACTGTATTTAGGAAGAAAAAAAAAAAAAGGTCATTCTTTGCATACATCTCAAATACTTGATTTTTGTAGTTATATTTAAAATATTTCCGTTTGTATATTGGCAAAATTTTTCACTACATTGGTGTGAGATGTAAAATATAAAAATTTCAAAAATTGGTTTAATATTACGAAGTTGGCATGTTATCTTGGTTGTGCTGTGAGATCAAATTTGAGCCAGTAACTACTGAGATATTGCAATATCAAAGTACACAAATCTCACAAAACTCAAGAAACGGTGGAAATGCTGAAAAAGTGACATTTTGACATGGGTCCCAATAGGGCGTGAGAAAACATCGACCAAAATAGTTTTTTCAATGATAACATCTTTTTTCCATCTTGGGGGCATCGATGAACATACTTATGCACATTCGGTTGGATGGGGGCGGGTGCATGACAGGTGCTCTTGGCCCACGGACTATGTGTCCCAAATGGAATACCACAGTGTGTAGTTACAAGAGACCAATATCGGGCATACATGGGATGACTTGGTGTATTTGCAGATAACATGAAGATAATTTTTTTTTGCAAGATGCACAAATCGACAGTCAATGTTTACTTTAAACACAAATGAGACATCTGCTTTGCACTATTGGGTGGGGGGGGGTTGGGGGAGGTGCCTAAATTAGGTTTATGGGAGTTGTTTGTTGCCCTAAAAGTGATGCTGCATCTCATCTCACCGTCACTGCACTGAGGAGGGGTTTTTGCTCCTTGTTGTCATTTTCCCCACCCCACGCAGGTCCACGGAGCACCTCATAGCTGCCTCATCCTCAAACTCACCTTGAGCAGCGGAACGACCACAAACAAGCTTCAAGTATCCGAAGAAAGCAGCTCCCATGCATCTGTCTGTCTTACCTCTTGTCACACCATTATGCCTTTTCTTATTTTTGCAGTGCCACAGAAAAACAAAGGGACTGAAGGACACTGGCCCTGAATTTTGGTTGCTTGGCCAGGCAATCTGGTTTTCTTTTCTTTCTCAATGTCTTTAACTTGTACCCAAATGTGTGTGCCTATCCAGCCACATGTAAGTAAGGAAAATGTATTCTAGGATTAAGTAGGGCTAAAGTCGGTGATCCAGCATTTGTTTGGGGTCGATTGTATGGCAGATTGGTGCCCTGTGTAAAGCACATCCCCATAGTGATTATTTCCATTGTTGTGAGCCGGGACGGCTCTGGAAGAGGAAAATGGGTGGTGTTATGGTTGTGGGAGTGCGGGGAGGTATTAATAGTTTACAAAGCACGGATGATCATTCGTGATGTTTACGGTGTATTACGAAAGGGTTGGTCAGTGCCCGGGTAATCTGTGGGATCAGAAATAGGACCTTTTTGTATGTATTTTTCCCTTTATTTCCTTTTTCTTAAAGTTTCTCCCATATTCACGCCATTGACTCCTCACGGCATTTTCTTTGAGAATGATGTGCACAACCACAGCTGTGGAAAGGATCCAACCTCTTTCTTTCTGGGTGAAGGAAGGAGAGAAAAAGGGAGGAAGAAGAAGGAAGCCATTCTTTTTTTTTTTCCTGTGGAAATGATCCATGCTTCATGGAGTGAGCGGCCTCAGCGTGCTGTTCTATCAAGGACTCGACCGATATGAACTACATGAAGGAAACTGTGTTGCATGAAGGAGGTGGAGGAACGTAAAAGGGTCGCAGAAGAAAGAAATTGCACAGCAAGATGACTGGTCCATTATCTTTTCTTCCCACCAAGTGCTGCTCACTCGAGCATGAATAAAACCGCCAATAACCCCCTTCAAACATTCCCCCCTGAACCCCATTCCATTCCTTATCTCCTGTTTTATGGGAACTCGCAGAGAACCCAGCCAATGGGCGATCATGTTCCAGGCATGCAACACTTTCTTCCGACGCATACCTTTATCTGGGTAGTGTATAGGCAACTGACAACTCTGTATACACACAAAAAAATAACGCGGGTTACGTGCATGAAGCAAAAAGATAGCTACTGCTTATAATTAAAAACACCTCACTGCACTGGAAGATGTGGGGGACAGGAATACTGTACTGTAAATGGTGGAGACTTATAATACCCTCTCCCCCACAAGGAGGCGGCGCGACATGACACATTTACATAGAGAATTTGCGCTCCCTCCATCCCCTCCCCCAAGACCACCAGCAAAGATAAAAACATCCCTATAAATTAATTGTGGTCCTATGCAGCAAGTCTGGATGTAATCATCCCAGAACTGTGGGAGTAGTGCGACAAAGAAAAACACACAAACACACGGGTCCGGGAATTATAGTGTTGCGAATTCGCGCCCGCCGGCGTGCGAGCGGCCACGTAACTCGAATTGCGGCACGTCGCCCACCGGATGGATAATTCTGTCGTGACCCTCTCGGACTAACGCCGGGAACTAGTCACGGGTGGGCCTTTCGGCCTCACCACGTTCGTGCCAATCGGCCCCCCGGGTGGGATAGGGTTGTTCGCCAAATTCGACGTACCTAAGTACCCACACGGAGGGTAGACCGGGCAATCGCACCTCGCCGCAGGTCCACTCCGGACACGGGCCACTTAAGCGACCCATTCCGTACTATCGGGATAACCGAGCGGTGTTAACGTTCGCCTCGACGGTTCCGATTAATTATCGGGTGCATTAAGCCCACTACCAACCCTTTACGTGAAGCAAGATGGAGATTCAATAAAGAAAAGACAAAGCGAAACGGGAAAAACAGTTCAACATAAGGCACATTTATTCCACGGCGCATGGAAAGCACACATATACAATTACAACAATTATGCACCAAAAGCAAATGTTACAAAAGAAACACAACAATGCAGATCTACTACCGACTACACGAGCACACAGCAACACTTACACAGTTTTACTTTACAGACGGCGCTGACAACACATATACTCAAAAGCAAAAGAAAAGGGCCACCCTCAAAGACAAGGGGGCCGACGGGGCCTGTGGGCCGCGAGACCGGGTGGAGCCTACCCGTGTCTTGTGATGGGCCGCAAATGTGGCAGCGGTGCCCCGACTCCGCGCCCCTTCGCGGGTTTCGCTGGCACCGCTTGGAGTGGGGTGGGAACGGGGCCCCCTTTTCGCACTATCTCAGCGCGGGGGGGAAAAGGGGGGAATTGTTGATGCTCTGGGGAAAGAGGATAGCTGGCTTGCTTGGGTCCCGCGACGATAGACTCCACTACGACCTCGACCGCGCTCCCGGCTTCCCCTCTCTGCAGCTCGCCGACAGACTCCGAACCCCGACAGACTCCGACCTCCGACAGACTGACTCTCCTCCAGACCCGACTTGACTGCTGCTGCCACACTCTGCCACTGCCATACTTCTCCAACTCGCCTTGACTCTTCTCCAACTCCCTTGACCGAAAAACTCTCCCGCTGCCACACTTCTCCAACTCGCCCAAGCCCAAAACTGACTAAATTCGCCCCGCGCTCGGCGCTTTATAGTACGGCAGGAGAACCCATATGCAAATTTCTGGATCAGAACGAGCTCGGGGGTGGAGCCACGCTCGCCCATTGGACGGAGAAAAAGGGGCGTGAATCTCCCCTGATCCTCGAATTTGCATATATCGATTCCACTCCGACGCGCCTGGAGGCGGGGCCAAACCGCCCCGCGCTTGCTGATTGGATGGATCAGAAGTGGGCGTGTATCATTCCTGATCCGACTTCTCCTCGGAAAGGCCACACTTTGTACCCGCGGCTCGGCGCGCGCCCTGTACGATTCCAGACAGCCTGACGCTCGGTGCCCACAAGCGGTGCGGGAATGGCCACAGAAGGAGAGGTGAAGGTGGTGGAGGGTCTAAAGTGGCGGTCCCTGGCCACGGTGATGCTTGGAATGGCGGTGATGTGATGTTTGCGGGAGCGAGCTGTGAAGGTAAAGGTTGTGGCTGTTGGCGTTGTTGTTGTTGTGAAGCGGCGTTGCGGTTGGTGGTTGTTGTGTGATTGCGGTTGAGACGTGGTTAGTTCAAAATAAAGATAGAACAGAAAAACGGCTATCTTAAAGGGTCACAGCCCGAATGAATCACATTTATTCCCTCGAAACAACGGGTTTGGGGCAAACTTCACATGTACTTACAGAGATATCTCACCAACGGGACCTGAATGGTGGTTTGCGAATTTCCTCAACCACAACAATAGCAAGGATTCATATGCCAATGTTATTTTTGCTTTGCTTCCATTTCCTTCCCCTTGGTTAGATGGAGGGTTCGTATGTGTGATGCTGTGTCAGCCTTTTGTATCAGTTGTGCAAACTGTATTGTACTTCACTCCAAATTGAGCTTAGATGCATCCAATTTCCTTTGATCATCCTAGAGATGTCTCTACAACTTGATTGGAGTAAACCTGTGACCAATTCAATTGACTGGACATGATTTAGAAAGAAACACACCTTTCTACATAAGGTCCCAAAGTTGACAGTGCATGTCAGAGCAGAAACTGCACCATGAAGTCCAAGGAACTGTGAGATATAATTCGAGAACTCCGAGATATAATTGTGAGGAGTTATAAATCTGTGGAAGGGTATAAAACAATTTCTAGAGTGCTGAAAGTTCCCAAGAGCATAGTGAGCTCAATCATTAGGCAAAGAAAAGAATATGGAACTACCCAGACTCTTCCTAGAGCTGGCCGCCTGACCAAACTGAGCAACCGGGCTCGAAGGACCTTGGTCAAGGAGGTAAACAAGAACCCAATGACCACTCCAACATAACTACAGAGTTTCTTGGCTGAGATGGGAGAACCTGCCAGAAGGACAACAATCTCTGCTGCCTTTCACAAATCCAGGATTTATGGCAGAGTGGCCAGATGGAAGCCACTTCTGAGAAAAAGGCACATGACAGCACGCCTGGAGTTTGCAAAACAGCACGCGAAAGACTGAGAGAATGAGGGAAAAGATTATTTTGTCTGATGAGACAAAAATTGAACTCTTTGGCCTGAATGCAAAGCGCGACATCTGGCGGAAGCCGAGCGCAGCTCATCACCCATCTCACGCCATCCCAACCGTGAAGCATGGCGGTGACAGCATCATGCTATTGGGATGCTGTTCGCTGGCAGGGACGGAGACTTGTAAGAACAGAGGGAACAATAAATGGAGCCAAACACAGGCCAATCCTTGAGGACAACCTGCGTTAGAGTGAAAAAGACCTTCAACTGTGGCGAAGATTTACGTTTCAACAGGACAATGACCCCAAGCATACAGCCAAAGCAACAATGGAATGGCTTCAGAACAAGAATGTGAAAGTCCTTGAGTGGCCCAGCCAAAGCCCAGACTTGAATCCCATTGAGAATATGTGGAAAGACTTGAAGATTGCTGTTCACTGACGCTCCCCACCCAACTTGAGAGAGCTTGAGCAAATCTGCAAGGAAGAATGGGAGAAAATCCCCAAATCCAGATGTGCAAGGCTGATACAGACATACCCAAGAAGACTCGAAGCTGTAATCACTGCCAAAGATGCTCCAACAAAGTATTCACTGAGGGGTTGAATACTTATTGATGCAAGACATTTCAACTTTTCATGATGAATGACTTTGTAAAAATTTCTAAAAACATGTTTTGACTTTGTAATTATGGGGTATTTTGTGAACATCGATGACAATTTCTTTTATACTTTTAATCCATTTTAAATTCAGGCTGTAACACAATAAAATGTGACAAACGTCAAGGGGTGTGAATATTTTCTGAAGGCCCTGTATGTGGTTTGCTTCTTGTATCATTTTGCCTTCAGTGTACCTTGTCCCTTGATGTAGTAGTTAAATTGATTGCATTTCAATGTGTTTGAATTTGTGCCTTTGTTCCATGGAGCTGTGTTGTGAACACCCCATTTAGAATAGCAAACAAGTGACATTTACCCACAAGAACTTGTTCTTTTG
>NC_140964.1:74860513-74888013 GCF_056783735.1 Eptatretus burgeri
TATACACACATACACACATATTTTCTTCTCCCAAAAGGATTCTTGCTGTTGAAGGATGTGTCGATCTCCTCGGCGCACCGGTAGCAAAATGGTTGAAACCAACAGGACGTTCATGGAGGTATGCCAACCACTGTGGGAAGCAAGAAGCTGATGCTTTGGGCATTAAACCATCTTCAGCAAAAAGGCGTCCTTCATCGGAGCACCTTTCTCTCTGACAAACGGTTGGTTTGTGCCCAAAACACAAACTTCTCCTTACTTTCCACGGCCATCAGCATATCTCGATCAATGTCCTGTTCACTTAATCCAACATATGAAGTTAACTATATATATTACATATATATATATATATATATATATATATATTATAAGTGCATACACCCACACCATATACCGATATGCCCTGGCATGTTGGACTAGACCAAATCATTTTGGTTTAAGCGCAGACATTCTTCACGTGAAACAGACACAAATAAACAGGGCATTTAGAGACGGCACTCGGAGCCACTTCTGAAAGGCACAAATATGCACATTCAATTAGCCCAAAATATGGCTGCGAATGTTGAAAAATGACTTCCTTACCTTAATATCAGCGCAACAATGAGATTGAGCATAGGGATCGCCATGATTGTGTGAATGAGCCATAATCCCTGCAATCCATCACACCATTGGGCCCTCTGTTTAATAAACGTGTCATGGAGTCGCCACAAGCTCTCTAAATACGTTTGAGTCGCTCCGAGTGTCTTTCACCAGGCAATTAGGAGCGAATCTCCTGGTTATTACCCACCCACCCCCCTCCACCATGAATATGGTCCCAAATACATGTACAACACACTATTGTCACACGTGTCGGTGAAAACACGTAATTACAACATATACATGCTGCAATGAAGTTTCTCATCCCATGATGTCACGGCACAGTGATGTCATGAACGCGTACAGAGCCATTCGATTCAGGACAAAAATATGTCGTTCATCACTGTCACTTCGTTAATCAAGTGATCAAGGCAGGTGTTGGAGGCAAGATGTCTCCGCAGTGGAATTCACCTGATATGTGCAATATTAAAGATGATGATGTGGCACTGGTAATAATCAAAAGCTCATGTGACAAAAGGAGTCAATTTGTTCAACATTCTATTGTGTATGTGTACACACACACACACACACACACACACACACACACACACACACACACACACACACACACACACACACACACACACACACACACACACACACACACACACACACACTTTCCTGTCCAGCTTTGTCACTGCTGGTTGCATCATTGGTTAGGGACGTGGCTATGCCACTGATGCAGTGCCCCTATTACCAGTGCACTGGTGCTCATTTTGCAGACCTCAGAAGGATGACAGGCTGAGTCAATCCCACCTGGTGTTAATTCATCGGCAACAAGGCTCAAACTCAGGACCCGAGGCATCGCAAGACGGCCTCCCGAGCCGCTAAGCCAACACCAGGCTTAACGTGAAAATCTACATACATACATGCATGCATGTTATATATACCAGCGTAGATTGGCTAGCTACGCTCACATCACCACATGTTGCAACAGAGGCACATGCTTGTTTCGACAAAAATGCATGTAATTAAATACTTAACCTCACTCTGCCACGTCATTAAAAACACCTCACCACTGCATGATTGAAAACACCTATTATAAACACCCACCTGGTGGTTTAAAAGCCTAATAATAACTCGAAAGAAACTCAAAAGGCAAAGCCAGTCGACATCTGCTTTATACTCAAACTAAACTTGACAAAAACAACAGCTAAAAAAATACATTTCTAATTTCATTACTTGGTGTTCTCCATCTAGCAATATAAAACACAGTGTGTATTTATCTGTTCTCCTACGTAAGGACGATTTGAGTCGGGTTTTAACGGCCAATTTTTTTTTAACACGTCTGTGTTCACGACGGACTATTTTTGAGGATCAAAAAAAAGACTTGAAAAACATTCTCCATAAAAGAGTAATTAGGTCTCTTCTACTGGAATTGCAAACCGAGCCTAAAGGGCGGTGTACAGAAACATGTTTTTTAAACAACAAAATAAATGCAAGGCGTATGGAGGTGAAATTTGCTACACATGATGTGTGGCGCGCGCAGAGCAAAACGAGTGTCAATTTACCTCCATAGGATGTCCAATAAATAAAGAAGATATAAGCAAACCTAACGCTAGGCCGAGACTTCAGACTTTGGCACGCTCACAAGGCTGTACCGTCAAAATGAAACGTCCCAGAAGATAAAGAAAATTGGATCACATTTGTGCATGTCGTGTTTCAAAATAATGCTTTTTCTTGCTACGAAATATCATCTTCCAGTCTCCTTGAATATTTTGAATAAAATAACTCCAACCCATCATTGTTGACAAGCTTTTATACCAGTATTCTCATAATATAGATTACTTGAAAATTTGATGACAAAATCTCAAATGGTAAAAACATTATGGCCTGAACAGACACTCTAAAGCTCAAATCTATTATAATAAATGTCAGTGTGTGTCTGTCAGTCAGTCAGTCAGTCCGTCCATCCGTTGCCTCCATAACTCCAAAACCATGAAACCCAGCAGCCACAAACTCCGCATACATACTAAGGGAATTGCAAGGGGGTGCATTCATGAAAATTGGTAGTTTGGACTAATTTAAGCACCCCTTTTGAAGATAATTTAGGGAGAGTGTCAGTTAAAAGATAAATGTTGTGGGATTCGTAAGCATAAATGATTAAAATTGATGGTTACATGTTATAAGTTTTGTTTAGCATATGTCGGTAAATTGTAATCTATGCTGCTTGATGTAATGAGATAATTTTGACTGTAGATGGCAGTATTGTACTGTAAGCTGCTTGTTGAGATTCATGAAGGTGCTGGAACGTTCTCGATGAAACTTCCAGGATAGACTAGAATCGCTTTTGCTGGAAGGCACGGGGTTGTTCTGTGATACTATATAAATCTGTAAGAGGAGGTGTGGAGAGATGGGTGACATGTGACGAGTAGTGTGTTTCCATCGTCCCATGCTCAATATAACTCTGACGAGTGAATGAGGTGTTAATGTCCAGAGCAGTTCTTAACACGTAGAGCCGATTATAATTAGGTTGTTTAAAACTCATTAAGATTGTGTATCGGGAAAGAATTCATTTGAGCTCTTTAAATCAACCTGGACGAGCCATCATACGAGAGGACACCGCAACAAGACAAATGTTTGACAACCTCGAAGGACGAGGTGAACACACGTGAGTTGGCCTGGCAGGACTGGGACACTGAGCGGCAGAAATAACTCAACGCGGGAATCGGAGTTGAACATTGCATGTAATGGTGAACTTCCTCATTTTACTTTGTATCTGTTTGTTTGAAATACAAGTTTCAAAAACATTACGCTGTTGATGTGGTCATTGTAACGCCACTTCAAAGTCACAGACACCAAATGACAAAGATCCAATTTGAGTGGTAGTTGACCTGTACGTTCGACCAGACTCATGAAGCTCAAAGCTTTGATTGAAGTCGTTAAAGGACACGCTGAGTCCGGCACCACAAACTACATACGTGCATGTATCATCTTCTCCCTCACCCCGAAAGGGTGCTCTTCACAATAAACCAAAATAAGCCTCACCAATATGGTGGCATGCCATCTTGGTCAGCCCTCTGTCAGCTTGCAAGAGTATTAAGTAGCCATTTTTTTTTTTGGCCTGCTCAACATTGCCTTGGCTTGAAAAAGGCTGCAATTATTTCTTAAGGAGTTTTTTTTTTCACTTTCCTCACTTATATCATCAAATGCCTGAACATCATACCTATGAATCGCTGGATACATTGCAATGTTTATAAACGCCCAGATATGCCAGCGTTAGTGGCTTTATTTTATTTTCACACATGCTATAAGCTCCAGAATCTCTTAAATTAAGCTGAATTTCCAAACTTAAGATCCAGAATTGTACTCAGCAGCAGTTCCGACTGCTAAAAAAAGTGTATTCATTTGTCCAATTCACACATCGTTTCACATTTCGGGCGTCTCCAGGAGGTGTGTAATATGATGGATCGGCAATCGCTCATCACTTGTTCAGCCAGCCATTCCTGATCAACCATTTCATTGGAGTGTTTCCTTGAGTGCTTAAGCCACTTGGCGAGCATGCCACAATATTTGAACTGCACTGAATACTGTCTATCGATCGACTTGAACAAAGTTCAGGGGCTACTCGCCTGCATTGGCCCCACGATGTTCTTTTTCAACAGCTTTTCTATAAATTTAATTTTGTTTTTTTTCCTTTCCGGTCTTTATTTATGGAATTGAGGGGAATTCTAAGAGTAAACCAGTACTCTCGTTTTTGTCTTTTCTGTTGGGCATTGCTAAACTGGCAATTTATAAAACCAGGAAAGCAAAATTGAAGTGGAAAAACTGTCAATGTGCTTTTGTGCTTTAAAGGTACGGTTTCGGCACGAGTAAAAATGTAGCAGGCTTATCTTTTGAGCCTGGATATTGTGGGTGATCAGTGGTGTACTGATGAGGTGTTGAGCTTATTTTTGTGATGGAATCCGGTTTGTTAAAGTGTAAAGTACTTACACATACTTTTTGTGTGTATGTATATATATATATATATATATATATATATATATATATATATATATATATATATATATATATATATATATACACATATATACAATTCTGTGGTGTGTTTTGAAATGAACAGACACCCTTGTTTGTCTTGCTTTTGTGGAATTTATTTTTGCTGTAAAATATTTTGGGTTTGTTTTTATTGAGTGTGCTTTGATACTTTTATCATCTCAATCTCTCAATCTCACACACACACACACACACACACACACACACACACACACACACACACACACACACACACACACACACACACACACACACACACACACACACCCTCCTATGATCCTTTCCTCCCATGGTATAACAATGTGTGGTGAGGCAAACCTCTTCCCACCCCCCCCCTTCCTCGATCTGCCCCCTTCTGAGCTTCCCCTCCCTCCTGCCTCCTCTCTCAACTCAAGCCCCTCCTTAATACCACCCCCCCCCCATCAGCAAAGCGACGGTTTGTATTTGCTTCTACTGTGTGTGTGTGTGTGTGTGTGTGTGCGCGCGTGTGTGTGTGTGTGTGTGTGTGTGTGTGTGTGTGTGTGTGTATGTACATATACATATTATATATATATATATATATATATATAATTAATAAATATATATTGTTGCGGGTGTGGCTGGCCCAGTTTAACCCCTCCCACCCTAAATTTGGTGGAGCCAAGCGGTGAACACCGACAACCTCCCGGGCGGCCGAGCGGTTCCTTATTACAAGGAGGCAAACACGTTGATCAACAGAGATTTCAACACGTGCTCGAAGGGCATGGCGGAGGGCGATGGCAGAGGAATACTGGGAATGTAACGGATACACGGGGGGGGGGGGGCTGATCGAACCCACCACAGGTACATGAATACAATTTCTTCAAAAGGAATTCATTTAATGAACATACACAAATATTTACAAAACGATAATTCAAAAGGAAATAATACCAATAATAAATAAATAACTCCCGTGGTCGAGGCCTCACACACGGACACAAATACAGACAAAGGGGTGATCAAAATGAAAAGAACCACCCCGCCCCCCCCCTTTAAGTACACTAGTACTCAGCTTGGGCCAGAGCTGATCCCCGTCGCACCCGGAATGGAGGCGCCTCCACCAGCACGTGCACACGCAGGCAGAATGGTGCTTCACTTGCAGCAAGGCAGATGTGTGTAAAATGGCGCTTCTCGAGTCACAGAGTAGACAGTACGCCAGGCAATCCACAAGCAGCTTTCCACATGCCGGCTCAAGAACGTGCCAGCCTTCCTCTTCCAAAGGTGCCACTTGCCTCACGCGGTCCTCACACCAACATCTCGTGTGTGTGTGCTCTGCCAAACTCCCGTCCGTTCCAGATGGAAGGCATCTACAATCCCCCTGCTCAATGCACCAGCCTCTCACGGGTCTTCGATCACTCCCCCTCTCTTTCTGCACTCTACATCCTCCGCCTCCAAGGCATGGCCTACTCACCCCCCAAACCCGGGAAGGTGGGCTTCCTGTTTGTTGTCGTTTCATGGATGCGTTTCCCAGCTTTGCTGCTTGGCTTGAACTATAAAAAAACATCGGGAAAAATTACAGGGGCAATCACACACTGGGGAACTTATTTTTACTCCCGAGGGTAATTAACACTGCACCACCCCTCGTGTGGTGATTTGCATATATCGATTTAAGCTCACAGATTCACTAAATTACATCGAGATGCTTCCACTCATACACGGACAAAGCAACCCAACACAATGCTAAACTCCCTTATAAATCCATACATCGACCCCCACAACCATAACAATATATATATATATATATATATATATATATATATATATATATATATATATATATATATTGTTGTGGTTACCAAATTCGCAAACCACCATTCAGGTCCCTTAGGTGAGGTATCTCGGTAAGTACATGTGTAGTTAGGCCCAAACCCGTTGTCTAGTGGGAATACATGTCATTTATGCGTGCTGCGACTCTTCAGGATAGCCGTTTTTCTTTTACTATCTTTATTTTGGACCAACCGCCATGATTACCACCACAACCACAACATCAACCACCAACCACAACGCCGCTTCACCACAACCGCCACGACCTTCACGTCACACCTCGCAACCGTCGCATCGCCACCGTTCTTGCGCCGCCTGTGGGTACCGGTGTTGGACTCGTGCAGGGCGCGCGCCGAACAGCGTGTACAAAATCACGGATTTTGTGCTTCAAAAACGGATCAAAAACGACACACGCCCACTTTTTGCCGTCCAATCGGTGAGCGAGGGGCGATTTGGCCCCGCCTCCAGGGCGTTGGAGGGCGATCGATATATGCAAATTTATGGATCAAAAAGCATTCACGCCCACTTTTTCTCGGGCCAATGGGGAGCGAGGTGAAAGGTCGAAGGGAGGGGGTCAAAGGTCAAAGACCCACAGAAATTTGAAGGAGTGATAAAGAAGGAGCCTCTGAAGACATTCAAGAATGAAACTGTCCGAAACAAGCACAGTCAAAACAAGAGAGTTGCATCCCTAATTTGCACTCGGGACTTGATGGGCCGTCTCCTTATCTTGGCAAGCAATAGAGATCGAGACCTCAAGTACGTGTTCTCCTTTCCTCTCACACCAGTCCCACTTTCTATGTGCAGCGGAGGTGGCCTGATGGTAAAAACGAAGAAGAGTGCTCTCCTTGACCTCTTGGAAAAGAAGGTACCACGGCACACCTCTCCCCGATCAGTTGATGCTTACATTGTTGATGGGAATTACCTCATGCATGCACTGCCGCCGCATTTACCTGGCACTTATGGAGGGCTAGCAGCTGGTATCTTGCAACAGGTGACATCACAGTATGAAGAGGGTGGATCTCCTCTTTGATGCCTACCCCATACCATCTATCAAGGAGAGCGAGAGAGCATGAAGAGGCCTTGACGAAAAGGAGGAAAGGGTGTTTATCATTACAGGATCAGAACAACATCGCCCAAGGAACATCAGTGA
The DNA here is from genome assembly GCF_056783735.1 of Eptatretus burgeri. Classification (NCBI taxonomy): domain Eukaryota; kingdom Metazoa; phylum Chordata; class Myxini; order Myxiniformes; family Myxinidae; genus Eptatretus; species Eptatretus burgeri. The sequence goes on from NC_140964.1 coordinate 74,868,075, forward strand.
CAGTAGGAAGTCGAGATCTTTCAAATCAGAACTGCCGAAGTTCCTGGCCTCCGAGTGGGAGTCGCCTCGGTACGCACATTTAATCGGGGAGAGAAATGTCTTCATTTCATATCTTGGTGCATGTTACCACTTCTTTGTCCATGACGGGGAGGTTGTCCGAGAGGAAGAGTAGGCGAGCTTAAAACCAACCACGAAGAGGCCGACACCCTGATCTGTGCACATGTCAAATCAATTGCCAAGGAGATGGACCACACTTGCAATATTGTCATTAGGGGATCTGACACAGACATAGCCGTCATCCTCCTCTACCACTGCGGGGATATGGCTACACGGATATGGATGGATGTTGGAACATCATCAGGAAATAGTCGCAGATACATTGACATCACTGCCATTGGTGCCAGCATCGGACAGCCTCTCTGCTCTGCCTTACCAGGATTCCATGCGTTCACCGGATCAGACTACACCTCCTCTTTCCACGGGAAGGGAAAAGTTTTCCCCTTTGCACAGCTTGTGAAAGACAATGATGCCCAGAAAGCATTTTCAGAGATGACCAAAGGAACGATAACCGATGAAGACAGAGACACCCTGAACAAATTTAAAACCAAGATGTATGGTCTAAAGGGAAAAGATGTCTCACTCAATGACCATCGCTACAACATACTTGAAGAGACATATAGACCAAAGGTCAGAGCTGAGAACTGCCTCGCGAAGCTGAAGGGCATTGACGCCAGCCTGATTCCTCCCTGTGAATCCGAGGTTTCCAAACACATAAGCAGATCATCATTCGTGGTAAAGATGTGGGCTAATGCTGAAAAATCAGAAATCTGCCAGCATCCATCATCAGCTGATGGGTGGGAGTTGGTGGATGATCAATATGAAATCACTTGGTTCGACGGTCCTCAACTTCCAGATTCTTTGACCCCAGACGAAGATGATGCCTTGGATCCAGAAAGCTCTGATGACAGCGACTTCAGCATTTCTTCATCTGATTATGAAGACTGCCTATTTTCTGATGAAGATTAGTTGTGCGGGAGTTGAAATGAAACAAACACCAGCTCCTAGTTCTGCCAAATGCATGACGCCATGTTTACCCTCAGTGCTGGTTATACAATGCAAATTGACCTTTAGCCCGGTACAGAGTGACTGAGCTCACAAGCAATGTTAAAGAATTTTTCAGAATATCACAAGGGATGTTCAATATCATCACCAGTTTGTATATATATGGTCCCATCCATCAGGATCATACTCTGTACAGAGCGTTGTTGCTGCCTAAGCAGTCTCCTTGGCTATTGGACACAATCCGAGATGGGTCACCACTCCGACACAGTATACCAGCAATTTAGCATTCATTTTGCCGACCTTGGGAAGGATGACAGGCAGAGTCAACCCCACCTGGTATTAATTCAACAGCCAAGCAGGATTTGAACTCGGGATCCATGGATCCCAAGCCCACCACCCTAACCATTAAGCCAACACCAGGCATGCATGTGCATGTATGTATGTATGTATGTATGTTTGTATATATGTATACATATGTATGATCGTTCCACTTATGTGGTTGCATGATTTCATGCTTTCAACTGGATATGATCAACAGTGCATCACCACTGCTTCCAAACATGGAGGTACCACTGATGCAATCGCCCTACTACCAGTTCACTGGTACTCATTTCACTGACCTCAGAAGGATGACAGGTTGAGTCAACCCCACCTTGTGTTAATTTAGTGGAAAAACGGGGCTTGTACTCAGGACCCTAAGATCCCAAGCCCACCACCCTAACCACAAAGCCAATGCAAGGCTTGCAAGATATTCTTTCCAATCAAAATTGAAAAGCAACCAACCCATTTGCAGAGAGATCCAGACCAAGAGTGGAACACAGGCGACCAGGCCCACCAGCATTTAAAACACATGGATGTTCACATGATTTGCAGAGCACAAGGTCATCTAAAGGTCACTAGATGGAGGTATAAGACAGAGACACGTTTTCATGGATATGACTGGGTGGGACATGAAGGTCAAAAATATCAATAACAGGATGAATGAAATGTCATGAAGAAGGATGGCCTGGAGGTAGTGGGTATCCTCACCTCTAAATTGTCTCACCTGGGATGGAATCCTGACCCAGCTAATAAACTGTCATCCCGGTGTTTCACAGGAAGGGTGATTCATCAATGTGTGTGCCGTTCCTTGGACGGACATTAAATGGGTGTCTGTCTACCAGCATTCGTTGGTGGATGTTAAAGATCCCATGGTATCCTTTGCGAAGAGGACGCGAGCTATCGCCAGCACCCTGAAGAAATTACAAATTCCTGCCTGAACGAGTTGAATGTTTGGCCTGCCCAGCCGGTTCGTGAAAACCAGGGCCAATCTTCCCCCGGCCGACACCACAAGAAAAGCTGGGTTAATAATGGCTGTTGAAAGTAGTAGAAGAAGAATGGTCATGAAGACCACACAATCGGATCTTCATATTTTAGAGTAAACCTGTACATTGTTGTTTTGATATTTTGATCGAATTATATGAGATTATGTTTTCCATTTTTCTGCATAGATTGGGAATGTAGAACGTTGAAAGGATGCCATGTGACGCAAAAGGTGGATAGAGGTTTTGTTGATGAAAAGTGCACGTACAGCGATGTTTTTCTGATTGAATAAGTTATGGAGGTCTAAAGAGAAACTACAAGCTCTGATTGAAAATGTTTTGTGAAATATTTCTTTCGTGGAAACGATTTTGCATTCAGGGCATTGGGTCAGCTGAACAGAGACCATTCCGAAGCATTGAGGGGAGGGGCACTCATGTGACTTCATTTGCTGCCCTGTCCTAGGGGACTTTTAGGGGCTTGGGTATGCCCGGGAGGTCAGGCCGCTATCGCGCAGAGTGTTGGCCTGACAATCTCTAACACCAGAGCACAGAAGAACAGCTCCATGTTCTTGATGCTCCACTTCTCCACCCGTCACCAGAAACATAATGCAGGCCATCAGAACGGGGAGTTTGTTTCAAGGCCAGGCCCATAACCTTAGCCTGTTGATGCACCAGGCGGAAAAACACATTTGTTAAACACAAGGCCGGAGAGGCGGCTCGCCTGGCCGCGAGCTAAATGCTAGAACCATTATTCCACTGTTGATGACACCAGGAGTCTGAGCAGAATCTCCATGGTCGAAAGGTCGTGTATATTTATGCAGGCTACCATAGATCTTCTGGTGAGCTGAGGGAAGTTGAGGGCTTGGGGTTATATCACCCCTAATGTGGCATCATTGGGAGGACGAATTGATCAAAAGCAACACATTTGCTTTTACTGGAAGATCATCATCAGATCATAAGGAGAACACCTTTCATATTCAAAAATTAAGTCACCACTAACTGGTACAGCTCAGCAGGTGATTCCCGTGTCTGACATGTCAACCACTGATAGGTCTTCATTTGTGACAGTGTGCGTATTGACTCGTCTCAAATGAAAAATTGAAAACATGAATTGAATAGGAGATCACGTAAACAAAACCAAAAAAAACTTAGAAAACGATAAGGCTGTACAATAGGGCAGTCCCATGATGTTAAGTATTTGTCCAGGAATATGGATCTTCCCATATACGACCATTTATTTGTAAAAACTTTCATTCATCGCAAGATAGATTGAAGGAAACAACCAGGGAGGAGTCCAGTTAACAGATACCAATTGAGCTCGTAAGAGCACCGCTGAGTTATCCTCACCATTATCATCAGAAATAACCAATATCAAAGAACTAAGGAAAAAAGTTCAGATTTAGATCACACCAGAGCTCATTCATGAAAACGTGGGAGTAAAGGGAGAGTTTAATTAGAGGTGGGGTGGAGTTTGTGGTTAGGGATAGCCTCAAGTTGAGTTTCTAAAGTGAATGGTTTCTGATAATTTTGAATCATCAAAACAACTGCTCTACCATTGTCAACCAAACTTTCTTTCTCAAAAAATATTTTCCCAAACTTGGACTATTGTGCAAGATAAATCTTTAACTCCTCCTTTACCCTCCTGCGTAGTAACTTTTCATTTCATTTACCATGATGCTGGTGGTGGAGGAAGATTTTTACACATGACACCCATCAAGGGAGGCAGCTTTTACCTTCATTTTCTTGTTCCTCTGTTTAATATTCATTCAAGTAGCTCTTCGATGCGGCTTGAATTTGGGAATTATAAAATAAATAAATAAATGGCTCAATAATTTGACAACCACCGATGGGGTTCTGCCTCCTCAAGACACCAAAGAGCTAATAAAATAAATCATGAACAAACATGAAGCATTGCCTTGATAGATTGGTTTTAGAGTGGTGTGATTGTGTTTCCACAAGCAGGAGAAGAAGAGATTAGCAATAAAATGGAGGTTATCAGACAGTTTAAACTTGGTATTCATCACATTGATTTGATTAGTTGAAATACTCATTTGGCATACAAGAAATTGTGATACAGGAGGAAGCCGTCAGGCCCATCACACCTGCACATTCCCACAATATCCATGCACCCCTTCATCCCAATACTTCGAGGAACTCATCTAATTCCAGTTTCAACCCATTTACCATTTCTACTGCCATGACCTTTCCAAGGAGACCATTCCATGTGTTAATTACTCTGAGTGAAACATCCCGGCCTTTCCTGTGTGACACACTCCAAGACAAAACCTTGCATTATGTCGTCATTATTTTAATTATTCTTACCCATCCCCAACACCTTACATTTATTTATGTTGCACTCAATCTTGCCAATCATTTGCTCAATCTACAAAAGTATTGACTTGTCTGAATCTGATCACCCTACCCCCCCCCCCACCCTCCTCACCTGATGTTCACCTTACCTCCAAGTTAGTGTCATCTGTAGATGTGGAAAGCCAACTCTGAACTCCACTTTCCAAATCGTTGATGTAAATAATGAATAGTAATGATCGTAGAAATAATTCCTGAGGTACCCCACTACTTGCATCCTCCCAGCCAGACATCTTCCAGTCAGATACTCTGCCATCTACTCCACAAGCCCTCACCTTTGCCAAGAGCCTTCCATTTGGTATCTTGTCAAATGCTTTTTCAAAGCCTAGAAAAACAGTATGTCAACTGCATGTCCCTCAAACAACCAGCCAGAAACCGAGTCACAGATAAGAACTCCAATACATTTTAGACAAGACTATCCATCCATTTGGACCATTCTCTGTAAAGAGTATCGGTGCTGCCGAAGCAGTCTCCTGGGCTATTGGGCACAATCCTGGACGGATCGCCGCTCAAACATAGAATACTCGAATGGCTCAATAATCCCAGCAGGTTGATACTCATTTTTCCAACCTCGGAAGGATGACAGGCTGAATCACCCCCACCTGGTGTTAATTCAACGGTATTTAAAAACAAAAAACTCAGGACCCTAAGGTCCCAAGCCAGCCATCTTAACCACAAAGCCACCATCAGGCTATGTTCAATTTGACTCCCATAAACAGGTCTTTATTGGCTAAATATCAAGAAATTGACTGTGGAATCATAACCAAGTGGCAAAAATCTACTCCAAAGCCAAATTGTAGCTTCTTATTGCCAATAATAATTAAATTGGGGCACAAATTATGAAAAAGATTCTGAAGCCAATTTTTTGGAAAAAAAAAACTGTTGGACATCACAAAAAAATATAAAGTTGGACATCCCATTATCCGAAAAAAAAAACTATTGATTTCCTTGAAGCATGGTTATCCAGCATTAGAAATATTATGATTTGATATCAGCTGACCTCATTGAATATTCAAAATGGCAGAAATTTCATGACCAAAGTGACAACACCTGATGTCGATTCATAACTTGATCACCGATAGCCAATCACCAGGTGTCAGCACCACCGCAACAGACATAGACAAAAGAATCACCAGATATGACACCTGACTCACCACCATGACAGAGCAGATAAAACACCTTCAGAAATCGTGAAAAATTCGCTTTGGAAAGCACTCACTTACAACACTACTGCTTGGTGATTGTATATTGTATATAACGAGAGGAGTTTCTCTGTCAGCATTGTGGTGCGCAGCGTTTGCATGGGGCGACCTATGTTTTACACTGTTGCAGATTAGTTGCTGACATATAGCAATGCTGCGGTTTCTCCAACCTTTTATATTTGGCTGGTCCACAATATTTGGCCCTTCCAGGATCATTTTGACCAGTGTTAGTCGGTTTCTTGGCTCCCATTTCTTGTGGCTATATTTTGAGGAGGAACCAAAGCAATTATCCTGTTTCAGCATCATTTTCTTTCAGACTATGTTTGCTGTTATTGCCAGGACCATGGCATCTGAATCGTCCCTATTGTCACAAACATGCTTTATTGCTTCCCCGAAATCTTTGTCATCAGCCAACATCACTTCCTTTCCCTGATGCACTTCCACTATAAATGGGTGTGTGTGTGTGTGTGTGTGTGTGTGTGTGTGTGTGTGTGTGTGTGTGTGTGTGTGTGTCTGCGTGTGCGCGCGTGCGTCCGGTATACTTTTTGTCTATCAATTGCATTTGTCTATTCATTAATTACGCACAATTGGAATGTACCTTTTGACCCTTTGGACTGCTAAGACCCCTTCAAAGACCATTTAAAACGCACAAGACCCCAAAGACCCAAAAGTACAAAAAAGTTAGAGGACTCAAAAGCTCCAAAAAGTTCCCAAAGACCCAAAATTCCGAAAACTCCCCGAGGACCCAAAAGTCTGAAAATTCCCTGACGACCCAAAAGTGTGTGTGTGTGTGTGTGATGTTTTTTTGATGATTTCTAATGGAGCAGTCTGATGTGGAATGCGATACACCAAAATGATTGTCATGACTTCCTCAATTGATTAGACTAATTAACTACAAAAAAATCTGGAAGAATTCCAATGTTTTAAACATACGCCATGTTATGGTGTATAGAGCATCTTATTACATCTTTCGACCACAGCATGGGATTCTAATGACAAAATGAATAACAAAAACAATGGCAATGTAACAAAGCATTATATATTAAGATTAATAATATTACAATAATAATAATAATAATAGTCGTATCATTCGGCAATGATAATAACGAACATATTATCCCCACCCTGGCCCAAGCACATCTCGGCTTGGTGAAATGCAAGTTAATGCTCCAGCAGTATGGCAGGGAGGTATCAAATGCTTTTTGATTTGATACCTACCGCTTGCAATCATCAAAACAACTGTTGACTGATTGTCTTGTCAAAACAAAAGAGTGTCACAAAAGAAGCACTCTCATAAATTTTAATTCACCCTCTTCACAAGGTGGTGAAGACCAACGAAAATTTGGTCCATCAGACCAAAGGGGCCCACTGGTCTTTCAAATTGGGGACCAATTCCAACAGTTTTTTCTTTGAGCCTGGTTGAGTTCACTTTTGATGATGATTCTGAATCAGAAATCATCTGTTGGAGTCAAGCATCATGCATTTTGGCAAAATCAGACAGTTTAAACACAGGGGCTTGTATTTCTTGACTTCTCATTGATATAAGCCATCAACTCTACCAAGGCCAGTCTCATCAGATACTTCACTGGAAGAGGAAGAACCACTCCACCTTACATGCTCAGTTGTATACATCAACCAGACAATTTCTAGGATACTGAGCATCTCGTGCCTGCATAACTGATAATGTTAACTTTGCCATGAGCTTGGAATCACGGAGTTTTGTTGCACATTTTTAAATACGGGCATCGATGTTGGCTGTTCTTGCTTTATGTTTGAGACCTTCTGGTTGATTAGAACCAGACCTTCTATTGATCACAAAAGAAGCACTTTGGTTGCTGATAATTTACTTTGGTAGAAGTATCAAGGCTGTGTCTTGTTTTCTTTGGGCTGGGTTCACATAATGTGTGTTTTGAGAGATAATTTATTTTTTGCCTTTTGAAGCTTGTCTAGAAAATTTTAGATAACAAGTTTTATGGTAAACAGCTTTGTGAGTCTTGAGGGTGTTAGCAATGCCATCACCATCATCTAACCTGCTGAGGCTGATTCCCATAGGGACTGGACCATACTTCTCAAATTATTTCAAGATATTTGCAATTGATACGTAGCCAGACGTCTGGGTCCTCGCTTTCTCTGGACATAACAGGGATTTGTCTTTTCTGGTCTTCCTGGCACAGAAAACACTGTGCCCATTCTGTTTGTAACACAGAAGTAGCTGACTGGTTATGTCCCTTGAGTTTTACAAGTTTGCATAAATTTGACATAATGGAGACTTTTACAATGACCTCCACCATGAATACCACCACCACCACCACCACAAATCATTAATGTCCTTCGTCCTTTGCTTGCTTTCCTTGCTTAGAAGTTACATGCAGATCTGAAAAGAAATTCCAAATTATTTTAGTAACAGAAAGGTTAATAATGCTAATGGTATACGTTTCTACATTGTGATTAAAGGTCTGGCCATCTCCACTCATGGCTCACAGACTTCCTCTCCTGTCGCAGTCAACGTGTGGCCCGAAATAGAGTTCTTTCATCCCCTCTTCCTGTCCAGGCTGGAGTTCCTCAAGGCAGCGTTCTGGACCGTTCTTTTTATGGTTTTCAACAATGATCTCTGTGACCCACTGGAAAAACCTCTTTATCTCTTTGCTGATGACTCCACTCTCTGCCGTTCCATCTGTCATCCCTCAGACCGGCAAGCAGCAGCTTCTTCGCTCACTGCAGATCTGGATAAAATCACAAACTGGTCCAACACGTGGAACATGTCTTTCAATCCAGACAAATCTCACACTCTCACTTTTTCTCTTCGAAAGGACCATTTAGAAAACCCACCCATCCACTTTCTCAACAATCCTCAGGAAGAAGTCCTTTCTTTCAAGCTTCTGGATCTCACTATCTGCCATGACCTTTCCTGGGAAAGCCACATTTCAAACCTCGCCTCCAAAGCCAGTCACCGACTGGGAATCCTCCATCGTGCAAAGTCTTTCCTCGGCCCACCTGAGCTCCTGACCACTTACAAAGTTTTCATCCACAGCCTGATGGAATACTGCTCTCCCCTCTGGGCTGGTGCTCCTGCTTCCCACCTTTCTTGGCTTCACGCTGTAGAAACCAAGGCATTTCGAATCATTGGCATCTCCCGCAATGAGGCTGAGTATTTGGGCCTCTCACTCTCTCACCACAGGCTGGTCAGTGGTCTTTCTGTCTTCTACCTTCTCCTCTCCAGCCTCGCCCCCCCTGCTCTCTCTGTGATTTTTCCCCACCACATTTCTGCACGGCGCTCAAGGTCCGCCAACAACCCCCTTCTGGTAAAACTACCAAAATCACGAATCACTGCTCATCTTCACTCTTTCATTCCTCTCATTCCCGCCTTTGGAATAAACTTCCTCACTCTATTCAATCCCATTCTTCCCTCCAGGCCTTCAAAGCAGTTGTTCATCACCACCTCTTATCATCCCCCATCCAAATCCTCGATCTTTTCTTCCCCCGATAATCCACCCAAGCCCACCTCCTTCAAATTCCCTGCTTTCCTTCCTGAAAGTCCCTGTAATGTCCATCTTGTATTCCCCGTGTTCCCCGCCCCCATCCCTCTCCCTTCCACAGATCTCCTAATGTCTCTGTTCCCCACTGTTTTGTCTTTCCCACTCCTGCCCCTCTTGTCTCATGCCCCCCCCCCCCTTGCTGTGCGTTGTGTGTTAGCTCTCACACGAGCCTCGACAAGGTACACACACAAAAAAAAAAACACTCAACTTTCAGCAGATCAATGTCAGCCACAAAGCCCCGTTTTCAAAATTAAAGGTTGCCATCGAAGTAAAACATGATGCCATATTTAAAATATACAATCCAGAGTGATGCAATGTGGCTACATGCAGTTCAGAGTGTTCCTAAAAGTAATAAAGTTTGCAAAAATGGTTATTTTACCACATAAACGAATGCTTTAGGTAAAATCAATACGTTTTGGGGAGGTTAAGGGTTCCAGGCTTCAAAATCATTTTTCATCGGGGCTCTGTAGCTAAAATGAAATGTTACGACGTAAACTACAACTCCATCAAATTTGGTGCTTTTATCACAAAGTGAACGATTTTTAGCTTCTGGAGAGTCCTCCACTAAGTAATAAGGCAAGGGAGTTTCACTCAGAGAGGAGTTACTGCATGGAATGGTCTCCTTAGAAGTGGAGTAACAGCAGAAACAGGAGAGAAGTTTAAATTGGAATTAGATAGGTACCTGCCTGGTGTTGGCCTAATGGTTCGAGTGGTGGGCTTGGGATCCCAGGGTCCTGAGTTCAAATCCCGCTCAGCTGTTGAATTAATACCAGGTGGGGTTAACTCGGCCTGTCATCCTTACGAGGTCGGCAAAATGAGTGCCAGCATGCTGGTACACCGTGTCGGAGCGGCGAGGATTGTGCTCAATAGCCAAGGAGACTGCTTAGGCATCACCAATGCCCTGCACAGAGTATGGTCCCAATGGATGGATAGGTACCTGGAAGGATTGAAGATAGAAGAGTACAGGAGTATTGGCAGGACGTTGAGGGAGCTGGAGTAGGGATGGGTGATTGTGTACATCTGTGCAAAGTGTCGTATCTGTGGGGGGCTGGTCAAGGTGTGTGGTTGACACCCTTGGGATATCCCTTCGCATACCACATTGTCTCATCCACATTCCTCGCCTCATTCCCCCAATTAAATTGCATCATTTTGACGGAAAAAATTGGTCTGGTGTTGATGCGTCGCAGGTATGATGGGCCGAATGACTTCCTCTTGCGTCGAGTTTCTTTGTGTAACACCGTGCAGGGTTTCATGTTGTGTGACCTCTAGTTTTACACCTAATCCCTTCTACTCATCATTAACAGCACTCCCTAACTCCCTGCTCACCCACCCTGCTCTCTTTCTGTCTCCAGCTTCATACCTCAGTGGAATATACTTATTCTGCACCACAAAGATTTGCTCCTTGAAGATTGCCTACTTGTTTGATGCAGACTGCTTTCTCTCATTCGTGTCCCTCAATCTACAGCAACCAGCTCGCTCCTCATAACTTTCTTTAGGCTTGCCTTCCTGAAATCTAACAGCCTTACTCTACCTCTCGAGCATCATTGCACACCTGATGTTATGATCACTTCTCCCCCAAATGCTCTCCCATCTTCAGCTCTTCCACCATGATGTTGGAATCATTACTAAAAAAAAAAAAAGAAGAAAAAAAAAAAAAGAGGTCTAACACTGCAATTACCCCCTTGTGGGCTTTTCTACAAACTGACTTAAAAAGCAATCCTGGACTACATGTACAAAAATCTTCCTCTGCTCTGCACTTCCCATGTTCCTGGACCCAATCCACCCTCCCAAAAATTTAAAAATCCCCCTAATCAACACTCCATCCTTTGCACAGACCTTTTTGAATTCTTCACAAACCCCTCTTTCCTGCTCTTCCCTCATACCAGGAGTCCAATAAACACATTGTACAAGTATCTTACCATACTTACAATACTCAATCTCAATCCAAACACAATGCTCCACATCAATTCCCTCCTTAATGTCATTCCTTTCTCTCGAAAACAATAATGTTTTCAACCCAGATTGCTGCACCCCTGTTAGATTTTCTCTTTCCCATCACGCCTGTACATATTGTAGCCTTCAATTCCTGTTTTCCAATTTGTCACTTCATTAAACCACATCTCACTTATTTAGAGTATGTCATATTCTTCGCCATCGACTTTAGCTTTAAGCTCTTCCATTTTATCTAAAACTCTTGGTATTAAGATAAAATGTTTTTTTTTTTTTAAATTTTCTCTTCCTGTATTTTTTTTATTTTTTGCTGCCAGTACTCATCAATCACATCATCAGTTACAGTTCCTCCATTTATAGCCTCTGTACGCCCCTCTAGCCTAACCCCCCCCCCAAAACAGGCTCAATTCCCTCAATTCCCACTACAAACCTTGCTGCCTCCTTCCCGTTTCACAAATGGCTATCTGGGTATTGCGTTCTATGAACTCTCTCGTTCGGTATCATTTCTCGTTTGGTGCTTTATAAAGACACAAGGCACCGCAGAGCTTTAGCACACATGCAAACTGCATCCAGCACTCTGTCCTGGTGGCAGATGGAGAAAGCAATTTGATTTCAGATGTAACCGTTTCTGATGGCAGCCAAAATATCGTACAAGTCAGCAAGTGGACATTTGAGAGTGGAGGGAAGGGGAGTTGCCAGGAGTCGGGCAGGGGTGAGGGTACATCACCAGAGTAGAATGAGGTATTTCTGGCTCCCACAAAAAAAACAAAAACAATTAAACTTTCATTGAGAAAGAAGTACTAACTGCCAAAGTCAAAATAATATTTATCATTAAACGATGATTAAATTATTGTGAGTGAGACTGGCAGGAGAGCTCAGTAATAATGTATGGTTTACTTGTTACTGAGATACCTGGTCTGGGTTCGATTCCGGCCAAAATAGAACATGGCTAAAAATGTTGCTTTACGAAGCAGATATTTGTAACAGCTTTTAAGGAAACATCAAAAAATACTATCATTTTGTGAAATAAAAATTTGGGATTAATAAAAGAAAACCCTTCAGATTAATTTGAACATCTCAACATGTTTGAGCCAAAAACACCTGCTCATTGAGCTGAGAGGAGTGCAGCAGCTTCACCAAACAATGATACATGATCCTCCCTCAGCCCCCCTTTCACCTTTCCTTACACCTCCCCCAATACTAGGCCTTTTCTTCATGTTTCTTCCCTTTTTCGACGCATTGCCTTATTGCACTTTTCAAGTTACTGTTGGCAGGCCTAGTGTTGGTATGAAGCCTCCAGGCTGTTTACGCCAATGGCAGCTTCCAGAGAAAAAGATAGCTCAAGTAATATATTTCTGGTGGAGCTGAGAGATGCTGGACCAGGATCCTTTCATGAGGCGACTCGCTAAATGCAGGTTTCATGGCTGTTGGTTGATCCACGAGTCTAGTTCATGCCAAGCATCTCCGTTGCTGCAGGTGGAGTGCATTTCTTTGAACTTCCACAGTCCTCTGTTATACTTTACAATGTCGTCTCAAATCTGTCTTGCATGACTAAGCTCAACGAGTGGGCTTTGCTTTATTGCCCTTTACCATGATATATGCATAGTGATTTATGTTCTTGAACATTGCAGCCACTCGCATGTGGATTCTGAATTAGATTCCTTCACTTTTATGTGAAAACAAAGTGTTCACACACACACACACACACACACACACACACACACACACACACACACACACACACACACACACACACACACACACACACACACACACACACACACACACACACACACACACACACACACACACACACACACACACACACCATGAAAACATGTCACCCCAACATTTCCTGCAAAAGTCCTGACCAACAGAGGGCACTTGCCACATATCCACTCAGTTTAAGCATCCATTACACAACCAATGAGGTTCCTGAAATGTACCCAGGAAATAAGGTATGAAAGTTAAAATACAACTTCCCTTGCATTTTTATGGTCGCTGGCACTGCCACAAAGGTGTTTCGAGCTTTCAGGCTGATGAACACTATGGGGACCAATGAAGCAGCTGATGCTGTGCTTACCAGTGGAGTGGTTCGGTGGGTTTTCAGAGACAAAATGATGCTGGAAAGTGTGTGTGTGTGTGTGTGTGTGTGTGTGTGTGTGTGTGTGTGTGTGTGTGTGTGTGTGTGTGTGTGTGTGTGTGTGTGTGTGCGTGCGTACAAATAACTAGCATCGGCTCACCTTCAGTGCACAATTTAAAGTGACGATACTTTCACAGAACAATGTGTTTTCTGGGACACACAGAACACCTGACAATTATTTTTGGGACATAACCTAACCATATTTTGCCTTGTTGGACCACACTGTAGTCTGTAAACTCTTTGTGATGTTAAACGTCAAGTGATCAATTTTGAAGATATATATATATATATATATATATATATATATATATATATGTATATATATATATATATATATATATATATATATATATATGTATATATATATGTATATATATATATATATGTATATATATATATATATATATATATATATATATATATATATATATATATATATATATATATATATATATATATATATATATATATATATGGTGGTACAGAGCCGACAGACACATTTAGATATGCGATAATTGAAACACACGAGGTTTATGCTCAAAGCTTGCAATTTTATTATTTCTGGAAGATTGCATCAGGAAGGTGGGCTCCCCCAGTTGCAGTGCATCATCTTAGAAAAATGGTCCCACAACCCCAAAAGTTCCCACCCAACCTCCAGACAGGAGAGTGGTAGGAAATGTGACAGTCGACTCTGCACAACCCTGTCTGATTATTCATCCATCCGGACCATACTCTGTGGAGAGCGTCGTTGCTGCCTAAGCAGTGTCCTTGGCTATTGGACACAATCCTGGACGGGTCACCACTCCGACACAGGATACAAGAAAGCTGGTACTCATCTTGCCAACCTCGGAAGGATGACAGGCAGTCAACCCCACCTGGTATCAATTAAACAGCCTCGCAGGATTTGAACTCAGGATCCTCGGATCCCAACCCCACCACCCTAACCAGAGCCAACACCAGGCCTCATAAAGGGAAGGGATGGCAAGGCAGCATGAGGGGAGGGGAAGGCAAGTTGGCATGAGGGGAGGGGGAGGCAAGGTGGCGTGAGGGGAGGGTAAAGCAAGGCAGGGTAGTATGAGGGAAGGGGAAGGCAAGGCAGCATGAGGGGGGGGGAATGCAAGACAGCATGGGGGGGGGGAGGCAGCATGAGAGGAAGGCAAGGTGGTGTGAGGAGGAGGGAAGACAGCAAGAGGGGAGGGGAAGGGAAGGGTGACAAAATATGTCCAAACAACAGCATTTTCATTTTCACCACTGGGTTCTATATAAAACCATGTGGGTGCATTTAAAACCCACAGTAAATTCCTTGCAAAGTGCTGCCTGCCTGGATGTATGCATGCTGGCAATGCAGAGTCCTTTGCACCCCTCCAGTCAATTCACACCAAATCAGATTCGTACATACTACACTCTGAGGAAGCCATTTAAATTCAAAATTAACTGTCAGTCATTAACAGTCCCCTTATCAGAGAGGGAGATGTGGGGGAGGGAGGGGTAGTTGTGGCAGGGGAGAGAGTGGGGATGGAGAGTGAGAAGGGGAAGAGAGGGCGGATTCTGGCAGATGTGACATCCAGTTTGATGTCCATCCAGTAGATGACTCACACACTGATGAATCACCCTGCCTGTGAAACACTGGGATGACAGCTCATAGTTGGGTCAGGATTCTAACCCAGGCTCGACAGCTTAGAACGAGTGTGCGTACCTCTCGGCTATACCGCCATGATGTGGCAATTCATTGCTTTGTAACCAATGAAAAGTTTTTTAATGTCATGGTAATACCCTAATTTATTTTGCTCCAGAGATGTCCTAACGGAGAAGTGAGCCGCAGTATCGCCATGGAAGCTTATAGAGATTTAAGCTTGTGGAGCACTTGCCAAGGCTTAAACACTCAAGCAAGCACTCCAACAAAACAGCTGAAGGGACTTGTTTTTTTTTTTTACATGTATCTTCGTTTTTATAAAAAAAAACCAAAATGTTTTCTTTTATATGTATCTATGTATGTCGAAGTGACGGGTCATATAATGAAAAAAGATCGCACAAAAAGGGGAAATGTGGTGAAAAGTGAAAATGCACATTTTCAGCGGGCGAGTTCCCATCGTGTGCTGCCTTTTTGGCTGCTGGTTGCATCATTGGTTAGGGGCACAGTGGTTAGGGGCACAATTCACCTATGCTGCTGATGCATTTCCCCGATTACCAATATACTGGTGCTCATTTCGCTGATCTCAGAAGGATGACAGGTTGAGTCAATCCCCTGGTGTTAATTGAGTGGTAAATGGGGCTCGAACTGAGGACTCCAGGATCCCAAGCCACCACCATAACCATTAAGCCAACCTGGGATCCCAAGCCACCACCCTAACTGCTAAGTCAACACCAGGGCCAGTGGGTGAGTAATATATTAATATACACTGTAACTATAATCATTTTCCCTTGCAGGTATAATGTATATTAATAAATTTACATTAATCTTTTATAAAGAAAGCACATCACACAAAAAGGTGAAAAAGAAAAACGAACTGAGTTCGTAATTGCCGAAATGAAGGCCCTTGTGAACTGTGTCGCCATGGTTTGCAAAATCAGTGCAATCCCACTGGTTAATTATCTTTGTTGCGCTCCATGAAGCTCCACTTTCTGCACATTCCATAATCTTTTCTTCACTCAAAGAATAGTCCGAACAGTAAAAACAAACAAACAAAAAATTCAAGTTTCATGCTTTGCTGAAATAAATGCACTTGGTTATAAAAATCACAAATTTGTGAAATTTTTCAGATTTTGAAATATATATATATATATATATATATATATATATATATATATATATATATATATATATATATATATATATATATATATATATATATACGTGTATATGTATTAATTTTAAGATATTAAAAAAACAAAAAAAGATTTCACTCCAAATGAATATTTATATATATATATATATATATATATATATATATATATATATATATATATATATATATATATATATATATATATATATATTAAGGTCAGGTCAGGTTCGATCTGTGACCTGCTACAGGTACCATGTAAACCTGTACTAACCTGTTCCATGGTCGGGTTGTCGGCGACTAAACCGTCTCCCCCACCAGGTTTTCTGGTGAGGAGGGTGTTTGGATATGGACACCCAGCAGGATTAAAAACAAAACCTGTCAAAGGGCGGAGGAGCTCCTTGTGAGCCAACGGCCATCCATATCTAGTGCCCAACTGTGTCTGCGGACGTCCTCCTGCAGTTGGGTTACTTGGCTTATTAGGAGGTTGGTGGCAGGATTTGCACTCAGCCACCGTAAAACGCTTCATTCCGCAAAACGCAAAAACGCAAAAAATCTGAAAACCCACTCCGTGGGAGTACCTCCTGTGCAGCTTCCCTTCGCAGGGCAGCTCACCGGATGATGGGATTGGGGCAAAGCCGGGACCCCCAATCTTTGATAGGAGGGAAACCACGGGGTAACATCCCTGGGTCAGATTGCGGGAGAGTGTGTCGGAGTGGTGCTGAGGTGTCGCTCCACCAGACGGCGGTCTCCTTGGGTTAACCTGAGGCGGTCCCTTCGGGTGGGTGCCTGGAATGTCCTATCCCTAAGAGAGGATGATCACCTGTCTCTGTTATCATCTGAGCTCAAGCGTTTGGACATCGGGATTGCAGCTCTCTCTGAGGTTCGGAGACCGGATTGCGGCGAGATAATGGTGGGTGGTTACACCTACTATTGGTCTGGTCGCTCTGATGGTTACCATACCCAAGGAGTTGCTGTAGCTGTGTCCAATAAGCTGACCCCAATGATAATTGAGGTAACACCGGTCAACGAGCGTATTATGAGATTAAGGATTCGTCACTCCTTAGGTGTCATTTCCCTGGTCTCTATTTATGCTCCGACTGAGGCGAGTGATCTCACCGTGAAGGATGCATTCTACGCCACACTCGAGTCTGTGGTTGATCAGTGCCCCAGACGAGATACACTTCTAGTCTTGGGGGGATTTCAATGCATCGACTGGAACTGATAGGGATGGTTATGAGGTGTGTGTTGGTCCCCATGGGTCAGGAACTATGAACCAGAATAGCACTAAGTTCCTTGACTTTGCAAGAAGTCATGGACTTAGGGTGGCTGGTTCATGGTTTCAGCGCCCGCAAGCTCATCGCTGGACTTGGTATTCCAACGCTGGCGGTGTGGCAAAGGAGATTGACCATGTCCTCATTGACGGTCGTTGGAGGATGATCCAGAACTGCAGGGTCTACCGGAGTGCTCAGTTCCTCAATACTGACCACAGGCTTGTTGTAGCAACTCTAAAGCTGCACCTTAAATCCTGGAGAATGGTACCATCCCAGCCTAGGCTGGATGTTGCCAAGCTCAGGGATGAGAGAGTAGCTGAGGAGTTTGCGAACAGGCTGAGTGGACACTTGGGGGTCTGGGTGCTTTGGGGGGTCCTGAAGAGTTGTGGAGCGCCTTCAAGACCACCGTCATGATGTTGCCGGTGGATGCCTTGGAGTACACCGCAGGGCAAAGAAGAATTTTGTCTCTCAAGGGACACTGGATACCATTGACCAGAGTCGCAGGGCCAGGCTGAATGGCAGAGCTGAGCTGTTCAGGGAGCTGAGGCGTAAAACTGTACGTGCACTGAGGGTGGACAAGGAGGCCTATGTGCGAGGAATCTGTGAGGGGGTAGAGCATCACCTGTGGACAGGTGATTCTCGTCCCGCTTACAGGGAATTCGCACATTACGTTCATCCACGCCCATCCCCTCGGAGCACTCCAGTTCGAGCAGAGAGTGGTAGGCTCTTGACAGAGGAGTCTGAAGTGAAGGCCCGCTGGGCCGGTTACTTTGAGCGGTTGTACCAGGCTGATCCCCCAGCTGTCGAGTTGGACGTCAAGGGTGTTACAATCCCTGTTGCTGACCCTCGAATCAGCTGTGGTCCACCATCGCTTGTGGAAACACGAGGCTGCGGTGAACCAGTTGAAACGGGGGCAAAGCTCCAGGGATCTGTGGCATCCATGCTGAACTTCTCCAAGGCTGGTGGAAATGCTGCACTCGCGTCGTTGCATGCAGTTTGTGCTCTGCCTGGAACACAGGCATCATCCCAACTGACTGGAAGAGGGGCCTTGTTGTCCCTCTCTGGAAAGGGAAGGGTGATCGCCAAGACTGCAACAACTACCGAGGGGTGACGCTGCTCTCAGTGCCGGGCAAGGTCTTTGCTTGGATAATTCTTGATAGGGTTCGCCACCATCTGCTTGAGCACCAGCGTCCAGAGCAGTCAGGCTTTACGCCAAAGAGGTCAACGATTGACCGTATCCTTGCTCTTCGTGTCCTCACTGAACGCAGACGAGAGTTTCGGCAGGGGCTGCTTGCAGCCTATGTTGATCTCTGTAAAGCGTTCGATTCAGTGAATCGGGATGTCCTCTGGAGGATTCTTGGTCTTCGTGGGGTGCCACCGAAACTGATCGATCTGATGTCTGAACTCTACTCTGGTACTGAGAGTGCTGTGAAGTGTGGTGGTACCGCCTCTGACTTATTTCCAGTTGTTACTGGAGTTCGTCAGGGATGTGTACTTGCCCCCACACTTTCAGCACTTGCATGGAATGGATTTTTTGGGTGGATGTCGGAGAGATCAAGTTGCGGTGCATCGTTTGGCAATGTCAAGATCTCGGACCTTGATTTTGCAGATGATGCAGTCATCTTTGCGGAGACTTTAGACATCCTCTTGGGGGCCCTCGAGGTGCTGAATGAGGAGTCGGAGCCGTTGGGATTACGGATTTCTTGGGTCAAAACAAAGATCCAGGCTTTCGGTGACATCTTGGATGCTGCTGTCCTGTCTGTGTCTGTTTGTGGTGAGGATGTTGAGGTCGTGGATAGATTCACTTACCTTGGCAGTGATATTCATGTCTCCGCAGGTTGTGAGCCGGAGGTCAATAGACGTCTGGGTCGGGCCTGGGGAGTCATGGATTCACTGGATCATGGGGTGTGGCGCTGCCGGTACCTGTGCGGGAGGACGAAAGTCCGAGTCTTCAGGTCCTTGGTACTTCCAGTCTTGCTCTATGGGTGCGAGACTTGGACTTTGACCAAGGATCTGAGACGGAGACTTAATTCCTTTGGTACCAGGTCTCTTCGGAGAATCCTTGGCTATCGCTGGTCGGATTTTGTGTCCAACGAGCGGTTGCTGAGAGAGACTCGGATGAGATTTGTTACCTGCATAGTCCGTGAGCGTCAGCTGCGGCTGTATGGACATGTGGCTCGTTTTCCTGACGCTGATCCTGCTCACCAGATTCTCTCAGCGAGGGAGTCTCATGAGTGGAGGAGGCCAGTGGGCCGACCACGTGCCTCATGGTTGCAGCAGGTTGACCATCATCTCAAGGAGATGGGGATGGGCCTGGCATC
>NC_140964.1:74890513-74958013 GCF_056783735.1 Eptatretus burgeri
TATATATATATATATATATATATATATATACATATATATATATATATATATATATATATATATATATATATAAATAAATATAAATATATGTATATATATATATATATATATATATGTATATATATATGTATATATATATATGTATATATATATGTATATATATATATGTGTGTGTGTGTGTAGTGGCCAACAAAAGTATTCACCGCTGATCAATCATACCACATTTAGATGAATTACGAATTATGCAGAAACAACTTTTGCAAATGAATTTTTGTATTATAAATGAAGAGATCAAACTGAACACTGTTGGAGGTGGAGGAACACTGTCCGCCCCTCTCTTCCTCTTGCAAAGTCTCCCGGCGCCCACCCCCGGTAGAGGTTATATGTCAGGAATACCTGCAAAAACACATACAAATCACAATACACTGGTTGCAAAAGTATTCATCCCCTTAGGTCAGTACTTGTTGGAAGCATCTTTTGCAGCAATGACTGCTCTGTGTGTTTTGGAGTTGGTCTCTGCCAGCTTTGCACAGTGAGATGGTGAAATCCTTGCCCATTCTTCACGTGAAAATTGCTCTAGTTCTGCCAAGTTTGATGGGGATCGTCAATGGACTGCAATTTTCAAGTCTCGCCATAAATGTTCAATTGGGTTTAAGTCAGGATTTTAACTGAGCCACTCAAAAGAACATTTATTTTCTTCTTATTCAGCTCCTCCAATGTTGCTTTATCTTTGTGCTTCGGATCATTGTCCTGCTGAAATGTGAATCTCCGACCCAGGTTCAGATTCATGGGTGACTCGAACAGCTTTTCATCAAGGATTCTCCTGTACTTTGCACCGTCCATCCATTGTCCTCCAAGCTTGCGAGTTGCTGCTGATGAAAAACAGTCCCATAACATGATGCTGACACCAACATGCTTGACAGTAGGGATGGTGTTGACTGGGGGATGTGCAGCGTTGGGCTTGCGCCAGAAATATCGCTTTGAATTTTGACCAAAATGTTCAATTTTTGTCTCGTCTGACCACCAACCGTTTATCCACATGCCTGCAGTATCGTTAAGATGCTTTTTCACAAACTCCATGTGAGCGTTTAGATGCATCTTTTTCAGTAATGGTTTCGTTCTTGTCACCTGTCCATAGAGTCCAGCTTTGTGATGGGAACGGGATATTGTTGATTGATGAACACTGAGCCCCATCTCGGATAAAGAGCCTTGCAGATCTTTCAAAGTCATTGTTTGATTTACGGTGAAATCCCAAACAAGTTTCCTGCATGCCCGGCTGCTGAGTTTCGATGGGCGACCTGATCTGGGTAGAGTCTGTGTGGTATGATACATCTTCCACTTCTTAATGATGGATTTCACTGCACACAAAGGGATAATGAATGACTTTGAAATCTTCTTCTTTCCCTCATCTGAACGGTGCTTCTCCACCACTTCATGTCTGACTTATTTGGAAAGCTCCTTGGTCTTCTTGTTTGCCTTGTTGGTTGACCAAGTGAGATGTGCCAAGATAAGTGGGGGAGCTTATTTTTTTAAGTTCAACTGCTGATTACATAGAGGTAAAACCTGTTGCACTTATTTTGTAACCTTTCAAACAAATAATTTGCTCCTGAAGTGATGTAGGGTTAATTAGGCAAAGGAGTTGAATACTTATGCAACTGAGAATAGTCTGATTTTCTCTGTTAATCGAAATTATTCACATTTTATCCGCATTTTTTCTGCTTTCTCACTTTGGAGTAGTTAATGAAAACTCTTGTATAATAACTTCGATTTGAAAGAATCATGAAATTTGCTAAGGTGGCTACAAAATGTGAAAACTTAAGAGGAGGGTGAACACTTTTGCAGGCCAATGTATACATACTGTTGTGTGGAGGTCAATTAACACCAATGCTGGACGGATGAGCCAAACTAACTTTTTGATCCCTCAAATGACATTCTGATTTATGGCAAACATCGCGTGCACAGGTAGAGTTTTAAAAACCAACGGGTTTATTTCCCCGTCACCAAAGAGAAAGAACCAGTGGATGGTGATTGCAACGAGACGACGGCGGGTAGTGGTGGGGAAGAAAGGGGAACATAGGAATCGAATATATATAATTATGCACAATGTGAATAAAATAAATCTAAATAACTAAGGTGACTCACTCCAGACAGGAAAGGGACAAAACCGGGGGACTCAGCTCTGGTGGTAGTGGATAGAAGGATAGCACGGAGCAGCCACGAGCCAGTGATGAGATGATGAGCAAGATGATGAGGTGATGGGCAGGATGACGAGAAGACGAAGGCACATGGGCAGGTCAGTGAACGGGCAAGGCAGCAATGATGAAAGGGCTGGTAGGACGACCTCCTCAGACTCTCTTAGTACTCTCCTTTTTCTCCAACATTCTCTTTTCTCCTCCGAATTTGACTCTCTTTGTGTTCACCCTTTTTGCCAGACCAACCGCTCACTTATACACCCAACCGCCCAATCAGCTCCTCCCTCTTCTACCGGCGCAACAAAACACTCCACCCCTAGGAGGTGATCCATGCTCCGCCCCTCTCTTCCTCTTGCAAAGTCTCCCGGCGCCCACCCCCGGTAGAGGTTTACATAGAGGTTATATGCACAATTTCCTTCATCATAATCCCAAACTAATTATTACCACGCACCCCCCCCCCTTTTATCGTACACATGCAAACAAGACATTATTTCAGCTGACGTGTCTCTACTTATTACATCGAGATTGGCAAACTACCCATACATGGACCATGTTACTCTATACATTCCAAATTGCTTGATGATAATATCCAACGCCACTTCCCCTAACAAACATAACGATACATAATGTGGTGGTTTCCCACAGGGCAGGTGTAGTATGCATCTAGTGCTGTAGTAAGAGAAGTTGTGGTTTACCATTCCTTGCTTTTAGCTATGGCCGCCGGATAGCTCTGTGAGCGAAAAGAAGGCCATCTGTGCAAGTCTTTCCTTCCGGTACATCGCCTCTACCCTTGCCAAGACTTCCAGACTACCTCCTCGTGGTGCACCATGATAATTATGCTCTTGGGGACACTGGCTAAATGTCTGGAAGATCTCTGAACAGGTGGGTACCCTGGAGGTGTAGTGTACATGGTCCTCCAGCACGAGGACATGCTTTAGCACTCACCAATACAACCAGGGCAGGTGGAGCTCTTTATCCTTGGTAGGCAGTCCACCTTGGAGAAGGAAACTGATCGCAAATCCCCCTGCTGCCTTGTAGCGTATGTCTTTAGACAAAGGCTAGGCCCACAGCTGATACGGTGGTGGCGTCAGGAAGGGCATCCGGACACAAAAATCGAGCCTCAAACACAACTTTTGGCGAAATGAGGACCTGAGTTTATGCTTCCCCATCTGGGTAGTTGCTGTGGTGACACTGGACAGTGTTGCTGCATTCACCAGAGGGTACAGGGTGTGTGTCTTAACAGGTTGGCACTTACTGCCTGATGGTACAGGAGCCCAAACCCAGTCATAGCGTTATTGTAGGCTGCTCTATCAGCAGGCATAAAATACCCCATCTGCTTTTGTGCCATGTCGTGCATGGATGGGTGTCCCTGAAGCATGCTGGGATGCATCACCCATGAGGCCACTGGACTGCTGGTGTTACGGCATTAGGTCATGTAAACATGCTGATGTCTGGGGTTGCTGTGGCATGTACTATGGCAGGTGGCTTTCATACTCAGGTTCCCTCACTTTCCTCTCCTTCAAAATCTACTGCTGTACAAATTACAAATGAAAGCAAACCTGTCATGCTTCAGGCATCCGGTCAGCGTGACAAGATAAGTATTAGAGTTGCTGATCTGAATGTTGGTACGATGCGTGGCAGAGCTGGTGAGATAGTGGAAACTTTGATCTGCAGAAGAGTCAATGTATGCTGTGTGTAAGAAACAAGGTGGAGGGGAGGTGCTGCGTAAATGGTCACAGGTAGAAATTATAGGTGTACATTATTTTGGATAGGTTGTGACTCTGGAACTGGTGGTGTTGGGATTATGGTGGCTGAGAAGTGGGTGGAGAGGGTGTTGGAGGTTTGGAGGGTAAATGCAAGAGTTATAGTCCTAAAGCCGTTGTTTGATAAGCGTATATTATCAAGAGCACTAACATTCGCCCCCACAGACAGGATTAAGTGAGGAGGAGGAGGAGGAGGAGGAGGAGGATTTTTGGGACACACTTGTGCATGTTGTTTCAGGTATTATTGAGAGAGAGAGAAGTTGTGATAAGAAGAGGATTTGAATGGATATGTTGGAGAGTTGTCAGGATGCGAGGGTGTGCATGGTGGGTCAGGTTTTGGAGTTAGAAACACTGAAGGTGGAAGAACATGAGTTTGGGGATGCTTTAGATACGGTCGTCTGCAACAGAACGTTTAAGAAGAGGCCGAGCATACTGATCACTTATGAGTCAGGATGTATAAAGAGCCAGGGAGACTACTTTCTAGTTCAGAGATTAGACAGGAAGTTGGTTAAGGATGTGAAAACAATAGGTGGAGAAAAATATGTCTTACAGCATAGGCTAAACGAGTGTATGATGTTAAGTTAAATTGGAGCAGGAAAAAGAGGAAACCTTATGTCCCAAGGAGAAGAGAATGGAAAGAGATCAGAATGTAAGGGACATTTCTATAGGGAATTTTTGGAAATGAATCTTGGAAACTCCAAGGTAAGAGAGGATGTAGATAGCTGTTGGGACTCTTGAAAAGATGGGTTGTTGCGTGCTACTGATAAGACATGTGGCTGGACGAAGGGCCCAGCGAGACATGAGGTTACATGGTGGTGGAACAATGAGGTGGATAGGGTGATTCAAGAATAAAAAAGACCATTTAGGATTTGAAAAAAGGGAGGGACTAAGGAGGAATACTTAGTGGCAAAATGGAGGGAAAGAAGGGGAGTTTACAAAACAAAAAAATAAGTACAGAATTCGGTTTCAGATGCGATTAATGCAGATAGTAGAGGGCACATATTTAGGAAAGCAAAGCAAATGATAAGTTAAAATAAGGATCTCATCGGAGAACAATGTGTGAAGGATGATATGGGAAATGTACTGCTTGACCATGGGGAGATTAGAAATGCTTGGAAGGGTTACTACGAACACCTGCTAAATGAGGAGTTCCCTTGGAACAGGGATATTCTGGAGGCAGTAGATCCGGTTTAGGGCCCACCACCTGAGATAAAGAATGAACGGGTGAAGAAAGCCATCGATGAAATGAAGAATGGTAAAGCGGTGAGCGGCACTGGTATTGTCACAAAGATGCTGAAGGCATCTGGTGATATTGGAGTGAATTTAATCACTAAATTGATCAATGCAATTATAAGGGAGACATCTGTCCCAAATGACTGGTTGAAGAGTGTAATCGTGAATATTTATAAAGGGAAGGGTGATGCCTTAGTTTGAGGGGCAGCTATATAGGGACCTGAAGTTGCTGGATCATGGAAAGAAGGTAGTGTGGAAGTAAAAAGAATTATATTCATGTACTCTCAATCATAATTGTTGCTGGTGCTTTATAAATTTAATATTTATGCTATAGTTGAATTGGCTGTCAATTGTGTTTCCCTTTTTCTGGGTGTTGATGGGGGGGGGGGGGAGTCTTACTATGAGACAGGGTGGCCTGGTTGATGGTACTGCAACTTTTGCCATGATTATGTCATTCTCTTTCACCCAGTGGACACGTATTGCAGTTTGAGTTATTTTGCCTAATGCTTATCAGACCCATGTACTCGCTGCCTTTATATACACAATTCCTTATATTCATTTCTTTGAAAGACCTATAACCTACGGTCTTATCCTGTACTCCTTTTGGTTGTCTGCTTTTTAGTATTTTGTCTGATTCTCACCAAGGCCAGCTGAATCACCATGTTCTCTCTCCCTTTGAATCTCCCAGCCCTCTCCACTCCCACGAAAGCATATAAATGTCAGAAAATGTAAACTTAGCTGAGTGCAAATCATTGGGATGTTTACATCTCAGTGATTTGGACAACGTGGTACCACAAAATAAATGTTCTCTGATCAAATGTATTTTTTGTAGTGGACAGTGAATTTATTGTTTCTTACAGATTGAGTAAC
Source organism: Eptatretus burgeri (assembly GCF_056783735.1). Lineage (NCBI taxonomy): Eukaryota > Metazoa > Chordata > Myxini > Myxiniformes > Myxinidae > Eptatretus > Eptatretus burgeri. The sequence goes on from NC_140964.1 coordinate 74,896,572, forward strand.
AGGATTTACACCAGGTCGGTTAATAGGACAAATCAGAAAATTCCACAACAGTGGTACAGAGAGTCATGGATAAACTGATAAGACAGAGTGTTAATATACATGAAATGCAATTTGGTTTCATTCCAGGAAGGGGCACAATAGAGGCAATTGCAGGAAAACATATCTGGGGAAGAGGAGACAACTGCACTTTATATTTGTGGATTTGGAGAAGGCGTCAATAGGGTGCCTCGGGAAGTGGTGCAATGGTCCATGAGAAAGTTACGTGTGGAGGATTGGTGAGTTAGGGTAGTCATGGCAATGTATGATGGCCCAAAAACCTCTGTGAGGGTAAATGGAGTGCAGAGTGAGGATTTTGAAGTGAAAGTGGGTGTTCAGTCTTGAGGGTTTAGTCTTGAGTCCAATCCTGTTCATCATGGTTCTTGGAGCTATATCACAGGAATTTAGAGGAGGCTTACCTTGGGAACTCCTGTATGCTGATGACCAAGTGCTGACTGCCAACAATGTGGAAGAGGTAATGGATAAATATGCAGTATGGAAGGAGGGTATGGAGGCCATAGGACTGAAAGTGAATACAGTGAAAACAAAAGTACTTATTCGTCGTGTGGGAGAAAGAAGTGTGGAAAAAAGAGGGAGGTGGCCTTGTCCTGTCTGTAGAAAAGGTGTAGGTAGCAATTCAATATTGTGCAACTCCTGCAACTTCTGGGTGCACAAGAGGTGTAGTGGCATCAGGGGTAGACTGCAGGTGGTACCTGACTTCAAATGTGCTGTTTACACAGGTAAACAAGTGGCTCCAGTTAGAGAGGAAATGTTAGTTTATGCAGATACATCTCTGGAATGTGAAGATAAATTCTGTTATCTTGGTGATATGATTTGTGCAGGTGATGGTGTGGAGGCAGCAGTGAATGCAAGAATTAGAAGTGGCTGGAGAAGGTTTAGGGAGCTGTTACCCCGATTGACATCAAAAGGGACCTCTCTCCGATTAAAGGGAAAACTTTATGCAGCTTATGTTAGAAGCGTGATGTTATTTGGCAGTGGAACATGGGTGATCAAAAAGGAGGATGAACGGAGGTGTGAACGAAATGAAATGAAAATGGTGAGATGGATGCGTAATGTGACACTGAAGGATAGAGGAAACCAAATGTGGAATTAAGAGATAGGTTAGGTATAGAAAGCATGAGTGAGGTTATGTGTAGGGGTAGGTTGAGGTGGTTTTGACATGTGGAAAGGATGGGCGTGGGCAGTTGTGTGAAGAGGTGTATAAATATGAATGTGAATGGAAGGAGAGCTGGAGGCTGTCCATGGGATTTGTTGCTGAGAGACAATCTGAGAGTTGAAGGCCAAACAAGAGGGCCAGCAAGGGATCGTGCAGTTTGGAAAGCAGCCATTTGGTGAACCATGGAAAAGGTGATGATGATGGTGATGGTGATGGTGATGATGGTGGTGATGATGATGGTGATGATCATGTCTAGACAGTATTCCTCAACGCTGGAACCTTTCATCCCAGGAAATAGCCAAACGATCTCTCGCTGTGTTTAATTATTTTTCTTTACCGTTCCCCAAGAGGTCACCCAAATAAAAACCGAACCAGGCGGCAGAACACGCACGAAAGGCAATGGGTAGGAAGATGTCTCTTTTTATTATAAGGGTGTTTATTGTGAAGTTTAGTAAAGGGAAGAGGGAAAACGAGACGCTATTGAAAACGGTATGGACCAAATGATCAATGGACACAGATATGAATGAGGGGGCACACAAACTTAAGGACAAGGAATAATAAATATTCCCTGCTAAGGAGGGACTACCAATTGAATAATACCAATTCACATGAAGAGAAATGGGGCAAGCAAGGACTTGGATTGCACAAAGCAACTGGTATATCCAGGTCGCTGGTGCACAGGCAAAGTACTGCACAGGACAGGCAGTGTTGCAGGAACGATCCAGTCAAAGACAGAAAAAGATGATGATGTGGTCAAAGACGGCAGAAGAAGATGATGCGGTGGAAGACCAGGAGAGAAAAGATGACGGTGAAACAGAGGGAATGCGAGAGATGATTAAAGCCTTAAAGTTCAGCTCCAGCCTCTAACTCTCTGTGCATGTCCAGCTCCAGTCCCTGTGACTCTGTCCCAAACTCTTTCCCCCACCTCCGGCCCCCTGGCCTGCCCTCCGTACTTCAGGCCCACTTTTTCCTGCTGCAGGCCCCGTCATTCGTTTCCCGATAATTGTGGTAGGTCCATATTCCGGGCTGTCGCGCCCATGGGGTGAACTCAATTTAAAAAAAAAAGTCTTCGAGTCTTCTTCTGGGCTCCACTGCCCATTTCACTGCTGTGGCTCGCACACAATGGCCAGACAGATTTTGATGGTCCTACCGAGCCGCTTCAATGTGCCTCGAAACTTCCAATTCCTCGCCTGGCCTCGCCTTTCAGAAGGTCAGACATTTTACAACCTTACTCTGTCTATCTTGCTATAAATTACATATGCTGCCTCATCAGTGTCATGTGCAGCAAAAGACTTACTCTGACAGGTCCCTGTCACATGACAGTCGAACTTCCTCGAAACACACAGACCATATTTGACTTATGACAGTCCAACTATGGACCCCGACCGCCTTCCACATAACAATATGTATACATTATTACGAAGCTGCCTAATACACATGAGATGGCCCCCGACAACTAACACCTGCAAACCTACACTATTTACTCAGCAACCCTCATCACGTTCCACTCAACCCTTTCTCTCATTCCCCTCGATCCCTTCACACATTTCCCTCAAAGTCTTTATCCACCCTCACTTATTCTCTTTTTTCCACTTAACTGCCTTTTTTACACCTTTACATACCTCCACTCAACCCAATCCCTCACTTCCCTCAATCCTTTCATCGACTCCCACCAATTCGAAACCTTCACCCCCGAGCACAAGCTGCAGTTTTAAGCTAATTTAGTTTTGTGGTGCAAGAGTGCAGAGCAGAAAAACAAACAAACACCTGAAATGAAAAATCACTCATAGATCGACACTAGGCGAAATGGAACGACACTTGGTAGAGCACATAACTCTGCCAGGCTGAACAGTTTACATTTTGTATCCAACTGATAGGCCGGATTTGAATCCGGATCTGAACCAAAATCGAATCGGCTTGTTCTTGTTACCGAACCAACTCATCCACCTAGTTTTGTCACAAGTTGTCCACAACTTTTAGAGATATGATGCTCTCCATAGTTTTTGGCTTCTCAATGGTGAAGAATCACCTGAAAAATTCTCGTATCCAGATTTGAATCTCAACCAAAATTGAATCAATTAGTCCTTTTTACACAACCAACCGGTCCACAAAGTTTCATGCGAATCCGTGCACAACATTTTGAGATATTATGCCATTTCATTTTTAACCCCATCTCTCAATGGTGAAGAATCAGTTAAAAATTAAATAACTCTCGCAGAAAGATCTTGATTCAGATTTTCACCAAATTTGAAGCAATTCTTCTGAGTGGTACTCGCAAACTGTCCACCAAGTTTCGTATGAATCCATCCATAACCTTTTGAGATATTGTGCTCGATATAGTTTTTGGCCTGATCTCTCAATGGTGAAGAATCACTTGGAAAAAAAAATTAAAATGAACAGGGACGTTTGAAGGGGATGGTGGGAAGTGGGGATTGGGAGGTGGAAGGACGACGAGAGAGTTTTGAGATGGAGGAACGAACGGGTGGATTCAGGTGAGGGAAGTTTCCCATGGGAATTACGTGGTTTGAACGGCAAAAAGGGAAGGATCATGAGGACTGAGGAGTTCGTGAGTTACTTTTTGGAAGTTAAAGGGCAAGGGACCGGCAATGGATGGAGAGCTGGAGTTAAAGAAGGGTTGAAAGATGGATTGATAGACTAAAAGATGAAAGTTGGAGAGTTGAGACTCAGGGGACCAGGCATATTACTTATGGAATGAAACACACTAAAAACTCAACGCCGTTTCCCTCCCCCATCCCTCGAAAGTCGAAACAATGGGCGGTAGCTGTAACTCGATTGTACATGCAGATTGAGGACTAATCTTATTCTGGGAACGAGAACTAGTTCATAGTTCATAACAGTATCACTTTCATACCAGTATCGCTATCGCGAATCACTGACTCGGCACAGTATTTCGAAAGCACACCCGATTCATATAACTAACCAATTGCTTTAAAACCAGCCATGAGGGCAAAGAAAAACATGATTACTTGAACGGAGCCATTGAGCTCGGATGCCGAGGGTTAAAAGTTAACACATACTGCACTTACTTCCTGGTACGTCTTGACATCATACGTTTCACTGTTCCTGTTCCATGTTTCGCAGAGATGCATCAAAGCTTTTAAAATCATGTACGGTATTTAAAGATTGTAAACACCTTTCTTCGATTTGTTGGTGATATACTGAGTTTTTTTTTTTCATATCGATTTTTTTCGGTATACCGGTATATTCAGAATTCCAATACCGGTATATCGATATGAAAAATGATATTGATATAACCGGTATATTGATATATCGCCGGACTCTGTTTCACACGAGCCCCACGCAGGAATTAATTCCTGTTTTCTACTTCTCTATGTACATATATATTTATATTTATTTCAATCATACCTCCTGTCTGTAATGGTGAGTATCAACCACGGATTACATCTCACATGGTTGGCTATCGAGTGCAGCCTGTGGCTTCTGGTTGCATCATTGGTTGGGACGCGGCTTTTTGCCGCTGATGCAGTGTCCCCTTACCAGTACACTGGTGCTCATTTTGCCGAACTCGGAAAGATGACAGGCTGAGTCAACCCCCTGGTGTATTAATTCAGCGGCCCAACGGGGCTTGAACTCAGGATCCTGGAATCTCAAGCCGCCGCCCCAGCCACTAAGCCAACACCAGGCAATCTCACATGGTAACACCGCACAAGCCAAAAAGAACAATGGCCTGTCTGCCACCCAGATGATAGTTCACACTCATGCAAACCAATTAACCAGAAGGCACGTGGTGCGATGGGGCAGATAAATTGAAATGTGTGGAGTGTGATGAGTGATCACTGATCTCCAATGGACGTAAAGTCCTGTGCAAGCATACACCAAGGCATCACCGCTGACCTGGAGGCTTCAGCCCAGCGACTCATGTCAAACAGATAGAAATTTTATGGGCACCATTGGTTAACCATCAAACAGTGCTGTCTATCTGGATTTCATGCTTATTTACCTCTTATGAAGGTACCTTTTTATATTAAAACAAAACAAAACATTTAAACAGCTTGGGACGTGCACCTCGACCCCATGGCCAAAGTGCACATTCCAACAAGACTGTTCCACTGGCATACACATGTCCCCAAGCCCAAAGGCTGAAGCACATGGTCAATCAAACACACACATTCTAACCCCAAAAGATCAGAAGGCATCGTCAGACAATTGGACCCCATCCATAGGAGTGAGTCCCCATGACTTCAATGGAATGCCATCCTGAATTTGGGCATATATGCTCTCATCAAGATGGCATACCATATAAATATCTAACCAATGATGACCACATTCATCATTTAAATTTAAATTGTACCTCCTGGCTGTAATGGTGAGCATCAGTCACAGACTATGTCTCGCATGGTAACAACGCATAATCCACAAAAAACAATGGCCTTTCTGCCACCCAGACGATTGTACCTGCAAATGCAAACCGATCAATCAGAAGGCACGTAGTGTGATCGGGCGGATAAATCGAAATGTACATGCATTTGCTCCATTGTATTAAAGATTATTCAAACAGAGGAACATCTGGGTATAAAATTAAAAAAACAAGCAACATTGTGACATTGTGAAATGAATCACTCGGTGGTACAGTCATGATCGTGATGATTTTGTCCACAGTGATTAGTTGTTGTGCAAGGAATCATAAAGTGCCACACCTGCAGAAGTATAGTGGTATATACAAGTATAGTGGTGGAGATATCATTGTGGTGAAATGAATGAATGGTGTTTCCTGTGGCTCCTGGGAAGGAAATATCATGACAAGCAATTAGAACGTCAAGTCTAAGCTCGTGAAGGATACTCCATGTGGCAGATTGCAGCCTGACTTCATATTTCAGCAGGAGCTGTGTGCATGAGGCGGATAATGAAAGTTGGCAATAGAAGTGGTCTAAGAAGAAAGCTCAAACACTCTCTAAGTGATGTTAAATACCTCAGGGTATGTTCTCTGTGTGAGAGATGAAAATCCACTTGAGATCTTGGGAATAACCTCTGAAGTATGGGTGATAACATTTCTTCAAGAACAATAATACACACATCAGCGCAAAGTGGTCTCGATGGATATGAGGTGCCTGAAGACCTTTGCTGAGTTCAGGTAAGTGGAGAGTCAGAGGGAGAGGCAAAGGGAGAGGCAAAGAAAGGCTTTCCTTTTCTTCTTTTTTCCTTATCTACTTTGTGGTTCGTCTTTACCTGCACTGTGTGGCTCCGTGTGAGGGTCTCTTGGCCTGCTATTATTGCACATCAATTCTTACAGGGAAAGAAAGGTTAACAATTTATCCTACAATGTAACATTATAACGTCTTACTCTCATTTAGCTGCCATGTTGTTTTCTAAAAAAAAAAAAAATGATTAAAAAAGTCATCTCATTTACAAGGGATTTCCAAACATTCCACATCTGCTTTCACTTGATTTCACTCACATTGGAAGGGTTTGAACTGATATGGCCACAAATGGCTTAAACAGACAGAGAAAGGAAAATTGATGTGTTCCAGGCAAAAACAAAACAGAACCGGTCTTGGGGAAGTAATAACTGTCAGTAAAGACATAACAACGACCTGTATCGAAGGCGCGGCAACAATGGACACACATGTTGATGATTATAAATAGGTTAAGAGATAAATTTGGAGCAGATTTCAAGGTCCAAAAATTTGGGCCTCGAATCATCAAATAAGTTTAGATTTCAAAAATGATCTGGAGAAACAAAAAGTGGAAAAATTAAATTACAACGTGAAATGGAGTTTTCCTTTCACAATAACTTTTCAGGCCTGGAGAGTTAGAGGGAAAAGCAGGAATTGGAACTCATCAGGAAACAGTTCCCAATCGTGGTGGAGGAATGGAATAATAATCGAGTAAAGATACACGATTGGAGTGCTAAATAAAACCTTGAACAGCGTGACATTACCATTTACCGCAAGCTGCTATCGTGCACTTTAATGGCGTACGTTGTTGAAAGTAAGGAAAGCTTGCGCTGGACTAAAATTTAACCTCGTCTGCACGTAAACAGGAAAAGAGAAAGAATGGCCTTCCCTTCCAATCTGGTTTGTTTTCCCTCCTCTGGCTAACTGCACACTGTATATATACCGTAGCTCACGGGCCCCCAGACTGACTAAGTGGTGATTAAAAAGCACATGTAAGAGATGGGACTTAGTTCTCCAATTTCCGTACCAAAGCTTGTCCACAATCATATCCCGAGTTGCACGGAAGCAATTTCCTTACAAGTGTTTAATGGCCTACTTCTTGAATTTGAGGACATTTTCCAGGATGTCGAATGATCAGCTTTTACATGGAGTGTGTGAATGAAGAGATTCCAGCTTTTTGTTAAATTATGAGGTTCCAGGTTATGACACCATGATGTTATATAATTGGAAATAATGAGACCGAAGGTTGTGGAACAGGTACATTGTGGTTTGTAGGAGGAGGTTCTAGGATGTAAATGAAAAATACATTGAATGGTGAAATCATCACGTGAAAGAACGAGGTTCTAAGGCGCAGAATTGAGGTTTTAACTTGTGGGCTGATTTAATGCGTCTAAGCGAGTAAAATGAGGACTCACTCGGCTGTATTCTAATTTCATAAATGATGCAGTTCTAAGATTTTAAATTGTGATCTTCTTGGCTCCGAAGAGCAGAAATCTAGGCTGTTAAATGATGAGGTTCTGTGTGATGAAACGACGATCGATGTTCCTGAAATATTGAGGCTCTATACTTTGAAGTGATAGGATATTCTCGGCTGTTAAACGACAATATTGTAAAATAGACAATGCATTAAATCAACGGTGGCAATGAAGGATGTGCAATATCCTTCATTCATTGACGCGTTCAGCAAAACATCACACTTTATGAACTCGTCCTAAGATACGTTAAAAACAGGTTACAGCTGTTATTATGGACATCGCGGCAGAGAAACAGAAAGAATATTGTGCACAAGATTGAAATATTTCACTCACTCGTAATAAAACAAACTACGCCTCCTTGCTCGGAAGATCTCCCTGAACCTCCCAAACTCCCCTGTACATCCAATTAGGGTCGGGTTTAGATGCATGGCGTACTCTCGTGACGATGAACACCTGGCGCAAACATTCTACAGGGGAGGCTGGAGGTACTGCCGTGGCTGGGTGGCCTGTTGTAGCGACCGACTCCAGCAATAAACATCTCGGCTGCGTTTTGACCAACCAATAAGCTTAGTCGGCCCTCGTTTGGAGGAACAGACAGGCTAGTATTGCTGGAATGTTTGAGTTATTGCAGACAGTAGACACTGGGACGCCGGCCACTCGCCTGCGATAGTGAACCAGCCTCGTTTTCTGTTTCTTCCCCAAGGCAGCTCATGCCTGTCCCAGCCGCAGTTACTTCCTGGTCATCGTGACAAAATTTGGTCCCAAGGGGTATAGGAACGGCAAGGGTGGGCGGAGGGGGGGGGGGACGGGGTGTTACAAAATTGCAAGAAAATAAAAGAGGACGGTACCGAGAACGAGGCAGCCACTTCACTCCGACTATACCTTGCCTTTGGTCAATTCCCAAGCTACAGCTGAGTTCTTCTATTTTGCTGATCCACTCCTGCTCTCGCTTCATGCTCCTCTGATTGATGTGCAGAATTTCCCAACAATCGATGCATTGCATTTGAAGTATTTCACCACGAAACTGAGGAGAATTTAAAGCTTCTTATTTCTGATTCGGCTTTACGCTGCCGTGGCAAGTAAAATTAAACACTCGGAGCATTGGTACATGAATCGGCCATTCCACTGGGTCCATGCTGATGCATTCCTGCTCCGGCGTATGGCGACCCACCAAATGATTACAGTTTCCTTTCCTTTGCGAGTTGCAAATGCATCATCATCTCATGGGCAGCCATGTACATAGAAGCATGATTTTCTGATGCCGCACATTGAGTCATCGACGAAGCACTGCACACAAACAAGTATCTCCTTCATGAGCTAAATGTCAATAAATTGGCTGAACTAGGAGAGATGCAGTGGGTTCAGTTAGCGTGCTGAATGCTGCAGAGCAAATAACAATCCATTGGAAAAACCTCCCAAATCAGAATATTCAGAAAAACTTATTCAATGACAGGTCTTATTCCAGAATCTGTAAGACTCGAAGCCCGGCAGTGTTAAGTTACAGTTTTATTACCTTGACGACCTGCTCATAAAGAGTCGATGCAAAAATAAATCATCGCTCATTTAAGTGTAAATCGTCTCTCAAGATGCAAGTGTCACAAAAGTTTATTTGTAGAAAAACAATACTAAAAGGTTGCAATAAATTATGATGTGGAATTATCATTCAATTCAAGCAGGTTTGACGTAATGAGATAAAATGGCGAAGAATGAAATAGCAGTGGTTGAGGATATCGGGACTTCATGATAAAGGGTGTTGTGTACGAGGCCGAGATGGACTACTCCTTTAAAGGGCCAACTTATTAAAATCTTGTGGGGTCAGCTGGGAAACGTTTTCGTCCCAAGTCTTTCACAAATCAGCTTGCGAGGCTTGACATTCAACTGAAGGTGATTTGGGCAGAAATTTGTAATCTGTTCGCAGTTCCGGTGATTACTCACCTCCTCTTCATGAAGGTCACCGTGGGATCTTCAACGTTTACCAACACCCTCCAGTGCTGGCAGACTGACCCTCCGGCTTCGAGTCCTTCGAACGGATGGTGCATACAGACATCGATGCCTCACTCCGCACGCGAAATACCAGAACAACAGTTTATAGCTGTGGACAGAATTCGAACCCAGGTTAGGCAGCTCAATGGTAAGTGCTCATACCATCAGGTTATGCCCATGGCTGGTGTATTCCACTTATTCCAAGCAATTCAATTAGATTAAAAAAACAAAAACTGTATCATCCATTTATGCAATTACCTCATTTAGAGGAAACGTTTTTCCAACCTGTGTAGTATTTTCTGTCATATTTGGATACAAATCAGAAATACACATGAATACTGCCAACCGCTGTAAGAGAGAAATTTTTACAAGCATGCATTACTGTGTGTGTGTGTGTGTACAAGTTGCTGTTGTTCGCTGCTATCTCCACACGTGGAAGGGGTTCTGGAGGTAGAAGGGAGACCTACCGGATACCAGGTCTCAAAATATCCACCTCCGTTAAGTGTGTGTATGTGTATCCACGTCGACTTGATACAACGCTTTGTAAATCACTCAAACGCGAGAAGACTGTTAGATCTAGATAAACACTATAAATTACCATTCATTTACTGGATCCCCAAAAACGCAAAAAAAAAAAACCCTTGAAAGATGAGGTTCATCATCGCAAGTGGAGAATACAGATTGAAACCATTGTCAGGTAGTATTACGGGGGCGGTGAAACAAATTTATAAATGCTTTAAAAAATTACCATGAAAAGGCGAGGTTTTATTCTGGTATTAAACAATTCTGGATCATTGATCATTCCAAAACCCATAATAAACAGTATCCACAACATTAAAGAAAGTGTTCGATTTCTCCGAAATAACAGTTTGTTTACATTTAGCAACAAGATACTCCAGCAGACAGTTGGGATACCCAGGGATTCAGATCCAGCCCCTTTCTTTGAAAATTTATTCCTGCACATGTACGAGTCTGATTGGGTTCAGAACATGTGCAGGAATGAAATAACAACTGCGTGAAGATGTGAAAACATCTTTATGTTGTTTCCTTATAAACATCTTTATGTTGGTATATCATTGATGATATACTAACAATTAATGATGGGTTTGTATTTGATCAGCTTCATGATGATTTGTATCCAAAATAGCTCGAATTAACAAAGGTAAACCAAACACACACTTCAGTTTCTTTTTTTAAATTTCAAGTCGATATTAATAACAATAAATTTCACACCAAATTATTTGATAAACGAGATGCTTTTCCTTTCCACGTTGTACGAATGCCTTTCTTAAACGGTAATATTCCTAAAGGCCCGGTCACACCTTGACGTTTTAGCCAGCGATGGCAACGTATTAAAATGTATGTAAAACGCTGGCTGACGTTGAACTTTTGATGTTTTTTTTTAAGATTCGGACGTATTCATAACGAGTTGGTTGTATGCATAACATATTAGTAATGGACACAGAACGTTTCGTTGTGTTATAGATAACTTATACCAACGAATGCTGAACCTGTTGTCGGCCTACACAACCTATGCCCAACGATAGTCTAACTTAGGCATAGCGCGTTGCACGCATCGCCGACGATGTCGTGACGTAGCCTATTAAAAGGCTGACGCACAACGATTCGAATCATAACTGCCGTAGAAATGGAAGTGACAACATCGCGGTCACACCTTGGCGATCTTGCCAGCGTATGCCGACCTAAGAAAAATGTGTCTAAAACGTTGGGGGCACATCAAATACGGTATGAGTAAGTTTGGTATACGTGAGTACAACGCTAAAGTACGCTATCATACGTCGTAGTAAGTAGAGTACGTCAAGAAATTTTAAACATGTTCAAAATTTTACGACATACTCGGCGTATGACACACGTTCTGCATGCGATGGGGAAAAGTTTTACACACGATATGTGGATGCTTACACACGTCCACAAAGGCTACTTTTAAGCTACTCATAAGTCGAAACACGTCGCGGTAATGTCTTTTTTACGCGAAACTTATTTCTAACTTATGTTTGACGTGCTTTGAACCAATTCTTTACGTAGTCCCAACACACATCGACGTATGTAGACGTATTCCAATGACGTCTTCCGGTCGACAAAAAAAAAAAAGAATGTGTTTCTAGCTTACAACTGCCATATAAAGACGTGTTCCCAGCGGTTTTGGGAATTGGTATATAAAAATGCTGCTCATAAAAGGGGAACCCAACTGTGTTTTTGAGTTCCTTTTTGAGTCGATGTCCATGTCAGCAGTATCAGTATCAGTATCAGTATCAGTATTAGTAGTAGTAGTAGTAGTTTGTTCATGTTGGCAGTAGTAGGTGAGTGTGAGGGGGAGGGTGTGGGTTATGATGGATCGTCCTTGCGTCCGCGTGTCCACGGGTAGGTTCATAGGCTGCCACTCAACGATTTAAATGGCTGCATCTCCACTATTGAAAGTAGACGCTTGCGCTCAACAATTGGATTTTTTTTTACACTCAACGACTTTTAAACGGTACCACTCAGCTATTTTCATTGTTTACAATGAACGATTTAAATTGCTGTCACTCGCCTTTGTTTTTTGACGCTGGCGCTCGGAAATTTTAATCGTTTCTATTGAACGTGCTAAATCGCTCAAACCCCACTATTGAAAGTAGACGCTTGCGCTCAACAATTGGATTTTTTTTACACTCAACGACTTTTAAACGGTACCACTCAGCTAGTTTCATTGTTTACAATGAACGATTTAAATTGCTGTCACTCGCCTTTGTTTTTTGACGCTGGGGTTTGGAAATTTGAAGCGTTTCTTCTGAACGTGTTAAAACGCTCAAACTTGACTATTTTAAATAGACGCTGCCGATGGACAATTGGAATCATAGCCAAGCTAGACGTCGAAGTGTGAACATCCTCGTCATGCCGAAGAAAAGTTTGAAGAATGCTGTAAATAAGTGTCCTGGCCGTGGCCGTGGACGCTGATGCAAGGACGATCCATTATACCGACGTCTTTCAGCCTATGAGTAACTTAAAAGTAACGTCTGTCGATGTGTGGCAACGATCGCGTGACGTGCCAACAACACGTTAATCATAGGTTAGAAATAAGTTTCGGGTACGCTAAACATTACCTCGGCGTGTCTCAACTTATGATTAACTTACAAGTAGCATGTGTTGACGTCTGTCAACGATCACAGACCGTGCCTACAACTTATGGCCAGCGTAGCGGAACGTGTGAGTCATACGCCGGCATACGTCGTGAAATTTCAAGCATGAAAAAATTTGAGGACAACCGAAAAGTACAACGTTTAAAGCCAATGTACAACGACGTATGGCAGTGTTTTTCAGCGTGCTCTCAATGTTATCAAAACTTACCCATAACGTATTCAACGTGTGCCAGCGTTTTAGAAAAAAAAATCAAAAATCGGCATACGTTGGCTAAAACGTCAAGGTGTGACCGGGCCTAAAGAAGTTATTATGTGGCAAAGGCGTCCGCAGTGAGTGAACGATTCGCTCAGAAGGACGTAGCGCGTGACCGCTATCGACAATGGGCACCGGCAAGTGGCTTAAGCACTCGTGCAAGCACTCCAATTCAATGGTTGATAAGGAACGGTTGGCCAGGCTGTCGCTGCATACCATAAAGGATCCCGTTAAATTTAAAGCCAGTCTTCACCGCGCACACAGCCGTTAATAAAATAAAATGAATTAATGAAATAAAATGACTTTGTCCATAAAAGAGTCGCTGTGTAATGCAGAACAACCCTAGAGATGTTGCAAAGTTCAATCACACATGAAATAAACCATTTTGCCTGCTTATCTGTGCACGTGTCACATGGTACATGGGTTCGGGGTCGGCGGAAACGTTATAACTTTTTTTTAACGTCTGTTTTATTTTACCAGATTTGCTTTGATTCCCTGTAGGACACCTCACGAAACCTCTGAAAATATAGACACAGATCTCACAGATGCTATGGATAGGCAGTCCCTCTGGGGGACAGGGCATGAGTCCGAGCAGTGAATGCATTAAACCATATAACTCAATGAAGCTCTTCACTCAATATAATTCTTTTTTTTGTTCACTCAACATAATTCTCCAAACAGTTGAAAAAGATAAGTTTAATGCTTTGGACATTTCACATTTTCTTGTGTACGTATGGAGAAGGAGGGAACATAGCCTTGCTTGCTTAAAATAAAAAGGTACATCGGCTTAGTTGTAAGACTCGTTATTTCATTAAATTATCAGATTTCACAACAGATTTCGAAACTTATTTAGTCCGGACGTATCTGATCCTCAAAACAGAAGTAATATTTCGATGATGTACTTTAATTAGTCCGTGAGAGTAGATCGTGGAAAATCATATCAGATAATGGATGATTGCGTAAGATTTCGACTTCCGGTTCCGGGTTTGGGGCGACGGCAGCTTCTTTCAGGGGTCTCTGCCGACTTTCTCCAAGTTAAGTTGCCGGTTGTTATATGTGATGTTTTTAGAGAGTAATGTGTGAACACGAACATTGGTAAAGGTAATAACAGTTATATTCTTGTGTATTTGCAGATGCAGCTTCATCATTTGTAATCTAATAAACGGATGTCACAAAATGGAGTAGTTCCTATTTATGATGAAGCTGAGCATTGAACATCACCACTGAGACAACCAACCCCCAGGATGCCCACCGTAAACTGTCCTATCACTGACTGCGAGTACTCCACCCGCGATGTTGAAGCAGTCCTGGCTGCGGCGCTCATCACAACTCATGCCACAACTCACACAGCTGCCAATGTCAACGTCGTTACAGCTAAAGTTGAGCAGGTGAAACATCCCACGATCTCATCCGCTGGGACAAGTGAGGAATGGGCCTATTTCCAATCGCGATGGTCCGACGATGCAGATGCAACCAAAGTGACAGGCAAAAACAAGGTCATCCAACTGCTGGAATGTTGTGATGAACAATTAAGAAAAGACTTGACTCGCAATGCTGGCGGCACACTAACGAACAATTCAGAGGACGATGTCATTAAGGCTATCAAGCGACTTGCAGTGAGAGAAGAGAACATCACGGTTGCTCGCGCTACACTACATGATATGTACCAGGACCATGAAAAACCCGTCAGATCATTCGGGGCACGTCTCCGTGGTCAAGCAGGTGTATGTAAACTCATCATTCAATGCCCTCACTGCAATCAAGATGTGAATTACACAGAACCGGTCCTCTGTGACTCTGTAACCCGTGGGCTCATTGACCAGGACATTCAACTCGACCTAATGGCCGACCGTAACCAGAACATGAAACTCGAAGAAATCTACCAGTTTGTCGAAGCTAAAGAATCTGGCAAACGCTCAGCCTCACTCCTCTTCCAGTCACAATCACATGGGATGGATGCCGCCAGCAGCTCCTACCGGCGTCACAAGAATGAGACACTAAGAGGCTACCATGACGATGATCGCAAAACAACAGACAAGTCAGAGCAGTGCTACTACTGTGGAAAGAAAGGACACGGGCACCGATCTCTCGCCAAGTTCAGAAAGAAGGAGTGTCCCGCCTATGGTCATACATGCGTGCATTGTGGGAAGACCAATCACTTCGATCATGTGTGCAAAAACAAGTACAAATCAACCACCAAAGCCAACGCTAACGAATCAGAAGGTGCCGTGTTTGATTCCCTGTGCACAGTCGCAACTGATGCAACATTCCCCAAATCTATGAGCCTGGACCACCACCTGTACAACCATCTGTCTGACACCTGGATCCGGAAATCATCAAAGCCCCAACCGTTCGTTAAACTGATGATCGGAGCGTTCCAGGTTGATTACAAGCACCTAGGATACAATCTCTACACCAAGACCAAGTCCAAATGCATCACTTGTATGGCGGATACTGGTTGTCAAAGCTGTTTGGCTGGCATGAAATCTATCTCCGGCCTTGGCTTCAAGACCAAAGACCTAATCCCAGTCACAATGAGGATGCACGCTGCCAACAACAAGGGGATCAAAATCATCGGTGCCGTCATTCTCAGGATATCAGGCGAAGACAAAGATGGCAGCAACCTGGAGACTTGACAGATTACCTACGTCACTGACAGTTCAGACAAGTTCTTCCTCAGTCGAGATGCATGCATCAGTCTGGGCATGATCACAGACACCTTCCCTACAGTTGGTGAGATAGACAGAGACACAGTCCACACCACCTCAGATGTACTCGACCCCCTACCCAGAAATGACAATGGACTTACATCTGAATGTGACTGCCCTCCTCGGGAGAAGCCACCACCAATGCCCACAAAGTTGCCTTTCCCAGCCACGTCAGCGAACCGTGAGAGACTTCATCAATTCCTCCTGGATCACTACAGATCAAGCACTTTTAATACCTGCGAGCATCAACCCCTCCCAATGAAGGATGGACCACCACTACGTCTCATGATCAACCCAGATGCTACACCCGTGGCCCACCACACACCAGTACCAGTCCCCATCCACTGGCAGGATGAAGTCAAAGCTAGATTGGATCGCGACGTTAGGCGAGGTGTTCTCGAACCTGTCCCAATCGGAGAGCCAGTTACGTGGTGCCACCATATGGTTGTGTGTGCTAAGAAAAACGGCAAACCTCGTCATACCGTAGACACGTAACCTCTGAACTGCCACGCTACACGCGAAACCCATCACACACAATCGCCCTTCCACCAAGCACGGTCTGTACCCTCAGGAACACTGAAGACAGTATTTGATGCATGGAATGGATATCACAGCATCCCACTGGAAGAAGGTGACAGACACCTCACGACCTTCATCACACCCTGGGGCAGGTATCGCTACCGTACCGCTCCACAAGGGTATATCGCCTCTGGCAATGGATACTCAAGGCGTTTTGATGAGATAGCCTCTGACTTTCCAAACAAAACAAAGTGCATAGATGACACTCTACTATGGGCTGACAACCTAGAAGAAAGTTTCTTCCAGGCTTGTAAGTGGCTGAATATCTGTGGATGAAACGGCATCACCCTCAACCCAGAGAAGTTCGTATTTGGCCAGAAGACTGTGGAGTTCGCTGGATTCCAGATCACACAGGATAGCGTTCAGCCCTGCAAACGATTCCTAAAGGCTATCATGGAATTCCCTCTTCCCAGAAACATCACGGATATTCGCTCATGGTTTGGGCTGGTAAATCAAGTTTCATATGCATTCAGTATGACAGAGCGCATGCTACCTTTTCGAGCCTTCCTCAAGCCTGGCACCACATTTGCCTGGGACGACCACCAGAACGAACTGTTTCATGAATCTAAGAAGGTCATTGTCAATGAGATTGAGTTTGGCGTACAGATATTCGACAAGTCTAGACCAACATGCCTCGCCACAGAAAGGTCGAAAGTCGGCATTGGATTCTGGTTCTTCCAGAATCATTGCCCATGTCAATCAACCACCATGTTCTGCTGTCCCACAGGATGGAAGATCACACTAGTGATCGACTTCGACTAGTCAGAAGTCGTTTCACACACTCAGCAGAATCTCGTTATGCCCCTATTGAAGGAGAAGCCTTAGCCGTGGCTGACGCATTGGACAAAGCTCACTATTTTGTCCTGGGATGCAAGGATCTCACTATCACGGTCGACCATAAACCGCTTCTCAGCTCTTTGGCGACGGATCACTTGATGAAATCCCAAACAACCGACTCCGGAACCTCAAAGAAAAAACACTTCTCCACATGTTTAACATGGTCTATGTCCCTGGTGTAAAGAACAGAGCGGCGGACACCATCGAGACATCAAACACCGATTCATCCTCATCGCTGCAGTTTCATCCCTCAAAACACTCGAGACGATCACATGGAACAAGGTTCGATTGGCTACTAGTAGTGATGAGAATATGAACAGATTGGTGAACATCATCGAATCAGGCATACCAATCTCTCGTCAAAATATCCCATCGACACTCCAAGAATACCACCAATACCGGGATCACCTACATACTGTGGATGGAGTAATCACCGACAAGAATCGCATTGTCATCCCACCGTCCCTCCGACATGACTGCCTGGAAGCTCTTCATGCTGCACATCAAAGCGTATCATCCATGATTGCCAGAGCTGAATTGTTTGTGTTCTGGCCTGGAATCACCCCTGCAATCAAATACGTCAGGAACAACTGCAACAACTGCAACCGCATGGCTCCCTCACAACCCAGCGCACTACCCATGAAACAGATCCTTCCAGACGACCCGTTCCAATGCATATGCGCCAATTACTTTCAATACAAGGGCTTTCATAACTTGCTCATCGTCGATAGATACTTCAATTGGCCTGTCGTTGAGAGGGCATCGGGAGGTTCGTCTGGCTTGGTGGATTCCCTGCGTCACTGCTTCGTCACCTATGGCATACCTGATGAACTCTCTTCTGACGATGGTCCTGAATTCATTGCTGACAATACTCGCCAATTCCTACTGAACTGGTGAGCCCACCACCGCCTATCATCTGTCACGTTCCCCTATAGTAACTGCCGGGCAGAAGTTAGAGTCAAAACCGTGAAGCGCATGATCACTGACAACACCGGCCCTCATGGTGAGCTGGACACAGATTCATTCCAGCGTGCGATCCTGCAAAACAGGAACTGTCCTGATAAGGACACAAAGCTATCCCCCGCCACGTGCGTGTTTGGCAGGCCGATAAAGGACTTCATACCTATCCTCCCAGGCAGATACAGACCCCATGAAACATGGAGAGGCACTTTAGCCAACCGGGAAGTCGCTCTCCGCAAACACCACATGAAAACTGCTGAATGCTGGTCAGAGCACACAAGAAGGCTACCACCACTCACTGTTGGAGACCACGTCCGCATCCAAAACCAGATTGGCCACAATCCTCGCAAATGGGACAAAACAGGCACAGTGATTGAAGTCCGCCAGCACAACCAATATGTCCTACGTGTCGACGGTTCAGGGCGAGCGACGCTCCGCAACAGGAAATTTCTCCGGAAATACGTCCCAGTCCACACTCGGGCTCCACGTCACTCCATCGTACATGACCTCTATCACCATGGCCCAGAGCTCCAATGCAAACAGGACAACCATCTAACCACTTCAACACCGGATCAAACAACGCCACCCTCCACAGACCTCATGGGGCCATCATCACCAACTCCCCCTGGTGATACTCCTGCATACCAGGACTCACCAATGATGAACGACGACTCGATGCCTTTGGACTATAGGACGCCACTCAACACCTCGCATTTACGAGCACCTGCCTCACAAATCAAAACACCTGCCACTCCTGTCACCGGTGCTCAAAGCTCACGTACTCGGCGTCCACCTGCATGGCAAACATTGGGTGACTACGACATGACCAGCGTCGTGTTTGGGGCAGAATAATCTCCCGGTCCATGTCTTGCATGATGGGTAGTCCACCCCACATGATCGCACGGGTTATTTCTTTTCTTGTTACATATCCATATAAACTCTCATTTCGTTTACACATCAGGTAGAAATGCTCATAATATATCAGTCCTTGTTCCTTACGTTGTCCATCACAACGACTTGGAGGGAGATAGAGAGTATTGTATGAACATCAAACATTGGTAAAGGTAATAACAGTTATATTCTTGTGTATTTGCAGATAAAGCTTCATCATTTGTAATCTAATAAACGGATGTCACAAAATGGAGTAGTTCCTATTTCGTTTCAACTGTTTATTTTCTCACCCACATGTTTACTATATGTTCCTAGTTAGGTTTTGTTTAAAAAAAAATCGAGCTATTTTATGAGTTTTCGTTGGCCTTGTCTTATCGGGTTTCCTTGAGGCCTTCCCGTCCTTCCCTTCGAGGTGTATGATCATTTTTACTTGTATTCTCTCCCGATTACCATCAATTTATATTTTCTCCACTTTTCCCAATGCCCCCCCCCCAATCTATTCCCTCCCAACTACACCCTTTGTTTCTTGTCTTAAATTTAAAAAATAACAAAAAAAATAACAACCCTTTCTCCCTCCATACCCATGAGTACTGATCTTTCTTCTTCTTCTTCTTCTTCTTCTTCAAATTATTCTTCTTCTTCTTAATATGCTTCTTCTTCCTCCTATTGGCACACCATCTTTCTTCAATTTGGCTGACCCACTCTCACCATTACGTACACAATTTCTACCTACAACCTTCCATTTCCTAATCTTACCTCATCTTCACAAATCCATCAAAACAAAAAATAATAATAATTTTCCTTGTATCCTTTCCAACTATACACCTCCTGACACCACGTGTCTCTCCACCCTCTTCTTGATACTTTTCATTGATCCATAAGCTTCACTCTGCATTTACCGATCCAAATTCACCATTCACCTCACGATTTTTTTCTTCAACCTTTCCTTTACCTAATCTTATGGAATGTCCATCAAAAAATAATAATAATCATAAGAATAAAAACGGTCTCTTATAATGTTTCATCTTCCTCCTTCACACGTGTGGTTCTCATTGCTGTATCATAATTCACTAATTTTCTACTTCAACAGATTTCTCTCAATTTGACCTTTCATTCATACCTTGTCCAAAAATCCAACTGTTACAACGTTTCTTCTCTCCATTCTCTTAATTCGCCTTCATTGCATCTCTCAAGAAATGTCTTCAGTCACATTTCTGAACTAAAAATAAAAACCCCAGTTTGCAATCGATGTTCACTTTCCATCAATCATCCTTGTTTTCCAACTTCAGTGCCAATTCACCCCTCTCACCCCTCCCTCTCAAAGCAACCATCGCACTCTTCCTCCTCCAAGCTTCCCTCTCACCTATCTCAAAAACTTGCCCTTCACCTTTCTCCCTCAACACTCCCCACCCGCTCTTCTCCCTCCATTCAACCCCCTCACTCACGCTTCTCAAAGTTGCCCCCCCTCACATCCACAAAGCGCCCTCCTTCCCCCGCACTCTCACCTCCATCTCATCACTCTACCTGCTCAAATCCTGAACTGCCTTCTGCCCACTCTCTTATTACTCCCCACTGTACCTCAACCCAGCACCACAGAGCCTTTTCTCCTCCTCATCCAGACCCTCCCCAAGCTCTTCTGCAATCCCCCACACTCTTTCAACAACTCTCCTTTCCTCTCCCACGTCCTACCCCCCCTCCCCTCCCCTCCCCTGCACCCAAAGCCTCCTCCCCTCCCTCTTCATTAACAGTGTGGACCTTAAATATCCGGAGCCTTCGCTCCAACCTGACAGATCTTTCCATACAGGTTGCCACTGACAAACCAGACATAATCTGCTGAACAGAAACTTTCCTCCCTCAAGACGTCTCTGATTCCCGAGTATCGCTCCCTGGTTACTCCCTCCTCCGGGTATGACAGACCTGATCCTCGTCCTGGAGGAGGAGTTGCTCTCTTCATCAAAGACTCTATTCCTCACTCTCCATGCACTGCCCTCACTCCCCCACACCCCCAGGAATACTTCTGGTTATGGCTTCCCCTCCACTCCCACCTCATGTTTATATGTGTACTGTACCGTCCACCTAACAGTGATGACTCCATTTACACCTCACTATCTGAAAACATGGACCAACTTCTATCCTCTCATCCAAACTCTCTCTTCCTCAAATATGGCGACTTCAATTGTCATCATGCCAGTTGGCTGGGTGTGGGTACCTCTCTCACCTGTCATGGCACTTCAGAAAAAAGACTTCTGCCACTCATTGGGACTGACTCAATCGGTCAACTTCCCGACCCGGATCTCAACCAATGGTACTCCATCTCTTCTGGATCTAATTTTGACAAATTTCCCTGAAAATATCTGCTGTTCTTCCTTCGCTCCAATCAGTTCTTCTGACCACGTCCTTGTCAAAGTGGACATCTCTCTGCCTGGTACGAGAGAACCACCTCACCACCGAAAAAGTCTGGCATTTCACTCAGGGTGACTGGCAGGGTCTCCAAGCAGCCCTCAAACTTCGAGACTGGTCTCCCATTATTACTTTCTCCAACATCAACTCATCCTGGGAATTATTTCAAAGAAACTTGCTCTCTCTCATGCACAGATTTATCCCCTCTCGTCTTCAGTTGTCCCACCCTTCCTCCCGCACATGGGTCACTGAAAGATGTGGCAATGCAGTTGTCCTGAACAACTTGCCTTTGCCTCATGGAAAGCAAACCCAACTCAGGGTAATCTCAGTTACTTCTCTGGTAGAAAAGAACTCGATTTTCCACACGATGGAACGGGATACCAAAGGAGAATCTTTAATTTTGTACATATGGAGGAAGAACATTCAATGATTCACTGAAACCTTCGAATAAACTTCACTGAAACAGAAGCCCGATAATCCAAAATCTAATCCTTATTTTTACATAATTTGACATCCAAAAAAATGGGAGGGTGAGATATTTGTCAATTCAACGACGGGATGAGCTGATAGGCACAAGGCAAAATAACTCAGAACTGCAATACGTGGCCACTTTGGGTGGGAGGGAGAGAATGACACACTCATGGAAAAAGTTTGTAGTGTTATCAACCAGGTTACCCTGTTTCTATGCAGCGAGCAAGACCTTTTTTCATAGTAAGATATTCATTTATCACGATATAAGTCAAAAGACTCTTGGGAAAAGGGAAGCATACTGATAGCCAATTTGACTCCAGCACAAAAATTAAATTTATAAAGTACCAGCAACAATTCAACAAGTGAATATAATTGAGAAAACATGAATATAATTATTTTTCTCCCACACTTCCATAAAGCTTGGAACAAGTGTGTATCTACCCTCAGGAGAGACAGGAAACAACATCTTTTGAAGCTCAAGTCTGAACCCTCAAACCTCTCTCCCTCCTACAAATCCTGGTGGTGTCGAATCAAATCTGTTTCTGGTGGATGTTCCCCCTCCATCCCCTCCCTTACTCCAAATGGCTACACTGCTGATACCGCACGTGAAAAGACTGAATGCCTAAATTTGTTGTTTGCATCAAAATATTGTATCTGAAACCCATCACTCTCTGTACCCACTGAACCCAGTTGCACCCAACTGTCCCTGGACTCTATGTCCTTTTCTTCTGACAAAGTGGAGAGTTTGCTGTCAAACTTCGACTCAGATTCTGCAACCGGTCCAGACTGCATCAGCTCTCGTGTCCTAAAAACCTGCTCCTCTGCTCTTGCTCACCCTCTCTCTGTTATAGCCACCCTCTCATTTGCTCAACGTCATCTGCTTGGAAATCAGTAAACATTATCGCCCTGCATAACAAAAATATTCTGCAACTACAGACCAATCAGCCTTCTCCCAATCATCAGCAAGGTTATGGAATCCATCATCGCTTCAGACATTAAATCCTTCCTCATCTCCAATGGCTTGATTTCTGATCATCAATTTGGTTTCAGACCAGGTCACTCTACCCTGGATATGCTGCTTCTTCTCTCCTAACAATGATGGAGGTATTCAATGCCAGGCATGAAATCAGAGCCATATCCTGAGATATATCATGTGCTTTTGACATGGTCTGGCACCCCGCCCTGCTCATCAAACTCTCTTCCTATTGTATCCATGGCCATCTCCACTCATGCCTCACAGACTTCCTCTCCTGTTACAGCCAACATGTGGCCCAAAATGGAGTTCTCTCATCCCCTCTTCCTGTCCAGGCTGGAGTTCCTCAAGGTAGCGTTCTGGGCCCTGTTCTTTTTCTGGTTTTCATCAATGATCTCTCCGACTCTCTGGAAAATCCTCTTTATCTCTTTGCTGATGACTCCACCCTCTGCCTACTATCCACCTGTCATCCCTCAGACTGGCAAACAGCAGCTTCTTCGCTCACTGCAGATCTGGATAAAATCACAAACTGGTCCAGCACGTGGAACATGTCTTTCAAGCCTGACAAATCTCACACTCTCACAATGTCTCTCTGAAAGGACGGTTTAAACCCCCCCCCCCATATACTTTCTCAACAATCCTCTGAAAGAAGACCTTTCATTAAAGTTTCTGGGTATCACTATCTCCCATGATCTTTCCTGGAAAAGCCACATTTCCAACCTGGCGGCAAAAGAGAGTCGCCGATTGGGAATCCTCCATCGTGCAAAGTCCTTCCTCTGCACACCAATGCTGCTGACCACATACAAAGCTTTCGTCCACAGCCTGATGGAGTACTGCTCCACCCTCTGGGCTGGTGCTCCTGCCTCTCACCTTTCTCGGCTTCACGCTGTAGAAACTAAGGCATTTAGGATCATTGGTATCTCCCAAAGTGAGGTTGAGTCTTTGGACCTCTCACTCTCTCACTGCAGGCAGTGCGGTGGTCTTTCTGTCTTCTACCATTTCCTCTCCGATCTCACCCCCCCTGCTCTGTCTGTGATATGTCCCCCTCCCAATATTTCAGCAGGGTGCTCAAGGTCCACCAGCAACCCCCTTCTGTTAAAACTACCAAAATCACGAATCACTGCTCACCTTCATGCTTTCATTCCTCTTTTTCCCCACTTTTGGAGTAAACTCCCACACTCTCTTAATCTCATTCTTCTCTCCAGGCCTTCAAAACAGCTGTTCACCATCACCTCTTATCTTCCCCCATCCAAAACCTCAAATTTTTCTACCCCCGTGAATCCGCCCCAAACCCACCTCCTTCAATTCCCTGCTTTCCTTCGTGAAAGTCCCTGTGGTGTCCATCTTGTGTACCCTGTGTTTACCGCCCCATTCCTCTCCCTTCCACAAATCTCCTAATGTCTTTGTTCCCCACTGTTTTGTCCTTCCCTCTCCCACCCCTCTTGTCTCATGCCCCCTTGCTGTGCGTTGTGTGATCGCTATCATTCAAGCCTTGAAAGTGTATCCAAAAAAATTTTTTTTTTTTAAAAAGCAATCGCTCCAAGCTCCTGATTTGAAAAGTATCGTACTTACAAAAGCGATGTACACAACGGTTCATCGCTATGATGAACAGGCATTCGATATAAGTGAGGAAAGTGAAAAAAAAATTATCGTTAAGAAATCATTGCGGCCTGTTCCAAGTCAAGGCATGGTTGAGCAGGCCAAAAAACATGGCGGCTTCAGAACCCAGCGAGGTGACACAGGAAATTCCTTGAGACCCCAGAGAGTGAGGTGGCCGAATTTCACCTCATGAAGGATATAATTAAATAATGCCATCAATTATCTTCAAAAGGTGTGTTTTAATCAACCCCAAAACCCAATTTTCACTTTTGCACTTCCTTGGAGTTATTTTAGTATGCATGCAAAGTTTCAGGCTGCTCAGTTTTATAGTTTTGGAGTTATGTAGGAGACGCGCGCACGCACACGCGGCGCGTGCGCACACACACACACACACACACACACACACACACACACACACACACACACACACACACACACAGCCTTAAATTAGTATAGATTGTGGAACATGGTCCGTGTGTTTCGAGCAGGTTAGATTGTTTGGTCCCACTCGGCCTCGGTGGGATGGAGTCGAAAATGCCCTCCAGGCTTCAGGGCCATGCTGCATCTGAAACACAAGTCGATCAGCATTCAGCATGATACCGGGCGCCAGATGTGCAGTTCTCTGTCCTACCAAAGCTGCCATCCTCATCATGGTCTTCGCTTCCATCGAAGATGTTATTCAGCGCAGTCTTCGTCCCATCGTGTCCCAACAAGAGGGAGGTGGCAAAGCCCCCCCCCCCCACCATTGTGTGTGTGTGTGTGTGTGTGTGTGTGTGTGTGTGTGTGTGTGTGTGTGTGTGTGTGTGTGTGTGTGTGTGTGTGTGTGTGTGTGTGTGTGTGTGTGTGTGTGTGTGTGTGTGTTGTACATATGCTACTGTGTGTGCGATAATCATTGTCCAATTTATTAGTGTTTTCAACAAATTTTAAAAGTTCTTCTAAAGTTTTTATTTCAACTAAATGCCGGCTATGGTAGGTTGGGCATTCAAAATTTTATACAAATGAAGTTTGTCAAAAAACAAAAAACAAGATCGAAATTTCACAAAAAATTTTCAAATGTTCCTCTGATTTGCACTCATTATTCCAATATATCAATTAACCAATCTTCCTTGAACAAAATGTCATTCTTACAAAGACAGTCTATAATTTAAGATTCACATCCCTTTACCCTTTGTCATTAACCTGCATATTGTACAGATCAGATTTCTTGAATCGCTATTCCTCGACCATCACTATTACATTACTACCCAACTCCTCACAAGACTACACATTTACGTGTGAATCGCTGAGAGCGAGGGTGCAGGGTTCACGGATGAGGCTGCAGAGCAAGCAAACAATACAATGGGGAGAGAGTGGGTAGAGAGGGAGAGGGGAGACCATTGTTATCATTTAGCACTCCAACTCTGCCTGGTGTTGGCTTACTGGTTTGGGTGGTGGGCTTGAGATCCTAGGATCCTGAGTTCAAATCCCTTTCGGCTGTTGAATTAATACCAGGTGGGGTTGACTCTGCCCCTCATCCTTCTGAGGTCGGCAAAATGAGTGCCAGCTTGCTGGTATCCTGTGTCGGAGTGGTGACCCGTCCAGGATTGTGCCCACTAGCCGAGGAGACTGCTTCAGCAGCACCAACGCTTTGCACAGAGTATGGTCCCAATGGATGAATGGACTCCACATATTTAATGTGCTTTTGGTACAATTTTGTACATGAATGGAATATCGAATATGTGTGTGACGTTTGTTTCATTACATATTGATGAACCAGATTTGTTTCATAAATTTTTTTTCCCCATGAAGAAAGTTGATTTAATTTTGAAGTAGACTCACCCCAAGTTCTCTACTCTGTGATCGAGAGCAAATGCTTTGTGTATACCGAAGCTTTAATAATCGCAGAGGACACTCTGGGAATGTGGTACAAAGTTGTGGAGACAAAAGTTACATTGCCCACTTCGCATGGGGAGAAATTGTCCAGGCAGCAATTGCCAATATGTACAAGAACTGCCCAGAAGGCAAAAGTAGGGATCCGCCATGGCATTTCCAGCGAGTCCAATTGATTTAATTCTCTTTTGGACTGAGACACTCACATTCCATATGAAAAAGGTTTGCAAAAGCAGGTTGTTCCTTCAGAGAACTAAGCAGCCCAACAGGAGACAATTCCACTTGTTAATAGTTCTCAGTTTTCCTGAAGGAGTCGTGTAAACACAGCATTGTATTCTTGTTATTTTTCACAAGAGATGAGGTGGGGTGTGGGGAGTTCATAATAGGTGGTACTTGTTGAATATGAACATGTAAGACCCCACCATCCCCCCTTGTTACAATGTTCCACAAAAACGTGGTACAAGTTGCTCTTGATCTTTTTCTATGCCATATTGAATGTTAATTGTATTGTAACTTGGCCCTTTTTTAAGTGTCAGAGCTTGAGAAGGCCAACTGTTCTCTTGAGGAATGCAGACAACCTTGCTGTTGAGTATTTTATAGTACTGATTATGTAACACTGAACAAAACATTACCCCATGCTGTCTTGAGATACAAGGACAGAGTTGGCATTTATGAGCGGCAAATTTGATTGGTCGGGATGATGTAAAATCCTGTAATATTTTTTCCAAGTACTGCTCAACGGAAGGGTGTTGAAAGTGTCAAAAAGGCAATTTCAGTTCTCGTCTTCAAGTATATAATTCAATCGAAATAAAATAAAGATTTTAAAGGTCATAGAAAAAAAATTCCAGAAGTTTACCGCCATTGACGCAGTGTCTTTTACACCATGTTATTTAACACGTGATACGAGTTATTTGTGCCTGTTGTTTGTGTCCTTTATGGCATCATGAAAAACAGTAAGATTCATGTTTAGAATAGTTTTCAATTTTGTTTGACTGTCAAACAGGTAGATGGACAAAAAAAAATATATTAAAAAACTCACTCCTCTCTGGGCATGCGTGATCAGGACAAATTCAGAGCCAAAGTACTTATAAACTTCAGGTTCGTTTTCCGATTCATGTACAAAATATAACATTCGATTGAAATTAAGTTGTTCGTCGATGTTAAACTAATGGTTGTTGACAGACAGATAGACAGAAGTGAATCAATTGCTTAACTCCATTTTTTTGCTTCATGTGTGCACGGTAACAGCACAATTTAAGTATCCACTCACAAAGTGCAAGTCCATGGGTTTGATAGACAGGGTGTAGCTTGGTATACTGAATATTCATGCAATGCAAGCAGTGCAGTGCGAGCCATATTTTCTGATCGAAGATGTAACCTTATTGCTAACCCTCAGTAACCCCACCCTGATGTATGCAATGTCAATGCCTGCTTTTTCGGTGTCACCACAGCAGCTGGTGCATTCCGTTATCAGAAATGAAAGAGAAACAAGAGTGCACCGTAGTACATGTAATATAATACAAATGCAATGCAATGCTGGGTACGAGAGTAAACGCATGACTGCAGTGTTTATTCTTAGACCATACTACACTTCATCCTTTGAATGACACCATGGCTGCATTGTACATCAAAAACATTAACAACAAAGAAGGGCACTCGGGAGAGCGCACACCTCCGCCCCGTAATGCCTTATCCACAAGAACATATCGGGCCCAATAAATTTTTGAAATATCATGCAACATATCGTTTTTGGCCCGATCTCTCAATGGTGAAGAATTACATTAGAAATTAAATAATTCTCGTATCCAGATCCGGATTCGGATCTTCACAGAAATTGAATCAATTCTTCCTCGTCACACACCCAACATGTCCACCAAGTTTCATCCGGATCCACTCACAACTTTTTGAGATATCGTGCTATACTGTATATCAGTTTAGCCCTTTCTCTCAATGGTGAAGAATCACTTGAAAAAGCTGGAAGGGCACTCAGTAGAGCGCATACCTCCGCCTCGTAACGATTGATCCACAATAACATAATGGGCCCATTACATTTTAGAAATATCATGCCATATATAAAATGGAAATGTTGAAAAGAAATAGGTATTGAATATAGCAAGGGTTTTCTGAATCTAATCGATATGAGAAACAGGATTGAATGAGACTCACCATTAGTGGGGCGGCTTAGCTCCAAAAAACAGGTCCATTGTGCACTTTCCCTTAAAAGCATGAAACTTGGCTCATGGTTAAAGCAACACCATACAATGATTTTTAGTCCAGGGCCCACCGGAAATTGCACTCCGTATGGCGGCCATCTTGGATTTCAAAATGGCCGCCATTGTGGACCTGTTTTGTTAAATATCTCCTAAACGAGTACAGATATCGAGACAGTTGAAATCCCTATAACTACATTTTAGGGCAAGAGGAATGCAATGGTGACATAAAATGTTTGAAAATTGTGGCTGCCATCTTGAAATCCTGCTATCCACAGCTATTTTGCTCGAAAGGTCGATACTCACATTTCAGAGACAAATAAATTTTTGATGCTTTAAAATATTGATCAAACTATGAAACTGGTAGTAGTTATGCATCTACTCATTTCAGGGACATCATCCATTGTTATGGTGACTGCACAAGTGATCAACCCTACATAGGCCCGTTCATCTGCAACTGGAGATTGCAAAGCGCATCAAACTTGTGGATCCATCTTAGCCAGATGCTGAAATGGGTCGAGTTACTCAGTGGGAACTCTGCATTCTTTGTCAACAGAACACCACTGAAAAGTTTCAGTTTCACAGTCAACGAAAAGGTGAACAAGGTGAAGCAACACTCCCAGGGTACAAAACATTGGCTGATAATCTCCTTGAGTTTAATAACCTCGGTCTGCTGCCTAGAACGATAAACATTGACACATTGGATGAAGGCCATGGTGTCGAGGCAGCTTTCCTTGCTCATAATGCACGTTGGCAGAGGTCGTGCAGGCTTACGTACAACAATACAAAACTGGAACGTGCAAGAAAGCGTTCTAAAGATATAGCGGCTGATGATGCAGGTGAAGGTACATCTGGTGTTTCCAAGCGTACTCGGTCAAGTTCTGCATCATCAATTTCTCAAGATCTCTGCTTTTTCTGTGGGCGGTCATCTGGAAAAGAGAAACTTCATGAGGTTTCTACTTTCAAAACAGACAAACGTGTTCGAGAGTGTGCTGCACTTCTAGAAGACGATGACTTGCTGAGACGTCTCACTGGCGGAGATATGGTTGCTCTTGAAGCAAAATACCATGCAAAGTGCTTAGCCTCTCTCTATTATCATGCATCCATGGTCCAAACGGAGCAAGAAGGCACCGATAATCTCGATAACATGCTCTGTAGCATAGCATCTGCAGAACTTGTGACATATATTGAGGAAACCCGTTTGGAGAAGGCCACCATTGCTCCTGTATTTAAGCTTGCTGATCTATCAAACCTGTATTCCTCCAGGCTGGACCAACTAGGAATCAAGCAGGAAAGCCGCATACAATCTACAAGGCTCAAGCAGCAAATTCTTGCCCATTTTCCTGACATGAGAGCAACTAAAAAGGGCAGAGACATT
The DNA here is from genome assembly GCF_056783735.1 of Eptatretus burgeri. Taxonomy (NCBI): domain Eukaryota; kingdom Metazoa; phylum Chordata; class Myxini; order Myxiniformes; family Myxinidae; genus Eptatretus; species Eptatretus burgeri. The sequence continues at coordinate 74,926,664 of NC_140964.1, forward strand.
TTGCTAATGTTTGTTGAGGACATTGGACATGCCTGAGCAAAGGTGTGTCAACAGGACAGTGACAGTGATGCAGTGCACCTTGCACAGGTGGCTCAGATAGTCTGTTGACATCTGTTTGATAAATCCAAGCCATTTTATGGTTCATTTAGTGCAACATGTCAGGAGGATTCTGTGCCGAGTTCACTTATATCATTAGTCAACATGATACTGGAGGGTCCTAGCATTAAGGACCAGGCATACCAACCTTCTAACCCAGCTGCACAAAGCTTGGCACAGCTTCTTAAGTTCAATGCAGTCAAGCATGCCCGAAAGCAAAAGGACAAACCCACTAATTTGAGACAGTCTGGAACGGGAAACCCCACTGGCAAGTTGAAGACCAGAGCAAAGAGTTAGTAGTCACACTGGAAACAGAGGTTCTTACTGCTCCACCACACATGAATCTAGAATCACTTGCTCCATGCAGCCAAGAAGAGGCAGATGGCCGCATGTTCCTCCATGCAGCTGATGCGGCACAGAGAGGGAATGACAGGATCCTAATCCGAACCGTTGATACAGATGTTGTCGTACTTGCAGTTATGGCAACTCAGAGACTTTCTGTGAAGATATGGTTAGCCTTTGGAACAGGGAAGAGCTTGCGATTCCTCCCTGCACATGACATAGCAACTGCTCTCGGCCCTGAGAAGTCTGAGGCCCTCCCCATGTTTCATGCACTGACAGGATGTGACACTATGTTAGCGTTTGCTGGGCGTGGTAAGCGAACTGCATGGGCTTTATGGGAGTCGTTCCCAGAGCTCACAGATGCACTATCTGAAGTCAACCATGAACAAACAGATATAACTGAGTCCTGTATGAGCATTATTGCAAGATTCGTCATTTTGATGTATGATCGCACAAGTACCTGTAGTGACATTAATACAGCACGAAAGAAACTTTGCAAAGAAAGGCAGACCTCTGGAATCAATTCCGCCTACACACCATGCTCTGGTGCAGCATGTTAGGCGTGCAGTGTACCAAGGAGCATTATGCTGGGGCCAGGCATGACATGCACAACCTGAGCTCCCATGTTCAAGTGAGTGGGGCTGGGAAAAAACATCCGACGGTCAGTTTAAACCGATTTGGACAACACTACCGGAAGCCGCAAAGATCTGCAATGAACTAATCCCGTGTGGATGCACAAAAGGATGCACTGATCGCTGCAGGTGTAAGAAGTCTGCACTTACATGCACGTCACTTTGTTCTTGTGATGAGGAATGCAAAAGAGACTAGAAAAGTCAAGTGATGGTAACTGTGATTTTTTTCAAACTGCTTGTGATGTTTTCTTGATGGTTCATTCCTTCACATATTGTGCTAACTGATGATAGTTTATGTTAGCCTTTGGATGGTGGCTATCTTGGATTACAAGATAGCTGCCACATATTCAATCTCACCCTTGGATTCCTCGACCCCTAAAACATAGGTATAAGCATTAAAACTGTATTGATATCTTTAGTACTTAATGAGATATTGAGCAAAATAGTTTGTCAATGGTGGCAGCCACAATTTTCAAACATTTTATGTCACCATTGGCTTCCTAGAGCCGTAAAATGTCGGTATAGGCGGTTCAACTGTCTCGATATCTGTACTAGTTCAGGAGATATTTAACAAAACAGGTCCACACTGGCGGCTATTTTGAAATCCAAGATGGCCACCATATGGGATGCAATTTCCGGTGGCCCCTGGACTAAAAATATTTGTATTGTATTACTCTAACCAAGTTGTGTGTGCCAAGTTTCATGCTTTTAAGGGAAAGTGCACAATTGATCAGCTAAGCCGCCCCAGTGCATTATTAAAAACGAAGAAGAAGATGGAGGAAGAGTTCTGATTTAAACTAGTGCATACCCGTGGTGTGTGCCCGTGGGTGCGTGGCCGTAGGTGCGTGCTCGTAGGTGTGTGGCCATAGGTGCAAACCAAAAAAAACAAAAAACTTTCAAACCGCGTGTCAGAAACAATAACCACACAGGCCATTCCTTCGTTGTCACATGCCCATACGTGCGTGCCCATACGTGCATGGCCGTACGTGCAAAAAAAAAAAAAAATATATATATATATATATATATATATATATATATATATATATATATATATATATATATATATATATATATATATATACTTTAAAACTGCTTGCCAGAAACAACCACACAGGCCGTTCCTTCGCTCTCGTAAACGATGACCGGATTGGGGCATTGTGTTTATCTATAAATGCGCATAAGAAATCGAGAAATTATTAGAATACAGTCAGTCATCACGATCCGGAAGTAGTGTGTGCCCGTACGAAATGTTCACATCATTCCACGAATTATCACTTTCATTGAAGTTACAACTGCTGTGATACTTACACACACAGAGTTAATTAAAATCCAAATTAAAATAAAGTTTACCTCCCTGTCTTTGCGAGCCATGACATTCGCTGCCATTGACCATTGCCACACCTATGCCATGGTGAGGCGACAGGGTAGGATTTGTAGGAGACCTGAAAGTACAGTGTCATTAGGTATTCCATTTTCGAATTGTTTTAGTTTGAAAATAGTTTAGAAAAAATAGTTTGAAAAGCATACCACCAAAATGAGATGTATTTCGTTGGCAAGTATGTCGAGTAGAGCTGAATTCCTCAACACTTCCAAAGGCCACACCGTTTTGACAATTGGAAACAAAAAAAAGTAGTGCACTTTTTTGATAAATTATTTTCGGAAAAATTTTTCTTCAATAAATAAATAATAATAAAAATTGTCTCCATGTACATTGTACACACCTTTATGTTGTTAGCACCTCTTCATAAACAACATTGCTGAGGAAACGGCGCTTCTTCTTTGTTTCCTCGTCCAGGGCAAGAATGCGGAGGCTGCTGGATCTGCCAAAGTTTTGATAAATTATTAGTTTTAATGGCCAATTATTCAATTAGCGCCAACGTATATTGCCTTTTCACAAGGAAAAACACAAAGAGAAGAGAAGAGAGAGAAAAAAAACGTTCGCGCAAAAAAAAAAAAAATTACTTCCTGGTTCAGAGCATACCAGCTCACTCTGATGTTACCGAAATGTATGCACCGTCTAATATGAAAACGATCATAACTTGGGGCATTGTGTTGATCTATAAATGCGCATAAGAAATCGAGAAATTATTAGAATACACGAAGTCATCACTCTCCGGAAGTCCGTACGTTGTAACCCGTAATGGGGAACGCGGCTGAGGTTCCTTTCCCCCATCGTCGACGTAGCACCGTGTCCTGTCATTGGTTGGTAAATAAATGGCCATAACTTGGGAAGCACTTGTCCGATTAATATCAAACCTTGAAAAGGCACATCCTCAGGTCCCCAGCAACATACCTGGCAAGTTTCAATTATCTTGGACCAGTGGTTGTCGAGAAACGGCGGTCACACACACACACACACACACACACACACACACACACACACACACACACACACACACACACACACACACACACACACACACACACACACAAACACACACACACACACACACACACACACACACACACACACATACACACACACACATACACACACTGCTGGAATTATAGATCGATGTAAATTGAAACCAGCCAATCGGTCCTCACCTGATTCAACTATATAATCCTGTTTGAAACCGGCCATCTATCCTCACCTTCCTCCATTATACTCTCCTGTTTGCACATCGGGGGTGCCGTTATTCCTTGATGAGTGGTATCTGCTCTCGGACAATTGTTGATGGATGGATGGACGCATGCAGTTACGCTGAGGCAGAGCTCCTTTTATATTATAGACTGGCAAATATAACCCGTCGCTTCACTGACGGGAATATTAAGGGGGGGGGATAAGAATGAGGGGAGGGAGAGGAAGGTGAGGGGAAGGAGAGGAGGTAGAGAGGAGGGGCAGGGGAGTGAGGAAGAAGGGGGGAGTGGGAAGGGTGGTGGAGCAAGGAAGGGTGGTGGAGTGAGGACTTGGGGAGTGAAGAGGGATGGGGGAAGGGAAGGCAGCATGAGGAAGGGGCAAGGGATGGCAGTGTGAGGAGAGGGCAAGGGAAGGCAGTGTGAGGGAAGGCAGTGTGAGGGAAGGACAAGGGAAGCCAGGCTGAGGGGAGGGCAAGGGAAGGCAGTCTGAGGGGAGGGTCTTCTGGAGATATCCACTGTCCAGGTGTGTATGGAGACAACCACCATCCGGATACTTGCAGAGATAACCACCTTCCAGATACGTGTGAAGAGAACCACCATGCGGATACTTGTGGAGATAACCAACATCTGGATACGTGTGGAGATAACCATTATCCGGATCCGTGCAGAAATAACCACTGTCCAGATATGTAAAGGGAAGGCAACGTGAGGGGAGGGTACATCCGGAAATAACCACTGTTCGGATACATGCAGAGATGACAACCATCTGAATTTGAGTGGAGATAACCATCATCTAAGCATAACCACCATCTAGATACGTTCCGAGACAGAGAGCGATATATAGAGGGAGAGGGGTGGGGGAGAGATGAGGGGAGGGAAAAGACAGAGACAGAGGGAGAGGGAAGAGAGATGGGAAGGGGGGGGGGGAGGGTAGGAGAGAAGGAGGAAATGGGGAGGGGATTCCAGCAGATGTGATGTCCAGTTTAACAGCACATGCATTGATGAATCTCCCTACCTGTGAAACACTGGGATGACAATTTATAGCTGGGTCAGAATTCAAACCCATGTGAGACAGCTGAGAGCGAGCATGCGTACCTCTCGACTTTCCTGCCGTGATGTGGCAATTCATTACTTCATAACAACTTAAAACATTTTTTACTCATTGTGATCATAGAATTTATTTTGCCTTCCTAACTCCAGTATCGAACCGTGGTATTGCCATTGAAACTTGAAGAAGGTGCACCAAGTGGCTTCACCAAGCAATCCATGAATGGTTGAAGAACCTTTTAAAAACAAAACGCTTAATTTTTATTTGTACTTATCTTTGCCAAAGTGACAGGTCCTATTATGGAAATCCAAAAAGGGGAAACACTGTGGAAAATAAAGTTTCACATTTTCAGTGAACCAGCCTGTGACACCGCAGATCAACACGTGGCCAATGCAGGCGAGTGGCCCCTGACCTTTTTTCAAGTCGATCGATGGACAGTATTTAGTCACAGTGTGAATATTGTAGAGCGCTCATCAAGTGGCTAAAGCACTCAAGGAAGCACTCCAATGAAACGGTTGACAAGGAATGGCTGGCTTGGCAAGCAATGATCCATCACATTAAATACCACCCAGAAAGCCTGGTGTTGGCTTTGTGGTTAGGGCCATTGGCTTGGGATCTTAGGGTCTTGAGTTCAAGCCCCACTGGGTGTTGAATTTACACCAGGAGGGGTTGACTCAGCCTGTCATTCTTCTGATGTCGGTGAAATGAGTACCTGCTTACTGGGATGATTGAGCCATTCGAGTATCCTGCGTCAGAGTGGCGACCCGTCAAGGATTGTGCCCAATATCCCAGGAGACTTCTTCGGCAGCATTGATGCTCTGTACAGAGTATGGTCCCAATCGATGAATGGATGGACTGGTGTCAGGGGGCACAGCATCAGCAACAAAGTTGCACCCCAACAAAAATGAGAATGACCTGGCAGCCAAGCTGCCAAATGCAAGAAGAAGAAGAAGAAGAAGAAGAAAAAAAAGAAGAACACCTCCCAGAGATGCCCAAGCAATGCCCAAATTAGGCAAATGAACACTTTTTTTAGCAGTTGGAACTGCTGTGAAGCTCGATTCTGGAGCTTATATTTTGTGATTCTTCTTAGTTTAAGAGATTCTCAAAGTTACCGCATGTATGGAAATGAAATAACGCCACAAACGCTGGCATCTCAGGGCCTTTATATGCATTACAATATATATCCAGCGATTCGGAAGTACGATGATCAGGAATTCGGGAATTAAATTGAGTGAGGAAAGTGGGGGAAAAAAAACAACGTTATCATTCAGAAATCGTTGCGGCCTGTTCCAAGTCAAGGCATGGTTTAGCAGGCCTAAAAACATGGCGGCTTCAGACCACAGCGAGGTTACTCAGGATCCGCTTTAACACCCCAGAGCGTGAGGTGCTCGTGGATATGCCTTAGAAAGGATATAATTCAACAAGGCCCTCAATTATCTTCAAAAGGGGTCTTTTAATAAACCCAAACACCCAATTCTAACTCTTGCACTTCCTTGGAGTTCCCTTAGTATATGCATGCAAGGTTTTAGGTTGCTCGGTTTTATGGTTTTGGAGTTATGGAGGACACACACACACACACACACACACACACACACACACACACACACACACACACACACACACACACACACACACACACACACACACTTGTTAGTATAGATTATACTGTTTTAATATTTCTGAGATCAATATGGCTGATTTAAAATCTGAGGTTGGCATTTCTTTGATTTCTCATGTATATGCCAATTGATTATATATTTATATTTGCTGTTTCAGAGGGAAGTGTTCATCAACGCTTGTCCTGTTGGGAAGAGCATTCAAAAGATCGATTGCTCACACGAGTACCTGATTTGTATTGCCACAAATTTCATTAACAGAAGTTAGAAAGATTCGCATCATGTAATAGAAGAGACGGCGAACTGTAACAGAATGAAAATAGTGTTCCTTATGTGGACCAACAAATGAAGTATCACTTCCGCTTGAGCCAGAGATGTGTACACGGTTGATGCTGTCACATGGTGTCAGATGAGTGAACCAAACGCCGCTATGGAAGTCCTAAAGTCTCCCAGACCAAAGATTTTAAGGCATCGAATGTTGCCGATGCATGGGACAAGTGGGCTGCACGATTCTCCAACTACTTCACGGCCGCTGAGCTCAAGAAAAAAAGACACCGACATGCAGGTCGCCATTTTGCTTGAATTGGCGGGACCGGACTCCCTGGCTATTCACGAGACGTTTACCTTTGCTGAGGGTGACAATGTGAATGATTATGGGTTGGTGCTGCGGAAGTTCACGGATTACTGCAGACCAAGGAAAAACGTTGTGGATGAGACGTATCGTTTTTGGAAACGTGACCAGGAGGGTGAGACGATCGACCAATGGCTCATTGAACTCAGAACGCAAGCAGCCATGTGTGAGTTCGGACCTCAAGAAAAACTCATGATTTGAGATAAGATTGTGTTTGGTGTGCGAGATGAGAGATCGAAGGAGAGACTTCTCCGGGAAGGTGAGGTCACACTGCAGAAAGCTTTGGACATATGCCATGCTGCTGAATCAATCAGGCAGCAGCTCGATGGCATGGAGGGTGACAAACAAGTCGTTGCAGTGGATAAAGAGACAACAACAGCACACCACCTTCCCAAGCAAGCCAAGGCCAGCCTGCAGCCAGAGCCATGATAGCAGCTCCAAAAAGGTGCCAGGGAAGCCTTACTCAGCCTGTGTGTGAGTACTGTGGCAAGAAACAGTCCTGGGCCAAGCAGGTGTCCAGTATTTGGCAAAATGTGTGCCAAGTGTGGAGGCAAGAATCACTGGGCTGCTGTCTGCAAGGGTGGAGGCACAAGAAGGGTATGTCTTCTGGATGCAGATCCCGAGCAAGGTACTGAAGAGTTTCTGGTCAGAGATTCAGTGCTCATTGGTATCCTGGATGACGACGTCACTTGACCTGCGGGCAGGTGGCAAGAGCAGCTTACAGTTGGCCAGTGTGGTGAACATCAAGCTCGATACAGGTGCCCAGGTAACGTAATCTCGCTTCCTACTTTGACGATTGCAATGCCTGAGCACTCCAGAACACCCACCAACATCATTCTCACTGCTTTTGGTGATGGCAAGATTCAGCCATTGGGTACAACAGTGATTCCCTGCAAGAATAAAGGACAGGACTGCAAAATAAAATTCTATGTAACTGAAAAAAACACTGTTCCTATACCAGGGCAAAACACATGTGAGAAGCTGGGCCTTATCAAGCGTATAGATTCGCTGGATGCTCCACTGACCAAGGAGAGGCTGCTCGAGCAGTACACAGATGTGTTCACAGGCACTGGCTAGTTCAAGGAGTACGAAACTGAGCTGAATCTCGATGTCATGCCGACTGTTCAGCCAGCCAGACGTGTTCCCTATGCAAAGTATGAGAAGCTGAAAGACACTCTGGAACAGCTGGAGAAACATGGTCTAGTGGCCAAGGTCAACAAGCCCACTGACTGGGTTTGGAACCTCGTAATCACTGAAAAAAATATGGCCACATGAGAATCTGCCTCGACCCAAAGCCGATGAACCATGCAATCAAACGAGAGAGATACACAATGCCTACACCATGTGATGTGCAGAGACAACTGAACACCAAGAAGGTGTTCACAGTGATTGACATGGCAGATGGGTACTGGCATGTGAAGCTGACAGAGAAGTCCTCAAACCTGTGCACATTTAATACACCCTGGGGAAGGATGAGATTCTGCCACATGCCTTTTCACATACTGTCAGAGAGTGAAAGCATGCACGAGAGAAACCAGGAGGCCTTCAGCGACATTCCGGGTATGCAGGTTATCGCCGACGACATGATCATTGCCGCTGAAACCGTGGAAGAACATGACCAAATATTGCACAAGGTTATGTAGAGAGATCGGCAACAACAGGTGAAGTTCAACAGGACCAAGGTACAGTTCTGAGTACCCAAAGTGAGGTACATGGGCAACGTCATCACTCCAGAGGGACTGACACCAGACAAGTCCAAGATCCGCACAATTGCTGACATGCCTACACCAGAAGACAAACAAGCACTTCAGCACCTGTTGGGCATGGTCAAATACCTAGCGCAATATATACCGAACGAATCGGTGATCACATCACCGCTCCGTGCACTGCTCAAGAAAGATGCAGCCTGGAGCTGGGAAGCGGAACACACACAAAGTCTCAACAAGGTCAAAGCAGCATTGGCAACAGAACCCGTTCTGAGATACGACAACATCTCCAAGCCGGTGACAATCCGAGCAAATGCTAGCCGGAGTGGGCTTGGTTGTTGCCTGCTCCAGGAGGGTTGGCCATTTCATTATGCATCAAGGTTCATGACGGATACTGAAAATAACTATGTGCAGATCGAAAAGGAACTGTTGGCAATCTGCTACGCATGCCACAAATTCCACCAGTATGTGTACAGAAAGCCAGTGAATGTGCAGACGGATCACCGCCCTCCAGAGGCAATTTTGAAGAAACCCCCAGGTAAACACGACTCCGCAACTGCAGAGAATGCTTTTGAGATTACAGCGCTCTGAACAAGATGTGAGGTTTGGCCCAGGTAAGTACATGTATGTAGCCGACACGCTGAGTCGTGCATACTTACCTGGTGACCGATCAGACAACCAGATGGAGGATGACATCGAAGTCATGGTTCACTGCCTACTGCGTGACATGCCAGTGAGTGCCATGAGACAAGTGCAGATCCGAGCTGCAGCTGCTGAGGACCCTGACATCCAGATGGTAAGGCAGGCAGCCATTATGGGATGGCAAAAAAAGAATCACAGTGCTCCGAGCGTCCTCCAAGACGACTGGCCGGTCAAAGATGAGGTACGCATAGCTGACGGACTGCTGTGTGTTGGTCACCGCATTGTGATCCCGAGCTAACTGAAGAGTGAGATTCTGGCTCTGCTATATTAGAGTCACATGGGAGCTAAGAAAACGAAAGCCAGGGCTGCTGGTGGTCTGTTTTGGACCAACATGACTGCAGACATTGAACAGACAGTGATCAACTGTGCAGTTTGCCTCAGCCATAGGAATGCACAGCCCAAGGAGCCGTTGAGACCACACCTCATACCTGAGCTTGCATGGCAGAAGGTGGGAGCCAATGGCCTCACACATCAAAGCAAAGACTATCTCCTGGTGGTTGATTACTATAGCAAGTATCCAGAGGTGGTGGAGATCGAGGACAAGACTGCCACCACGATCGTCACTAAGATGAAGGAGGTCTTCGCACATCATGGCATTCCAGAAGAGCTCATGAGTGACATTATGCTGTTTGACAGCCAAAGGTTCAGGTGGTTCACGCAAATCTGGGGAATCAAACAGTCGATATCCCGTCCTGGATTTGCCCAGTCCAATGGCCAAAGTGAACGTTTCATCCAAACCATCAAGAGGATGATGAAGAAAGCTGGCGATGACATTTACCTGACATTTCTGGAGTACCGAAACATCCCTGTCACAAGTACATCATTCTCGCCGGAACAGATCTTAATGAGCAGGACTCTCAGATCCAAGATACCAGTCACCAAGCAGCTAATCAAACCAGCAATCGTAGATCCCAAAGCACAGTTGATGCAACAGAAGCTGAAACAGAGAGTCTATCATGACAGATCGGCAAGATTGTTGGCTAACCTGCAGCCGGGTGACATTGTTTGCATCAGGAGGAAGAACACCTGGCAGCCAGTCATCGTTACCAAAGTGGATTCGCACCCCAGATCATACTGGGTTGACAACGGCATCAGGTGTGCTTTTCACAGGAACAGACGTCATCTTTTGAGAACGAATGAGCCACCACCAGTTCTCATGGCTCCTCGTGAGCAAGAACCTGTTGCGACGAGCAATATGAACAATACCACTCATGAAGACATGAACAGTGGAGCAGGTATGCCACAACCAGCTACACCTGTGAGAGAACATTACACACCATGCAGCGTACCAGACGAGGACGTGAGATTGTTCAGCCTCAGAAGTATAAAGATTTTGTTTGTTAAATCCAGAAACTTCTTGTAAACCGGCATTAATGACCATTGCAGACTTGTACTGATATACCTGACATACAAAGTTGGTTAAACTTTCACTCAAACTTGGTTTCTGGTGGCACTGCAAGTCAATAAGTAGTTTAACATGTTGCTAAAGCTTTGTGGATGCTGATTGTTCAGTTGACACCACTTTGACAACGTATGATCTTACTCTTCATTAAGAAGGGAGGTGTAACAGAATGTATATCGTGTTCCTTAAGTGGACCAATAAATGAAGCTTCACTTCCAGTGAGCCAGAGACGTGTGTATGGTCGATGGTGTTACACGAACAACGTCCGATGGTGAGATGTGAGCCTTCACGATGAGTGAGCAAGAAATTATAATCAGACATCATCAGGTGGCACCGACTTATCCATCTTGGGTCCTTCTCTATCAGTTGTTAGGGTGGCATTTCTATGAAGTCTTAACCCGGACCAGTCTGTCTGTTTTTGCGTCTTCCTCTCTTTCTCTCAAAAAAAAAACAAAAACAGAATGTTGATCGAAGTATGTGAACCGCCATGGGAAATAAGAAGCTGACATTTTGGATGTTAATGCTTGTAACGCCAGCTTCTCCTTGCTTCCCACGGCAGTTAGTATTTCGTTCCATCAACATTCTGTTGATTCCATATGTTGTTATATCTGCACGACACAAAATCAGACACTAACCTTCACGATTGAGACTAGTTTTCCATTTCCTCAATGTGGTGTTTTACCCGAAGGCAGATTCAGTGCTGCCAAAGCAACCCCACGGCAAGGAATACACTGGGTGATTTGCCTTTGCCTCTCCAGCAGCAGGGCAGGGATTTGGATTTTGCTCAGGGTGTTGGCAGTAACTCATCTACTGTTCGAGAAGGTCACCATGGGTTCTTTAACACCCCAAAACTGACGCTAGCAGACAGGACATCCGGCATTGACCTGTGGTTGCCATGGACTAGCACAACACATAAATGGTCAATGACTATGTGGCATTGCATGATGTATTGCAATAAATCGGCATGCTGAAGGCCTTGAAATGTAGAGCAAGTTTTATGGAGCAATGATTGGCAACCTTGTATTCTGATGTACACTACTGAAGTCACGGAGCACCGGTGCTGCTGAAGCAGTTTCTTGGCAAGGGCTCCACTGGATGGTTTGCCATTGCCTTCCCAACAGTAGTTCGGGCAGGAATTTCGAATGTGACCAGGGTGCTGGCGAAAGCTCATCTACTCTTCATAAAGGACACAGTGGGATGTTTAACACCGACCAACAAATGCTGGCAGATGGGATGCCCGGTTCAACGTCCATCCGAGGGGCACACACATTGATGAATTACCTGCCTCTGAAACACCAGAATGACAGATTATACCTGGGTCGGGATTCAAACCCAGGCTAGACAGCTTGGAGGTAAGTGTGCATAGTACCTCTCGGCCATCCTGACAGCACGAATCCAAGTATACGCCATTTAAATCTGATAACAAGCTCTGTGGAATGTGTTGGAATGCCAATTACAAGAACAACCACAAAACTAGAAGGGCACTCGGTAGAGCATATACCTCCGCCACGCAGTGCCTCATCCATGAGAACATGTCTGGCCCAATACATTTTTTTGAAATGTCAAGCTACATATCGTTTTTGGCCCTATCTCTCAATGGTGAAGAATCACTTTAAAAATTCTAGTACCCGGATCCGGATCCGGAACTTCACCTGCACACAGACAAACAGAGAGACAAACAGACAGAAAGGGGTAAAAACAACCTCCTTCACCTTCAGTGGCAGAGGCAATGAACAAAATGGTGAGGTTCTAGTGTTGGCTTAACTACTAAGGTGGCTGGCTGAAGATCTTCGCATCCTGAGTTCACAGCCCTGTCAGTGCATTGAATTAACATCGGTTGGGTTGACTCAACCTGTCATCCTTCCGAGGTCAGCAAAATGAGTTCCAGCTTCTTGGTAGTGGGGGCATTGCATCAGCGGCACAGCTGCGTTCCCAGAAAATGATGCAACCATGTAACCACAGGCTGCACACTAATAAATAATGAAATGGCGGATCAGAGTAATAGCAGAGAATCCCAGCTCCAACTTTTGAAAAGCTTGTAGCAGTTGTTAGAATAATGGTACAGGCAGTGATTAGGGAATTGGGGGGGACGGGGGTTCTACGGGCTATTGAAGAGGAATTAAACTAAAACTTCCAAAATCAAAAATTACTTGTTCGCTTCACATCATTTCATGAAACATAATTAAATCATGAAGCAATGAATACAACCTCAATATATTTCCCTGCTGAGCGAAACACGTGACGGGGAATAATTATTGTGACGTCACACCATTGTCAAGGAAATCTGATATGCATCGCCTGGACATTGGATATATGTATAGCCTGGCAGGGTTTTCATGGCTTTTTGGTGGAAAGAAGCCCACATCCGATCAACTTTGAGGAAAGTGGTGAGATGTGAGCTTTCACCATCAGCATGGCGCTTGAGTGAGCGCAAATAACCGTCGCTTGCTTTGAAATGTCAGACAAAGACATCAATAGAAATTTACGACCTTCATAACCATTTCGAAGTCTGTCGGCAGCTTCTGCCGTATATACCTGTTCATTGCACATATCAATTTATGTTTCTCTCACTCGCAAAGACCATGTGTTAGCAATAATGTTATTTCCCAGCACATTCCTATAAATCTTTTCTTTGTTTTTGAAACAGGTGTAATGTTCTTATTTTTATCATTACATTCTCTTTCCTTTACAGAATGCGCATGTAAATCAATACACATTTCATATATAATCCATGTATATACATGTTCAACGTAGATATGAGGTGGACGTGGATCGTTCAAAAGGTTCTACGAATGAGATGCTCGCAATATTCCAAGACACGCCAACGGTCGTTTTTAATATGTGTGTATTGTTAGTATTAAAATATCTATATATATATATATATATATATATATATATATATATATATATATATATATATATATGTTTCATTTATTTATGTATACATGGCCTGCCATCCTCCTTTTGGCTCGTCTTGGACTACTGTGGGTATCTCGCTCGGAGAACATTTTGAACGCCTCTTGTATCATACAGTAAGTGAATTGTATCTGATATATGATGTGCTGTCCATTGTCTAAACCATTTTATAATCCTGTGTGATGTAAGCATTTCTTACATATAATTTGTCATACAAATGTATACAAGCATTTATTTCAATGGTCAGCCACTGGAAGAGGTTCAATCTCTTTAGCTTCTCGGTTTCACCATCAGCCCTGACCTCTTCTGGACTGATATAACAGCAAAGCGGGTCTCAAAAGCCAGCCACGGACGAGACGCCTTCAATATTTCCATGTCATTCGTTGAAAAATCTGAGTCATTCCAGTCTATAAGGACTTTGTTCATACCTCAATGGAGTACCGTTCTCCCCTCGATGGACTGAAGTTCCAGCATCACATCTACTGTATGTCTCCTGCATGCTGTGGCATCCAAAGATCTCAACATTATAGGAATCTCTCGCGATGAGGCTGAAGCACATGGTCTGTTTCTCTGACATCTGTTTTTTTACCTCCTCTCCTCTGGTCTAGTTCCCACTGTTCTCTTAGCCCCCTGACCCTCCCCATGCCTGATGTTGGCTTAATGGTTTGGATGGTGGGTTGGGATTCTAGGATCCTGAGTTCAAATCCCCCTCAGCTTTTGAATTACTACCAGGTGGGGTTGACTCTGCCTGTCATCCTTCCGAGGTTGGCAAAATGAGTGCCAGCTCGCTGATATCCTGTGTCAGAGTGGTGACACGTCCAGGATTGTCCCCAATAGCCAAGGAGACTGCTTTGGCAGCACCGATGCTCTGGGCAGAGTATGGTACGAATGGATGGATTGGTGGACCCTTCCAAGAGATACATGTTCTTCAATTAATCCCATCTGGTTAAACTCAAAATGTCCAGGCTTACCACATACATCTTTTTTGTTCCCCTTTTCTCCTGTTTGCAGAACCACCTTCTTGAGGCTGTTCAATCCCACAATCCACTCAAGGGCTTCAAATGCAAGCAGTACACAATCATCTCATGTCATCCCCCATCAATACTCATGATGTTTTCGAATCACATTAACCCTTCCTAACCCAACCATCTTGCTCGCAGGTTACTGTGTTTCCTTCCTTCCCTCTTTTCTTGTCCGTTCATTCCCTTGCTCGTTTGCAAAGAAAACATGTTCACAAACTTCAAGATACACTGACACATTTACGGCCATGCTAGTTTTGATTCCTTCCACACTGATCTTTGTATCCCACATAGCTCAGCACATGCAGAGTGGGTTCCACTTGAAATGATCAGAACGAAAACTGTTGGGGTATTTTTTTTATTTTTGCAGAAACTCTGTCTCCTCACTCTTCCAATGAGCCTACATTTTTATACAGGGTTCAGGCTCATGGAATAGTAATATTTCCCGTTATTATCATACCATGTTGTTGTTGTTTTGGTCGATATGCTCTTTTTAGGTGAATATTAAAACAAAAGCAGGCAGTCGAATATACATGGAAATACAGACTTACAAGGCTGTGACAACAAAAGGGAAATAAAAATAGGGACAATTATCTGAGGCTCACCTGGGAGAACCAGGTAACCACTGGTAGGCAGGCATGACTCACGAAATATATAAATTATCCAATGGTTTGAACAAACATGTGGAGATGATTCCGACCAAGTTACATCTAAACCGGGTGAATACTTTTTGAGAAGAAATCAAAAGTAGCGATCCAGGAATTGTAATGACCTTTGACCTTTAAATTGACCGACTTATTACGCAGTTTTTTCAATGGGACTTGCAAGGTATTGGTCCTCAGAAGTTGTCCAAAGTTTGGTGAAAAAAAGGACGATGAATTTTCGCATCACAGGTAATGAGGATTGCATTGAAGCTTCATCAAAATCGTGTGTGTCTTTTCAGAGAAGAAAGCAGATTTCTATTTTGGGAGGTCAAACCTGGACTCACTTTGACCTGCTGTGGAGTCCCGCAGACCCCCATTGTTTTTTTTTTTTTAATGCCGTGAACAAACTTTAGTACATCACAGGTAATGAAAGTTGTGGTCAAGTTTCATCAAAATCGTGTGTAGTTTCAAAGAAAAAGATCCAAGTGTTAACATACTGACCAACTCACTTGATTGACTGATGGACACCATGTGATGCTCATACCTCACCTGAACTACGATCCAGGTGAGCTAAAAAATGTTTTTTGTGGACAGATGTCAATGCTCATGGAAAGACTAGAAAACAAAAGTCAGCTGGTAGACATTCCAACAGGTAAGAAAGGTACTGTACAGGCAAACAAGGCACAGGTAAATAACAACGTAAGCGTGGATTAACAGAGCATACAGGTAGAGGGAAGTGGAGAACCAGTGAGAATGGCAGAGATTGACAGCAGACACGAGAGACGATGCAAGATGGTGGTGGGTAGTGGCATTGGAAGAATGGAGGGCAAATTTAGGGAGGAAAATCAATCGATGAGATAATGGGGGAATGAAGGTGTGGAGATGGCCAAAATATTGGACCGGTTAAGTTTCAGTACTAATGGGTGATACAATGAGCATCTACGATTTGGTAGAGCAGGTAAAGGCTAGAGGTTAGGACAAGGCGAGAGAAGCAATACAAGAGGTGATAATAGATTGCCAGAACATGAACCTGATGAGTGAGAGAGGAGAAGGCCCTGCGCCTCAGATCCCTCCAGTTTCGCAGAAGGGCCTTAGGCTCTACTGCTTCGAGGAGTGTGAAGTGTCCATAGTAGGAAACAAAGGAGGTCCCATGATACTGTCTGAGAGAACAGCAGTTTCCAATGGAAGGACAGACAACACGAGGCTGTCCAAAGCAAGGTACTGCTTCTTTGCTCACAGAAAGTCAATCAACCAGTCGAGAAGAAGAACTTTAACAACATCGGCAAACAGTTTGGAGAGTCTAACGTTCACATGTCAAATTATATTTCCCTGGCCTCTCGTTTGAGATTCTGGGCATTTATCCATTGCTGAGATAGGATAAGTATGTCAAGGGTGGAGCAGCCAAGACGGAAAGCAATTTTAAAAAGGATTTTTTTTTTTTAAGAAATAAAAAAATAAGGATAAGAGCTTTACATTTTCAGAGATTGAAAGACATGTTCCAAATTGTACGATCAGTAAACCTATCAAAATAAATTGTGAAAGATGAATTTGCTTCAATGGAGTTGGCCTCGATATCACCACATTCGAGGTGCCAAACTACCAAAGTATAAACTGTTGGATGGTGACTTAATGGAAGTGAAGATTAGGAGATGAATTGTGCATTTGGTAAAGTGTTTGGACATTACAACCTTACCACTTCGCTCCCAAATCCCAAAGGCAGTTATTTCAGTAGTTCAAACTGGACGATATCCAGATATTTAAAATGTCTGGAGTGTCACACTGGAACAATTCTATTTCATTCCCACTTTGACCGTTTGCGTTTGGTGCTGCCAAAGATTGTTTCATGCGTTTGTTGTGCCGGTCCCTTTGTGAAACCACCAGGGGGCAACAACACCCAACAATGACCAATAATGGTTTGGAGTAGACGTTCACCCATGCATGGTAACAACCATGTTAAGCACACAAATGCAACAATATATCGATCCATTGTCTGCCACGCACTTAAAGGAGTTCTGCCATGAGGTCACATGAGGTCATTGCCTTCATGAACCAATCATAAAACATTTTGCAGGATCGTCAGACCTGAAAGTTATGTCACAGTGAACCGACAGTGAAATAATGACAGAAAAAAAAAATTAATCAGATATCGATTTGAAATCATGGCATTTGATATCACGAATGAACATCGATTACGCTGCTTGTTATGACACACGTCATCAGTGATGATGTATTAGGTGTCGTGTGAAGGCGAACATGGACAGAACGTTTAATATGATCTCCTTTTCGACTTTATGATGAAAGTTCAAACAACCCATAAATAATTAACAATGCGTGTCTTTAGCGGAAGTAATTATAAATTACTTGGGGGAAAGCCCATCAAAAATGATGGGGCCAAGAGCATCCCCCCATCATTCACAGCACAGTTGTTAAAGAATACAACTCACAGGCTTGTGGATTTACTTTTGTTTCAGAAAGAAAAGTATGATAATTTTAGAAATACATTTATTTTCAAAGTTATAATGGAATTTCAAATGGCCAACAAAACATTTCTGTTTTCGCAAGTCCTGCTTTATTGGATTTGATCAGTTGCTTTATAAATGATGTTGATAGATGCAAAAAAAAAGTATCGATCTATCGCAGAATTTTTTTTCCATAAATGATGCTGATGGCCGCAAAGTTATCCAAGCAGTGCCATTTCGGATCGTTCTGAGCCGAGCCGCACTTTGCGATGCCATTCCAGACCGTTCCGTGCCATGAGCTGTGACCGTTCGAGCTGTGTCATGTTAAGCTGAGCCATGCCGTGAGCTGGACAGTGCCATGACATGAAGGAGAGTTCCGAGCCATGTTATGCCGTGCCATTATGGATCGTGCTGAGCCATGCCATGCCGTAACATGATGTGACATGTGCCAGATCGTGTCGTGCCGTTTTGAGATGGGCTGAGCGGTGACATGACGTGCCGGAGAATATAACTCACGGGCTTGTGGATATACTTTTGTTTCATAAAGAAAACTGTGATTATGTCAGAAATATATTTATTATTATCAAAGTGATAAGGGAATTTCAAATGACTGAGTAAAATTACTCACCTGTATATATTATTTACTGTAAATAGGAATGACTAACATGTCACCTCTAGCGTTATAGTTGTGAAAACAACTTGAATGGTCATGCAATCCCAAATTCATATGCTTGTAGTAAAAGTTTTGGATGGCATAAACTCACCGTTCATGAGTGGAAACAAAATGGTGTTTGGTCTTAACACTGATATTGTGTGTTTTGAGTGACAAATGCGACATTGCTTCCGTAACCATGAGGTCAGTTCCTCCTTGACAAAGAATTAAATACACAGGCCTCTTAGATACGGTATATAGTACTGTCAGACCCCAACATATGTGGGGGATACGTTCCTGAAAAATGCCGCAAATGTGAAATCCATGAATGTCAGGACATTGCTTCAATTGGAAAAAGGGGGATACGTTCATGGAAGTTCATAATTTATGAGGGAAAATCAAAAATCCCGTGAAAAACTGCGAAGATGTGAAAAAAACCACGAATACATGAAACACAGGGTTGCAAATACGTGAAACACAGGGTCGCTAATGGAGAAGCAGGTCAGAAAAACCGTGAATACGCAAAGCACAGGGCTGCGAATGTCGAAGTACTTCAGAAAAACCGTGAATACGTGAAACACAGGGTTGCGAACATAGAAGTAGGTCAGAAAAACTGTGAATATATGAAGTACAGGATTGCAAATGTCGAAGCAGGTCAGAAAAACCATGAATACATGAAGCACAGGGTCGCAAATGTAAAAGGTCAGGTCAGGTCAGGTATGGGAGCATGTGCCAGAACAGCGCGTCGCTGAGTCCACTTTCCGCCGGTACTCCAGGGGCCTCCGTCTGGCCATCCCCCAGGCAGATGCCAGGCCCATCCCCATCTCCTTGAGATGATGGTCAACCTGTTGCAACCATGAGGCACGTGGTCGGCCCACTGGCCTCCTCCACTCATGAGACTCCCTTGCTGAGAGAATCTGGTGAGCAGGATCAGCGTCAGGAAAACGAGCCACATGTCCATACAGCCGCAACTGACGCTCATGGACTATGCAGGTAACAAATCTCATCCGAGTCTCTCTCAGCAACCGCTCGTTGGACACAAAATCCGACCAGCAATAGCCAAGGATTCTCTGAAGAGACCTGGTACCAAAGGAATTAAGTCTCCGTCTCAGATCCATGGTCAGAGTCCAAGTCTCGCATCCATAGAGCAAGACTGGAAGTACCAAGGACCTGAAGACTCTTACTTTTGTCCTCCCGCACAGGTACTGGCAGCGCCACACCCCATGATCCAGTGAATCCATGACTCCCCAGGCCCGACCCAGACGTCTATTGACCTCTGAATTACAGCCAGCAGAGATATGAATATCACTGCCAAGGTAAGTGAATCTCTCCATGACCTCAACATCCTCACCACAAACGGGCACGGACAGGACAGTCGCATCCAAGATGTCATTGAAAGCCTAGATCTTAGTTTTAACCCAAGAAACCCATAATCCCAGTGGCTCCGACTCCTCATTCAGCACCTCGAGGGCCCCCAAAAGGATATCTAAAGTCTCCGTAAAGATGACTGCATCATCTGCAAAATCAAGGTCCGAGATCTTGACATTCCCAAACGATGCACCGCAGCTTGATCTCTCAGACATCCTCCCTAAAATCCAGTCCATACAAGTGCTGAAAAGTGTGGGGGCCAGTACACACCCCTGACGAACTCCAGTAACAAATGGAAATAAGTCAGAGATGGTACCACCACACTTCACAGCACACTCAGTACCAGAGTAGAGTTCAGACATCAGATCGATCAGTTTTGGTGGCACCCCACGAAGACCAAGAATCCTCCAGAGGACATCCCGATTCACTGAATCGAACGCTTTAGAAAGATCAACATAGGCTGCAAGTAGCCCCAGCTGAAACTCTCGTCTGCGTTCGGTGAGGACACGAAGTGCAAGGATACGGTCAATCGTTGACCTCTTTGGTGTAAAGCCTGACTGCGCTGGACGCTGGTGCTCAAGCAGATGATGACGAACCCTCTCAAGAATTATCCGAGCAAAGACCTTGCCCGGCACTGAGAGCAGCGTTACCCCTCGGTAGTTGTTGCAGTCTTGGCAATCACCCTTCCCTTTCCAGAGAGGAACAACAAGGCCCCTCTTTCAATCAGTTGGGATGATGCCTGTGTTCCAGGCAGAACACAAAACTGCATGCAACGACACGAGTGCAGCATTTCCACCAGCCTTGAGAAGTTCAGCTTGGATGCCACAGATCCCTGGAGCTTTGCCCCGTTTCAACCGGTTCACCGCAGCCCATGTTTCCACAAGCGAAGGTGGACCACAGTTGATTCGAGGGTCAGCAACAGGGATTGTAACACCCTTGACGTCCAACTCGACAGCTGGCGGATCAGCCTGGTACAACCGCTCAAAGTAACCGGCCCAGCGGGCCTTCACTTCAGACTTCTCTGTCAAGAGCCTACCACTCTCTGCTCGAACTGCAGTGCTCCGAGGGATGGGCTTGGATGAACGCAATGCGCGAATTCCCCTGTAAGCGGGACGAGAATCACCTGTCCACAGGTGATGCTCTACCCCCTCACAGATTCCTCGCACATAGGCCTCTTTGTCCAGCCTCAGTGCACGTACAGTTTTACGCCTCAGCTCCCTGAACAGCTCAGCTTTGTCATTCAGCCTGGCCCTGCGACTCTCGTCAATGGTATCCAGTGTCCCTTGAGAGACAAAATTCTTCTTTGCCCTGCAGTGAGCTCCAAGACATCCACCACCAACATCAAGGACGGTGGTCTTGAAGGCACTCCACAACTCTTCAGGACTCCCCAAAGCACCCAGACCCCCCAAGTGTCCACTCAGCCTGTTCGCAAACTCCTCAGCTACTCTCTCATCCCTGAGCTTGTCAACATCCAGCCTAGGCTGGGATGGTACCATTCTCCAGGATTTAAGGTGCAGCTTTGGAGTTGCTACAACAAGCCTGTGGTCAGTATTGAGGAACTGAGCACTCCGGTAGACCCTGCAGTAATGGATCATCCTCCAACGACCGTCAATGAGGACATGGTCAATCTCCTTTGCCACACCGCCAGCGTTGGAATACCAAGTCCAGCGATGAGCTTGTGTGTGCTGAAACCATGAACCAGCCACCCTAAGTCCATGACTTCTTGCAAAGTCAAGGAACTTAGTGCTATTCTGGTTCATAGTTCCTGACCCATGGGGACCAACACACATCTCATAACCATCCCTATCAGTTCCAGTCGATGCATTGAAATCCCCCAAGACTAGAAGTGTATCTCGTCTGGGGCACTGATCAACCACAGACTCAAGCGTGGCGTAGAATGCTTCCTTCACGGTGAGATCACTCGCCTCAGTCGGAGCATAAACAGAGACCAGGGAAATGACACCTAAGGAGTGACGAATCCTTCATCTCATAATACCCTTGTTGACTGGTGTTACCTCAATTATCATTGGGGTCAGCTTATTGGACACAGCTACAGCAACTTCTTGGATATGGTAACCATCAGAGCGACCAGACCAATAGTAGGTGTAACCACCCACCATGATCTCACCGCAATCCGGTCTTCGAACCTCAGAGAGTGCTGCAATACCGATGTTCAAACGCTTGAGCTCAGATGATAACAGAGACAGGTGATCATCCTCTCTTTGGGATCGGACATTCCAGGCACCCACCCGAAGGGACCGCCTCAGGTTAACCCAAGGAGACCGCCGTCTGGTGGACGACACCTCAGCACCACTCCGACACACTCTCCCGCAATCTGACCCAGGGATGTTACCCCATGGTTTCCCTTCTATCATCAAAGATTGGGGGTCCCGAAGGCTTTGCCCCAATCCCGTCATCCGGTGAGCTGCCCTGCGAAGGGAAGCTGCACAGGAGGTACTCCCACAGAGTGGGTTTTCAGATCTTTTTGAGTTTTTGTGTTTTGCGGAATGAAGGGTTTTACGGTGGCTGGAGTGCAAATCTTGCCACCAACCTCTGAATAAAAAAGTAACCCAACTGCAGGAGGACGTCCGCAGACACAGTTGGGCACTAGATATGGATGGCCGTTTGCTCACAATGAGCTCCTCCGCCCTTTGACAGGTTTTGTTTTTAATCCTGCTGGGTGTCCATATCCAAACACCCTCCTCACCAGAAACCTGGTGGGGGAGATGGTTTAGTCACTGACAACCCGACCATGGAACAGGTTAGTACAGGTTTACATGGTACCTGTAGCAGGTCACAGATCTAACCTGACCTGACAAATGTAGAAGCAGGTGAGAAAAACCATGAATACGTGAAATACAGGGTCGCGAATGTAGAAGCAGGTGAGAAAAACCCTGAATACGTGAAATATAGGGTCGCGAATTCAGAAGTAGGTGAGAAAAACCATGAATACGTGAAATACAGGGTCGTGAATGTAGAAGCAGGTGAGAAAAACCGTGAATACGTGAAATACAGGGTTGCGAATGTAGAAGCAGGTGAGAAAAACCGTGAATACGTGAAATACAGGGTCGCGAATGGAGAAACAGGTGAGAAAAACCGTGAATACGTGAAACACAGGGTCGCGAATGCAGAAGCAGGTGAGAAAAACTGTGAATATTCGAAGAACAGGGCTGCAAATGCAGAAGCAGGTCACATTTAATGAACCGCAAAAAACCATGAATATGCCTGTGATAAAGTGTGAACACATGAAAAAAAAACAAACCGTGAATACCCAAAGCACAGGCCCGCAAATGTAGAAGCAGGTCGCATTTTATCAACCGCAAATATGGCAGGGTCCGCGAATGTCAGGGGCTGACATAGATAATAATTGCTCACTGACAACTGAATAAAGTTGTACTTATAAAATTAATGGCTATCAAAGTTAGTTTTATGAAAGTTTTTGTCCATACAGTTATTAACCTAAAGGTATAATCACTTAATCCTGCAGTATTGATAACACGTGACTTCACTCTCATGTGACCTCACGCCACAACTGCAGAGATATATCACTTAAATATCGCAGTATCAATGGTTATCGGATTTATTTTTGTATTCACAAAAATAAAATCATTCTTTATAATGTACTACATACAGGTAATTAAGAAAAATTATCTACATTTTATATGGCATGGGCATTAATGATTTTGAGAATCTAAAGGTGAGATGATTATAAGGTAATCTGGTGAATAGGACTTGATGATGTAATGCGAGTGTTGAGTGGGAGAGCGATTTACTGCGATTCGGGGAATGATGCGAGTGTTGAATGGGAGAGTGATGCGAGTGTGATGTGGGAAGTGTGTGATGAATGTGATCACATCCGTGTGATCTGGTGAGGATGTGGTGGGTTTTGATTTCTTGAGAATATGGTGAATGTGTGAACCGGTGAGCATGATCTCACGAGAGAGATTTGCTCAGATGTTTCCAAACTTGCCATTGAAACATTTGTTGGAAAGATGTCCAAAGATCAGAGCCGATTGCAGAATAATTAAGTGTTGCATAATAAGTGCTGCTACAGACAAAGATAAATGACCATTTTAATTCAAAATAAATGTTGAGCCAAAGGTTAATTTTCATGTTTTAAAGGAAATGCTTTGCAGGCAATTGTTAAATGTATCCGTTTACTTTTACTGATTTGTTGTTTTGTTGCTAAAGACGTGCGTGGAAGGTACACCTGGATGTACGTACATACAGATGGCGCGTGTCCGAATCATCAAATGCAATCTCTCATTTGGAAAATCTGGAAGGAGGATCCTATGATTAGTGAAATTTGTCCCACTAAATTAGTAAATGGTATATTTAGATCGTACGATGCAAGAATGGTTTGAATGGAGAAACAGATCAAGGCCTTGCACAATGGGATTGCCAGGAATTTGGATGTTCTGTTCATCTGCTGAGGAGGTTGGGTGTTGTGGGTCTTGCCAAACATCAAATTGACACTGATGATCGGGCTGACCTTTTCGCCAACCGGCCTGAAGACGAGGGACTTGGTAAGAGGGACGAGGCAGAGGATCAGGTGCAAATTATGAAAATATAATTGAGCTCTTCCTCTAGTTTTGACATTGGATTTAAATTGGACATGAAGCGGTGTCAACTATTTGGGAAAGAGGTCACTTGCCTTGGGTCCCGTGATCAGCTGAAGACTTGCTTTGGGTCCCATGATCAGCTGTAGCTCACACCCAGACATGTGAAAGAGGTGTGAGGACTTTTGTCACTTGTTTTTATTGCTACAGGTTTGTGGAAAAGTTTTCAGATATTGTGAGGCCTCTGAATAAATTAATGGGAGATCGTGAGGCTTCTCTTCATTGGAGCTTCAGTCTGAGTGGGACAGACTCAGCTGTCCGGATAATCCTTTTTTGGGCTCGCGCTGTTTCTGCAAGGGTTGTGACCTCAGGTTGGGCCATGCATAGTGCTGGTAACTCACCATAGCAAGCAGGAGTGATTATCCACAGCGAGGCAGATGGCAGAAATACAAACAGTTCCGGAGAGACGGCAAACAAAGGACCTTTTCTGAGCATCATCTGATGTAATGTGTGGAGGTGATATGTCAGGTCCTCAAGTCAGGTCAGCTTTTTGGGACTGGCGCTGGTAACATTAAACCCAGTGTTACCTGCCGCACGGTCGGATTGTCGGTGATTAAACCGACACCCCTCACCGGCTTTGCTCGTGCGAGTGACTGTGACACCTTGCCAGGACTAAAAACACCAAACAAAGGGCGGATGAACTCCCTTCAGAAGCCAATGGCCATCCAGTACGGAGATGGTGGCTCCTAAAAAACACCCAATGGGGATAGGAAAAATTATTTTTCTGCCTGGCCGAGTTATCTCCTCCAGGACAGTGGTTCTGTGAAGAGATTTCCTTGTTTCAGAACGAGGTAAAGGTTTTGCCAGTTTTTCCTCTTCTTTTTTTTTTTCAGTGGCGCTCAGCCTTGTTTATGTTGAAGTTTAAAAATTAATAATAGTAATAAAAAAATCACTGGGCTACACCTAACTAAGAACATCTACTTCTACTTCACCCTCCGCTTCATAACTGACTTTGTTTCTGCAACCCCCCCTCTCCTGCTCACTGTGCCATCAAGTCGACCAAATACTGCTTCATTGGAAGCCAGAGTTGCAGATACTTGTCCTCCTCACTGCACCATGATGTCGATCAACACACGATTGATTAAACGTCTCTACATGCTCACATACTGTGATTGCCTCCCCGGTTGCATTATTCAGGTGTGCTGATGTGCTTCTCTGAACAGTTACTTCATGTATTTCCTGAGTTAAACATAGGTTTTACCAACATTATGGCACAAGTCCTTTCCCGAGTAACTGGTTTCCTCCAACCGCTAGAAATTATGGTAACAAACGCCCATCCACCCCCCCCCACTGCCCCCCAATGCGTGTCTCACTTGCATGTCACAGAATGCTGTAATCGCCATACCAGAGAAAAACATGACATCATCATATGATGCCTCTGATATTCATTGGCAAAACTCCGTTTATTCATCATTTTGTGGATAGGAAAGCCGCAATTCCAATAATCTGCCATATCTAGCTCTGAGCAATGTTTAAAACTTCATTATCTATATATTAATACTGAAGGACCAATTTTGTGCTCCTCCTCACGGTCGCGTCACGTTTTTCTCGGCACTGTGACCTGGACTGAAAGAAACTTCGTACCTGTAAGAGGACATCGCACATAGTGGCAAAAGTCAAACTTCAACTCTGAAGCAGAATAAACACTTTTCGTTGAGACGGAGGTAAGGAGTGAAGAGGCGGGGGCAGGGGATGAAGAGACGGGGGCAGGGAGTGAAGAGGCGGGGTAAGCAAATTGAAAGGGGGAGATGGGGTGGGGGGGGAAAGGGGGCGGGGGCTGGGGTGAATGAGGCGGAGTTGAGTGTGAGGGGGTGGACAGGGGGTGGGGGAAAGTGGGGCGGGAAGTGAAGAGGTGGGGCCGGGGTAATTAAATTTTTGGGCGAGGGTAAGCAAATTGAATGGGGCAGGGGCGGGGAATGAGTAGGTGGGGACAAGCACGCCCTGTCCAGTCCATGTCCCTCGAGTGTGGGTGAGCTGGTGAGGGTGGTTGAATGAACGGAATCCGTCTGTGACGGGGTTTCGGCTAGTTTCTAAAATTCTTCAAACTTCATAGTTTCAGGATGGGTGGGGGAGTGGGACAGGAGGAGGGTGGGGGAGTGGGACAGGAGGAAGGTGGGGGTAGGGGGAGGAGCACAGACATGGAATAAACTTATCTGTCCCCAAGAATAGCTTTCTAATTGCTTGGAAGTGAACGTTTGGATCCTCCTTAACCTTTTAAAACTTTTATTTCTGTCCTCCAGCGTTTTATTTTTCTGTCAAATTCTTGACTTATGGAATTAAAGTTGCACCTGAGAAAGCGAAATTACATGTGTAAAACTTAGCTTCCATGTGTGGGTCCATGTCAGCATTGCTGGCAGGATGGCCTCGAGGTACATCCACTCTCCTCGAAGCTGTTTAGCCTGGGTTCCAAATCCTGATCCAGCTATAAACTGGCATCCCGGTGTTTCAGAGGCAAGGTGGATTCATTACTGTGTGCTTGGGGGACGTTAAATTTGTAAAGAGTACAGCACACCAGAATCAGTGTTGGGGCAGCACACCCAGACTTCAGCTGAACTCCACCAATCCGCATTCTGCACGGACATATTTCTCACACCCAAAGCTATGTGCACCACAAAGGTGTTCAGCAGTTGTTTAAACTCAGGATTAAAAAAAAAAACTCAAGTGCTGACTGACTGACCTTCAACGTGGAAAGGCTATTTTGTGCTAGAGATTCACAATATTTCCAACACACTGGACTTTCCAAAATCAAATGCACATAGGAAACGTTCTAATACATGGAGGACATCAGGTCAGGCAGGGCAAACTTGTTGGATGGGTCAGAAGAACCTCAACACCTGTCATTTAACAATATCACGCACTTGCGCCTAACATTTTCTCAAAGTTGCAAAAGTGTCGGTGACATTGGCTAAAAGCACAGCTTTCATGACCAAGTGGGGACCAGTAACCAAATACCCACAGGATATTTATGACGTCATATTGATCCACAGTATATTTGTGATCAGAACTGTCTACATATTAGGTATCTACAGAGAGATGGGAAATTCCCCATAAATTGCTCCAGAAATAGCCCCCTTTTTCTCTCTCGGAAAAGGAAAATCTTAGAGATGCTATTCATTGTGTCAAAGATGAATACATTGTGACGTGATGGACAAAGAGGTAAAACCAATGTGGAGATTAATTTTCACACAATTGAAAGCAAGAAACGTCATACACTGGAATTTATATGTCAAAGATTTGAGACACAAACTCTAATCTTCCCAAACGCATTGACAAGTACATATATATATATATATATATATATATATATATATATATATATATATATATATATATATATATATATATATATATTTGAGGGGTGATTTTATATCTTAACTGCATTGTCACCCAGGAACACCCCCAGACCAGGCCAGACCAATAAACCATCATCCAAAGAACTTCATTCTGGTGTATTGTACACATTGTTCAAGGTTCGATTCCTGTGTCCTTTTCTGTGAGCTCACCATAATTTAAAAAAAAAACCCCGTTTAAGAGAAAATCAGATCAATTAATAACCCGGTTAATTGTCAGGATTCGTGAGCACTTCAGCATCACGGCCAGTAAATGAAATGCGTGAGTAATGGTTGTGTAAGTTAACTGCACAGTCCCGGAATGAATTGTGGATGTATAAATTATCTCATAATGTTTGAACACCGCAATGACACTATATAATAGTTATAATTACTATCAAAGTATCCTCTTTCAGATAGAACTCACATTAATATATCGTGGCCGTTCCATTATTATTTATTGCAGCAGACGTTATAAAGAGGTAATATGGATGTAAATCAGTATTATGTGAATGGTTAATTCGATAAGAGTATAATCTGTAAAATTTTAGATTTCTACAGTTTTTAACTTATGGTTTCCCCCACCCACGCAGCATCAGTTCATGTGAGGCGTTCACAAAGTTCTTGGAATGAGATACTCGCAATCGACCAGGAAATGCCAGCATTGTGGCAATAAAACTAGAACCAACTCTGGACAGATCGCCATTTCATCGCAGGATACTTACTACTCTGAAGGTGGGAATAATTTGGTGAAGGTGCCGGCGATAACTCGTCTTCTCTTCGCAGGCCACGGTGGGGTCTATAAGCATCCACCAGTGGCCAGTGCTGGCAGACAGGGCCGAACCGCTCTATCTGTTGAACAGTGCATATTGATGCACTGCTCTGCCTGTGAAACACCAGGGTGAAAGTTTATAGTTAGGTGACATTCAAACACATGCACAACAGCTCAAAGGCAAGTGTGCTTCCATAAAGCTTTCCTGCAGTGCTCACCTACTCATATATAACACCAATGTAAAATCACTTAATAGGGTGTTGGGCCATCACATGCAGCCTGTAAGCACCATGGTAGAGAGTCCACTAGCATCTGGAATTCTGAAGGAGGGATGCAGCACCATTCTTCCACGAGAAAGTCAATCAACTCACACCTGATTGATGGAGGTGGAAAATGCTGTCTCAGGCGTCATTCCAAAATATCCCATAAATGCTCGATTGGGTTCAAATCTGATGATTGAGAAGGCCATGACATGTGGATAACATTGGTGTCATGCACATCAAACCATTGGGTGACCACATGTGCACTGTGGATGTCATCCTGGAAGACACACTTCCCAGCAGAAAAGAAATGCTGCAATATTAGGTGAAGATGATCACTCAGTGCTATAAAGTAGCAATTAGCATCGACCTTGCCTTCCAAAGGAATGACTGCACCCAAACCATGCCAGGAAAATACACCCCACATCACAGAACCACCAGAACCCTTTGCTGTTTCAACCAAGCACTCAAGGTTGTGGAATTATTTAGGTAGGTGTCAAACACGCACTCGTCCATTTGTCGAGAACATGATGAAGGATGATTCATCTGACCAAATCACGTTTCTTCACTGCTCGGTTATTCATTGCCTGTGCACCACTGGACTCACAAACATACATTGTCAGGTGTGACAAGCGGCTTGTGCACAACAACCAGACAATGGTATCCTGCTCTGTGGAGTTCTCCACGGACCGTTTTTGATGAAACTGGCTGCTCACGCCCCAGATTGCAATGCATATACAGTGTGTATATATATATATATATATATATATATATATATATATATATATATATATATATATATATATATATATATATATATATATATATATATATATATTGTTGCGAATTCGCGCCCGCCGGCGTGCGGATGGCCACGTCACTCGAATCATGACCGCGTCGCCCACCGGACGGACAATTCAGTCGTGACCCTCTGGGAACTATCGCCTGGAGCCAGTCACGGGTGGGCCTTTCGACCTCACCACAATCGTGCCAATCGGCCACCCGCGTAGGATAGGGTTGTTCGCCAAACTCGACCAACCTAAGTACCCACACGGATGGTAAACCAGGCGATCGTACCTCGCCGCAGGTCGACTCCGGACACAAGCCGCAAGGGCGGCCCGTTCCGTACTATCGGGATAACCGAGCGGAGTTATCGTCGACCTCGACGGTTCAGATTATTTACCGGGCGTTTTGCACCCACTACGAACCCTTTACGTGAAGCAGGATGGAGGGTCAATAAAGAAAAGAAGCGAAACGGGAAAACAGTTCACAAAATGCACATTTATACAGCCTTACAGTCAAAATGCACATATAGCAACCAAAACAAAAGCAACAACGACGCAGAGTTACCACCGACTACGCGCACACACGGCAACACTTATACAGTTATACTTTACAGACGGTGCGAACACACATTTACACAAAAGCAAAGGAAAGAAGCCACCCTCAAAGACAAGGTGGCAGATAGGCATGTAGGCCAATTGTGTTCGTGACCTGGAGGAGCGGCCAGGTCCACGAGACCGGGGGGGGGGGGTCCTACCCGCGTCCTCGTGACACATTGGCAGGCGAGCCACAGATGTGGCTGCGTGGCTGTGTCCCGATTCCGTGCTCGTTGGCGGGTTTCGTTGGCACGACATTTGGAGTGGGGTGGGAACGGGGCCCCCTTTTTGCACTATCTCAGCGTGGGGGAAAGGGGAAATTGTTGATGCCCTGGGGGAGGAGAATGGCTGGCTGGCTTGGGTCCCACGACGAGCAATCCCACACCGTGACCTCGTCGCCGACCGCCGTCCTTCTCGCCTCGGACCCGAGCTCCTTTGCCTCTTCCCGCAACTCTTCTCAGCCGACTACAGAACCCAACTCTCTCGATGACACTCTCTTCCCCCGGCTCTCTTCCACTCTCCAACCAAAACTGACTCACTCTGGCACGATTCGCCTTGCGCTCGCCGTTTTATAGACTGGCGGGAGCAGCTAATATGCAAATATTCGGATCAGGATGACCTCGGGGGTGGAGCCACGCTCGCCCATTGGTCGGAGGAAACGGGGGCGTGAACCTCCCCTGATCCTAGAATTTGCATATATCGATTTCACACAGACGCGCCTGGAGGTGGGGCCAAGCCGCCCCGTGCTTGCTAATTGGACGGAGGAGAAGTGGGCGTGTAGCGTTCTTGATCCGAATTTTCCCTCGGAAAGGCCGCCATTTGCGCTCGCGGTTCGGTGCGCTCGGCACCAATCGCCGAACGGGCCCGAGAAAGCCCGACGTTCAGTGTTCACAGGTGGTGCGGGAATGGCCGTAGAAGGAGAGAGGGGAAGGTGGTGGAGGGTTTTCGGTGGCGGTTGATGGTTATGGTGCCGTTGGGAATGGCGGTGATGCGATGTTTGCGGGATTGAGTTGTGAAGGTAAAGGTTGTGGCTGTTGGCGTTGTTGTTGTTGTCTGAGGGTTGGAGCATGGTTGTAGTTGGTGACGATGGCTGGCGAGGTGGTTAAGGTGGTTGTTGTGTGATGGCGGTTGAGACCTGGTTGGTTCAAAATAAAGATAGAACAGAAAAACGCCGAACT
>NC_140964.1:74965513-74968013 GCF_056783735.1 Eptatretus burgeri
CCTCTGGTCTGGTCCGTGAGGTTCTGGAGGGAGTGCAGTGGTGCCGGCCACTCCGAAAATGGGCTCGGACCTACCCTACTGTCTCCCCCCAACCTATCGCCTTTGCCTGTCTTTGTCCACACCCACTCCCTTAGTTTGCAACGAGAATACAACAAAATTTAGCCCATTTTTTTTCTCTATAGAATTTCGTCTCCCTAACCCCCTTTCTCGTCTTTGTCCGGCTAATCTATCCTGTCCATCTACTCCCAACCCCTAAGTTCCTTTTTTGGAGAGGACTAAGGGAGAGATTCACGTCCTGTCTCGAGGCCCAACGAAGCCTCAGAATAACCTCCCATATAATTCAGCCATCTTACCAAGGTGGGTCCAGCGGCCAACAGAGAGCAAAGGGATGCATGGTGCGAAAGGGTATATTTCTTAACTATCCTCGCATTTATTAACTTTAAACTACCACAGGGCTTTTCCACATGCCTGGCTTTTTAAACTAAAGGTTTTAACAACCATGATTCCCGTCGCCTGTGTTGGTGTCCATTTTAATTTGGGCCCTGCCCACAAATTTTCACTCGTGCCCCTGCACAATTTCATGGCTGGGCAGCATGGCTCACTTGGCAGGGATTCCCCTCCTGCCGGACTCTAACTTCGGCACCCCCGGGCCCTGAGGCTGTCTCCGAGCCTACCTGCTCCCTCTGAACGCGGGGGGGGGGGGGAGGGTGGGTTGCCCTTCCTGGCATTCCACCCCCCTTACCATGCCCACGTGGCATTTTGGCACTACGAGTCTCGTTCCGCGGCTCGCCCGGGCCCGCTACACTATCCCGGTCACTTCGACCGTTGGCCTACCCTGGCCGACTAGTCCGGTGCCCAGGGTGCCCTCTACTCATTACGCTCATTACAACAGCCACACTCCCAGCCGGTCAATGAACTCTTGCACCCCTCCAAATGGGTTTCGTGCCTTCACACAACCAACACAGAACGACTTCCTTTCGGTAAATTTAACTAACATTACACTGACCCCAGGTTCCCTTGGGTGGGATCCACTCCTCCCCCCAATCATTCATTCACACAATGCATTCCACATTCACTCCACTCACACACTTGGGCCCGGTGACCCACACTCACATAACATGCTTCTTTCAATTTTTTCCATTCACTCTACACTCCACCTATGTTCGCCTAACCATCTCGTGCTCCCTCGTCGTCCCTTACTCTAATGCACATTCCATTTAATCTACAAAGCGAAGCTACGTCCCCACGACACATTCCATGTCCGTCCATGTCTCCCAAATCCATTCTAAATCTAAATCTACTTTCCCACTAACTAGTCCATGGGCCTTATGGAGAACGGCTCATGACCCCATGAGGCTGGTCTAACCAAGCTAAACTCATCCCGCTAACTAATGCTCCTATGCCCTAGCAGGATGCTTGCTACATCCTGGCCGGGGCCGTGTACTTGGAGCAAGGCCTTTATTTTTTCCTTGCACCACCAAGGCGGCGGTCTGCGACTCGCTCGCTCGTCCCTTCTGATGGCCGATACCCGGGGCCTTGTCGTCGCCCTGCACATCGCAACAAATGCTCGCTTCCAAGGGGTCCGCCATGCGAGCCAACGCACGCTGCTCACGCCGCGAGGTCCCCAGTGACATCACTCGCACACCGAACCTGCGCGGTTTCCCATGCAGGCCAGCCCGAGCGTATCATGCCGGGGACTCGCTCCGTGTGCTCCGCGAACAGAACACGCGGCGCGCAGCATGTGGAGTTCCACACATGTGTTCGCATGTGGACCCGTCCATTCCAAATTCACACAATACTCGCCTACATTTTCGCCATCCACGTGGCCATCTTGTCCCAAACGCGGAACGTTTCCGCACCGAATCCCCTCCACACAGACGCATGCACGAGGGCCGTTCATGAAATGTGGAACGGGCCCTGCATGCGGCGTTTCGCGGAGCAGGAGCGGTTATCGAAATAGCTCCACGACTTGGCTCACTACTCATATCTCCCATCTGGATCGGTCCGTCCAGGTGAAAGGGGCGGAGCCAGCCTGGGGTGAAGGTTCAAAGGTGAAAGGGGGAAGGCGCCGATTTTGGGTGGCGAAGCCGACAACGGCTTCTCCCCTCGGGGCTATAAAAAGGCACAATGGGACGCCGACAGAGCAGTTGGTGGTGAAGCTGGTGAGCGGAGGTGGTTGTTCGTCATTGTTCACGGGTCGTTCCCCAGTGGAGATCAGAAGTTGGGAGTCAGGGCTGGCGGGGGCGGCAGCATCGGAGCTTGGAGTCGTCGGAGCTAGTGGCAGCATCGGAGCGTGGGGGTCCGGGCAGACGGCCCTGATACGGTCGGGCGACGCTGAGGAGTGAACGGGGTCTAAAGGAGCATCAACTCTGAAAGAGCAAGAGACCCGTTCGCTCCTCCGAAGCGTCGCCGGCCAGGCTCGCCAGAAAGGGGCCGCGACGAAGCCGGGCCACCGAGGCCGTTCAAGCAGCCGTTCAAGCTGCTCGTCAAGCCACCCAAA
>NC_140964.1:74978013-74993013 GCF_056783735.1 Eptatretus burgeri
GTTTGATATTAATCGGACAAGCGGTTCCCAAGTTATGTCTTTATTTATCAACCAATGACAGGACACCGTGCTATGACATCACTACTGACATCACAATTTTTTTTTTTTTTTGCACGTACGGCCAGGCACGTACGGCCAGGCACGTACGGACCCGCACCTACGGGCACGCACTAGTATATTTAAATACATGTAAATATATATTATTTAAATATATGTATATATATATCCTATGATAACCAGAGGAAATCACCCATGATAACCCATGTATAATAACCCATAATCCATGATAACACACAGAAATAACCCATGATGCACGCGCACACGTACACACACACACACACACACACACACACACACACACACACACACACACACACACACACAATTTGTCTTTGACTTGTGACTAATGAGTATTATGATTCTTAAATATTTCGTCTGCTGGATATATTTCAACCAAATAACCTGCATTTTTGGAATGTAATCAGTCAGCTCAACTGCTGACATTGCCCTTGATAACCTGGACTCGAGGAGATTACCCTGATATCTCAGACTGCAGGATATTTGCTGGGCCAGAGACGTCTTCATGTGATTGAAGATATTACCTTTGATAACCCGGATTAGAGGAGATAACCATCAACGCCCTCACCAATGGGCAATACTCCTTTACCCTGAAATGGAAGACTCTAATCCTGATAACAAGAACCAGAGGAAATGACCCATGATAACCCTGTCGTGATGGCAATACACGTGATAACACGAATTGTTAAACATTACCAGAGGATAACCCCGACTGGAAGATATTAACTTGTGATGCCCTGGAAGAGATTTCCCACCATAACAATGAAATGAAAATATCATTTGTGATAACCTATTGGAGATCACTCCTAATAACCTGCACTGGAAGAAATTCCCCTGATCATATCAAAAATGTTACCCATGATAACCTATAAATAAGGAGGATTCTTTTGAAAGGCAAAATTTGCTAACTCGCAGAACCCTTTGTTTGGTAAGGCAGTTGACGCAAGATTAAAACTTCTATGAACGAGATATTCAGAGAAGTCCAAGAGGCACCAACTCTAATTTATTTCTCAATACAAGTTAATATCAACAGAAAGGAAGAGAAACACTTTCTTACTCATCGTATGTATCTATGTTTTGAGAAAGAAAAAGTTGGCAAGTCTTGGACTCTTCTGACCATCTTATCTGTGGAACTTTTTCAAAGCCCCTCGTAATGTTTGCATTGAACTTGTTCCTTGTATCATTCCAGGCCTGCTTTGTGGCCTTCGCGTTGGCCTCGATACCACGTTCTCCTGTCCACGCACTGCCTCGTTCGACCATGCTGCACTCAAAATGAACAGATCGAGGTCGGAGCCAATGCCTTATTGGCATTCACTTTGCGGTGACTGAATCTGTCTAATCCATTTAGCTCCTGAAGTTAACAAGGTGTGTGTGCTTAGGGGCAGATGGCATGGAAGGTTTTTTTTTTGGGGGGGGGGGGTGTTGTGGCCTGGGGTACATCCGTGAAGTATGTTAAAAGGAAAGATATAATCCAACATAGTTTATGCAACAAATACATCAAATTCAACAAATGACTTGGAAAGATTATATAATATTCCATTCCAAAGTAGGCAAAAATAATTTAATTTTAATTACAGTCGATTCATTGACAATTTTTAGAAGTCTAAAAGTTGTTATTTCGGTAATACTATAGTTAATTAAATCGCACCTTTTCAACAATATTTACATCAGCAACTTCACACGAATATATTTGTATCTATACGAAAAAGAATGAGGTCTGTGTACTTTTGTTTGCCAAATCCTCCAATAGTTTTGGGAGAATCTTGTTGAAAAACTCGATATGCATACTTACAGACCCTCGAGGGTGTCCTTGGGGGGTTCGGCATCACGACCCATTTTGGGGGAGAGAGGCTGCTGGTTCTTGACGGAGATTCAAACTGTGCATCCATGTGATGAACAGCAGTGGAATCGGTCTCCAGGAAGCAAGGAGATAAAATAACAAAACGTTTTTGTTCATTTTGAATGAAGATGTTTATGTCGATTGGTACTCCAATGATACCTTTTGTCCATTCAACATGAACAAAGGGCATCATTGGAGTACCAATCGATGTGAGCGTCTTAACTCTGATGAGCACAAGGCCGTAGATACATCAAGGTTAAAACCGATGAAAAATGGAGGTGGCACCCTATTTAGTGAACCAGTAGATACTGTAAAGAAGATAAGCACAATTCCTACTCAACAGTTACAAGGTGGATTGAAGAACAGTTGGAACAAGCATTCACTGGTGAAAATTCGGGTTCAAGTTCATAAAAACACGAACCGCTCGGGAATCACGAGATGAAACAAATGAAGAGCAGTGTCGAGAAAACTAAACAACTCGCGAAAAGTCTGTGATAAATCCATCCGAGGCCACAGAGGCAAACTGGTCAGGGAAAACATGGAATGCCCATGAGTAAATGAAAAACACCTCTGGGGAGCACTAGCCCTGGTGAAAAATTCAAGTGAGAAAGGAAATTGCACAGGTAGGTCGCGTAGCTAAGGTGGCTTAGTAGCTAAGTGGCTGGCTTAGGATCCAAGGGTCCTGAGTTTGAGCCCTGTTGGCTGCTGAATTAACACCAGATGGGGTTGACTCAGCCTGTCCTCCTTCCAAAGTTGGCAAAATGAGTGCCAACTTTCTGGTATCCTGTGTTGGAGTGGCGACCCTTCCAGGATTGTGCCCAATAGCCCAGGAGACTGCTTAGGCAGCACCAACGCTCTGCACAGAGTGTGGTCCCAATGGATGGATGGAGTAGCACCTGTTTCAGTCAGGGTGGAATAACAGTCAGGGAGGAGCAGCAGTCAGATTCTTCAAACTGATCATTTCCAGGGGCTTGTGGTCACTCTTGGGAATGAAGGGGGTGACCATATCAGAAAGTGTGGAAGTGTTCGCATCTGCCCATGATGGCTAGCATTTCATGCTTGATGTTGGGCTTGTTGTCTTATTGCATCAGGCAAGCACCAAGGTGTTTTGTGGAGGCATTTACCTGCAGTGTCGTGGCTTTATTTGAATCAAATTAGGCCATCTCGTGGCAGATGGTGTTCTTGACCCTTTGGAAGGCTCAGTTCACTTTGTGAACCTTTGTGGTTCACTGTCCATTCCAGTTGGTCTGATTTTACCAGCTCACAAAGGTGAGCTGCGAGGTCGGACAGATTTGTTATCAAGGGGCCCATTTATGTGATGATACCAAGTGCCTTGTAAAGTTCACAGATTCCCTTCAGATCTGGTATGCTCTGGATTGTGTGCACTTTTCCTTGTTCTGGGTGGGTGCCTTGTTGGTCAAAGATGAGACCGAAGAACTGAATCTGTGGCTTTTTGATGCTGCACCTGTCGCTGTTGAATTTCAGGCTGAATCTGGCAGCTGTTTTCATCAGGTGTTGAAGGTTTCAGTCATGTTCTTGCTTTGTTTTGCTGTAGATGGGGGAAAGTTGGGGAAAAGAACAAAGGCGACCAGGTAGCCTGTTTGAAGGCCTACTCATCGCTGGCCCTACTCATGGCGGTGTTACTTCATCTTTGGACACCAACGTCACTGGCTCTCATCTCACTCCTGGTTTCTTAAAGCAGACTGCATCGAGTCCTGCTTCCACCCACCACATCGTAGAGACAAAGTGGTCTCACTTGCATTATAGTCTTGTTGTACGAGTGTGATATGTGGTGCCCAGTGGGTTAGGTGTTGCATTTTATTTCTCCTTCTTGAATACAAGTTTGCATGTCCACACTTATCTCTGTATCTTTTGACTCGCTTGGTTCGTTCAATTTATTAGAACATCTTATTGACCCTCTTCCTTGTACTTTGCTTTTCAAATAAACCCTTTAAAAGGTTAAAAAAAAAACTGTTTCAGCTATCTGCTTTTCATGTGTATATGCCGTCGATTTTGGATCATTTGGGTGACCTTTGGGAGCTGTAAAGTGGAATAATACTGAACACAGTGCCACAAAAGACCGTTTGAACCATCCCTCAGGTTGAAAGTTCCCAGCTCTGAAGAATCCTGGATTAACGGGTCCTCGGACATTATTTTTGACATCAGGAGTGCGATTTTTCGAACCCCCTGACTCTGACATTCGACGTCATAAATGTAGGAATCAAACCCTGATCAACATTTGTTGAGCAGGATTTGGATCTAGAACTCAAATGACTTCCAAATTACAGTTAATTGGTGTCGAGAGAGCGCAGTGGAATGTGCTGCAATTTTTTTTTTTAATTGGAATTGTTTTGGCATGCACATGAGGAAATTGTGCTGACAGCATGCTTCTGTATCCATCTTGTCCATCCCATGCGTCCTACCCTACCCCTCATTCCTCCCCACATCAATTATTTGTCCAAGTCTCCCTGTATTTTGTCCTTCAACCCTGCTGGTGGCATTTCCTACCTCGCTCTACCGTTCCTTTTGTTCTGTTGCGTCCTGATCCATCAAGTGTACTCGCTCTTCCATGAGCATTGACCTTGTATACAAAAAAAATCTGTCAAACAAAATCAAAACGATGAACAAAAGAAAACTTTGTGATGATAAGCTCTCCTCTCACTAAAACTTAGCTATCGATTATTACATCATTATTACTTTCAAAACAAAGTGGTGTAGGAATGTGTTGAATGCTGTTCCTGGTGCAAATTTGACCTGATTTTGTTTCATCATAGCCTGAGCCACAGCAGTCAGAGGATGGGGCTACAATCGCCCTGCGGCAAAGTCACCTTCACTGACTCTTGTGGCTGCATTTACAGAGATTCATTGGCAGGTGCTGCTTGGGCCCAACTCTGTGGCCTAAAGCTGCTGTCCTAACGAAAACTGCCCTGCCTGCAGAGAGTAATAAAGTGTCGGCTTCTCAGATCCAAATGAAAGATAAGTGCAAGAGATGAAAGATAAGGAAACTGCCTCATTCGATCCATGATGAGCTTGCAATGGCTTGTCCTCAATATGGAATAAAGGTTTGGTCTGGGAAGTGCAAAATTATGGATTTTTGTGCAGGACAGTTGGATAGTCATAACCATCAATAAATGTATCTCTTACATTCATCATGTTGGGAAGAGAGTGCTTAATGATTCGGGAATGGGAGGAGCGGAGGGTTGGGAGGAGGTCGAGAAAGTACTTGCAAGGATCTCGGGTCACAACATTGGGAAGGCTCAATAAAGTGATAACTGCAACAAAATACATGAAGACTTCAACTAAAACATCTTGATTAATGTTGTAAAATTCAGGTAGTGCTGTAAAAGTACGAGAGTATAGACATGTATATCTCATGTAAACATGGATATATTCCCTATATAAGTCATTAAAGCAGTCTTCAACATTCCGTTTTACGGCACAAAGTTACACGACACGAAATTATACTCATTATAGTATGATAGCTTTAAGGAGAGGACCGACTTGAAGCATCATTGATAGCCCTACTTTGTAAAATAAGATATATATATATATATATATATATATATATATATATATATATATATATATATATATATATATATATATATATATATATATATATATATATATATATATATATAGTTGCAATAATTATATTACATCTGATATAAGGCCACATATACACGCATCTAAAAAAAAAATTAGTTGGGAACCAGCTTTAAACTGAAGAGCCATAAAGGGTGAAACTACTGCCTTGGATGCTGGTTTATCCTCATATGCTGGTGTGGAGGAGATGGATATGGGACACAGACAGGCAAGGTCGAGGTTTTTTTTTAAATTAAAAAAACAACTTGGGAGGGAAAAAAATCATAAATTCAGATGACACCAATAACCTTCAATCCAGGACAGTCTCACTCATAATCTCCTCTCTCATAAATTACATTCATGCCAATCTAACTGTCCTCTTGAGCGGTCAATCTTTCGAATAGGTTTGATTCCTTCAAAGAGACCACATTTCCAAACGAGAATGAAGAACTTGTCTGACTGAACAACTTATCTTTTATCTTCTTTTTTTTTTAAACACAGAGTCCTTATATGCTAGTGTGGAGGAGATGGATGTGAGACATATAGGCAAGGTTAAAGTTTCTTTTTTTTAATTCAAAAAGGAAAAACTTGGGAAAATCAGAAATTCAGATGGCACCGATAACTTTCAATGCCAGACATTCTCAATCCTAATCATGTCTCTCGTAAATTACATTCATGCCAATCCAGCCATCCACTTGAATGGTCAATCTTTCGAAAAAGTTTGATTCCTTTAAATAGACCACATTTCCAAAGGAGAATGAAGAACTCGTCTTGCGAGTGAAGGTGACTGTAGATCTGCTTCGGCAAACAGGTAGAACCAGAGGGTTCAAATAGAACACCATACCTCGCACAGTCTTGAGATAAATATAATAATCACATAACTAGAGGAAAAATATAATACATCAACAACATGGGCGGGGTTTACGAGCAGCAAATTTGATTGGTCGTCATGACATAAAATGCCGCAACATTTTGTCCAAGTACTGTTAAACAGAAAGGTTTTGAAAGTGCCACAAAGAAAATTTGTGTTCTCCAGTATTGAAGTACATCATTCAATTGAAATAAAATAAATATTTTAAGGGTTGTTCGAAAAAAATATATTCCAGATGGTTTACTACTGTTGGAAGTTTACCACAGGTGTCTTTTCATCACCTTATTTAACATGTTACATTAGTTCTTAGTGCTTGTTGTTTGTGTCCTTTATGACATTCTTAAAAACATGAAGTTTCCTGTTTGGAATGATTTTCAATTTTGTTTGACTGCCAGACAGGCAGACAGAGTAAAAAAAAAATCTCACTCCTCTCTGTGCATGTGCGATCAGGACAAATTCAGAGCCAAAGTGCTGCTAAACTGCAGGTTTGCTTTCCGATTCATGTTCAAACTAGAACGGGCACTCATGGAGCGCATACCTTCACCGCCACTACTTTTTTTGTTCTTGGTATGAGTGTGGGAAACTGGTTTCATATGAATGGTCTTATGACACAAACCACATATCTATATTGTCATGACCCCCCCCCCGACTTTCGGGGGCTCCGGACTAAACAACAATCAACTCACGTCGTTTTGGCGAGTCTTCACTCGCAAGCTCGGTGAATACAAGGTAATCTCGTTTGATGCTGGTTTCATGCAAATCGAATAAGAATTGACTGAGTTATGCCGAAAACCGCATATTTTTCAAGGGCGTGACCCCCCCCCCGACATTATACCCCAACCGGTGACATGTGTTATGACGTCATTGTGTCACAAGATTGGGCATTAAATTCTGAACATTTTGGTGCTGGGTTCATGTAAAGCAGACAAGAATTGACCACGTTATGACAAAAACCGCATATTTTTCAAGGTCGTGACCCCCCTGACCTTTGACCCCTAACCGGTAACAAGAGTATGGGCGTCATTGTATCATATTGCATATCACAAGATGAGGCGTTGAATTCTGAACATTTTGGCGTTAGTTGCATGCAAATTGAATAAAAATTGACCGTGTTATCGTAAAAAGACGATTTTGACCTTTTCGTGACCTTGACCTTGACCTTTGACCCGAACGATCCCAAAATCTAATCGAATGCTTCCTGGCTAATAACCAATCATCCCACCAAATTTCATGCAATTCGGTTTAATACTTTTTGAGTTATACGAATCACAAGATTACAAATAAATAAACAAATAAATATTAAATAAATACACGCCGACCAAAACATAACCTTTCGCAGAATGCGTAGGTAAATATAACTTTCAATTGAAATTAAGTTGTTCGTCAATCATAAACTGACGTTTGTAGACAAAAGGACAGACAGATAGATAGAGAAGTGAACCAGTTGCTTAACCTCGCTTTTTCGCTTTGCATGCGTGGGTCAATAATGTACAAAATCAAGAAGACGTTGATTGAAGTATGATAACCGCCATGGGAAGCAAGGAGAATCTGATGTTTTAGTCGTTGGTCATCTCTTTGCTCCGATGAAGGGTTAACACCCAAAACATCAGCTTCTCATTGCTTCCGAGAGTAGTTCGCATACCTCAAATCAACATTCTGTTGATTTCATCCATATTTCCAAACAGAACCCAAAAGCCAGGTTCAGAATGTCTGTTGGGCCAATGCCTTCCTTGGCATTTCTATACATCCTTAGAGCCTGCAAATGATTTGTAGTCATAGCACAATGGAGCAGTGCACCTTTTCTGGGCTGGTGCCCCCACATCCTGGATGTGGTCAAGTAAAAATTTTTTTTAAATGATGGCATCACCCATCAAACCTACTACTCTTTCAACAGAGACAAGTCAGTGGACGCTCCTCCATTTTTGTACTGCACCTCATCTGCTCTTGCATCCTCTGTCTTTCAGCCCTCCACTGCTCTCCAAACCTTCCTTCCAGCATGAATACAGTCATCAAGCATCACTGTCGTGTCAATCTCCGAAAGTCCACACTCTCTGCTCGCCTGCACCGCTTCATCCCTCTTTTCTCCTGCTGTATTGTCCACTATTCTATATGTATTCAGTGCTGGCAGACAGGTTCCTAACTTAACGTCCCATTCGAGGGATGGTGTACTTTTTGATGCAACACCCTGCCTGTGAAGCACTGGTCAGATAGTGGACTCATCAGTTCGAGAATTCTCTTTGAGAGGTAGTTTAAGGTAAGATAATTATCTCCATAATTTTAAGCATAATTGCAATTTGTTTGCTCACCTTTTTAGCTCACCTGGAATGTCATTCCGGGGAGTTTATGGGACGGTGCATCATCCATCCATCAGTTCGTCTATCCATAAACACATGCAACTTCTTCTCTGCAACGACACACAATTTCGACGAAACTTGACCACAACGTTCAACATCAAGTATGTACCAAAGTTTGTTCACGGCATTAAAACACCGGGCCTGAAGGAGGTCTACGGGGGGTTGCCACCCAAAAGACGTATTTGCTTTCCACTCTGAAACTACACATGCAATTTCGATGAAACTTGACGACAACCTTCATCACCCGAGATGTACCAAAGTTTGCTCACGCCGTTGAAAATAAATAAATAAATAAAAATAAAATTAAATCAGGGTCTAAGGGGATCTACAGGGGGGGTGAGGGGGAGCGGTTGCCCCCCAGAATGGGTATTTGCTTTCTTCTTAGAAACTACAGACACAATTCTGATGAAACTTGACCACTACCTTCATCACCCGTGATGCACCAAAGTTTGTTTACGATGTTCAAAAAATCCAGGAGATAACATTGGTTCATTTTGCTGATTCCATCTCACGTTGACTTCCTCCTCAGTATCATTGCCCCGATTTTTTACAAGAATGATGAAGACTGCCTCGAGAAGGTGCAACAAAGAGCTACTAGACTGTTACCAGAACTTCGCAGACAAGAGTATCCAGAGAGATTGAAGGCACTTGGTCTAACCACTCTTGCAATATAGAGAAAGTAAAGCAGAGGTGATTCAAATTTATAAATTTTTAGAGAAGTGGATAATGTGGACTACAATAAGTTTCGTTTTTTTACACTGGAGGAGTCGACCAGGACAAGAGGGCATTCACTCAAGCTGAAGAAGTTTCATTTTAAGACCAAAATCAGAGTGTGCCTTTCTGTCTGGTGTATAAATCATTGGAATTCTCTTCCTCGTCCTGCGATTGAGTCGGGCACTCGAAATCAGTTTAAGTCTGAGCTTGACAAGCATTGGTCTGACCATCCCTTGAAGTTTAACCCATGTATTAGAGTTTAAGACACCGTGAAGAGGGCCACATAAGCTACGCTATATGTCTCAAAATCCAGTAAGATCCATTAAGTAAGCAAGAGTGCATTGCATAATTATTTAGCTTGACGGATTCCTTGACTATAAAGTTTTAACACAAATGAAACGGAATTTCTGACCCCAATCCACCCCCCTCTAGCTGCATAT
Source organism: Eptatretus burgeri (assembly GCF_056783735.1). Lineage (NCBI taxonomy): Eukaryota > Metazoa > Chordata > Myxini > Myxiniformes > Myxinidae > Eptatretus > Eptatretus burgeri. The sequence goes on from NC_140964.1 coordinate 74,987,896, forward strand.
ACCTTTATCTTCTCTCACCTACCTCAATTTTTCCTTTAATCCCTTCTCACATTAATATTCCCAACACATTCCCTGAGCCTTCTTTCCCTCTCCAATCCTCCTCCCTACACCCAATTATGCATGTTTTTTTTCTTCAATTTATCCCTTTCCCCCACCTCCCCCCCCCACCCCATCAATTCATCGGTAATCAGCAGATACCCCCAATTTACAAACCATATAAAAGGTGAGGAGCATTGTATGATACTCCATGATCAAGACAATAAATGATTAGTAAGAGCTTTTTTTGGGTTGGCAGAATAGCCAAGAGGTATGTGCACTTATCTCTGAGCTTTCTCACCTGGGTTCGAATCCTGACCGAGCTATAAGCTGCCACCCTGGTGATTGGCATTATTCGGTGGACGTGAAGGATGCCACCGTGTCCTTTACAAAGAGTGGGTGAGTTATTGCTGGTGTCCTGAACAAATCACAAATTCCTGCACCCTCAGTCGAGTATCCTGTGTCGGAATGGCGACCCGCCCAGGAGTGCAAGCAATTCTTAGCTCATAGAACTTCCTCGACAATCTCATGTACCTTATGGCTATAAATGAGGAGGATAAACAAATAAACAATAGTTTCATTTGTGGTGATGCATTTCCTATTATGATGGGAAACACTTTGGCATGCTGTCATGAAGATGATGATCAACAGAATATGGACATCATTTATCAATTGAGGGAGGCGGTCGAGATATTTACGACATACATATTTTCTTTCTTGTTAAAACAACACAAAAAAACACCCTGCTATACTGCTGGTATAAAACACTTGAAAATAACTTGCATTGAAGAATTCTTTCCTGCCCCCCCCCCCCAAACACTCACTATCATGAGTCTCGAACAAGCCATCATTCTGTCTCAAACTGCGCCACCACTTAGCACCGACGCCATAATTGACAGATTCATTTTGGAGGCTGTCCGGCCTAGCTGCGGCCTAATTACGCAGAGCTGCCTGATGACTGTGGACAGCCGATATCCGCGCCCGGCACGTTTATTACCGAGCCTGTCAGTGTGATTGATTGCGGCACATTGGGAGAGCAGTGCACCAGGCCCTCAGTTTGGAGGCCTATTCTGTCAGGCCTGTGCCTGCCTGACGATCATTTGTGCAACTCAGATCCTGGAGCATTCACAGACAAAAATATGACAAATTTGTTTCACTCTTTTTATCAGATAAACCAAACATTTCCTCACAAACTATTTTTCATATTCATAAGAAAACCAGACTTTCTATTTTATTTTCAGGGAGCAATTGCGCTGCTCATGTGGCAACATGAACCATTGCTGCTTTTTTCTGTTTTCTTTCAAACTTGTTCTGTGTCCCTTTGCTATTTTTGTTTCCTTTGTGTCGTTGAGCAGCCGTTCCAATATGAATGAAGTAATTATGCTGCAATGCATTTTTACCTCCATCACATTAGGTGGACGGAAGTTATATTTTCACCCTTATCTGTCTGCCTGCTTGTCTGTTATCAGGATATCTCAAAACGTTACGGACAGATACGGACGAAACTTGGTGGACAGGTTGTGTGTGTGTGTGACAAGGACAAAGCGATTTGATAATGGTGAAGATCCGGATTCTGGAATTTCTTAAGTGATTCTTCACCATTGAGTGATAGAGCAAAAAATGATATATAGCATGGTATCTCAAAAAGTTATGGACAGATTATGACAAAACTTGGTGGATGTGTTGGGTCGGTGACCTGAGCAAGCCGATTTGATTTTCGTTAAGGTCCAGAAACAGATCTGGCATCGCAGTGGGATCCAAAGCGTAAATGCTCTACCGAGTGCCGTTCTTGTTTGCATAGTGGGTTGGCCACTCCTGCTGTTGCACATAGGAAATATCACTATATTCGGTGGCAGTGGAGTCCAGGATTGGCTGAAATGGATACGTGACATCACATGTATATGTCACGGCCAATCATTGACCGACAGGCACAAGTAATGTCACAAGTGTTTCACAACTGAATGTGGACAAGCCAGCTGCCTCTCCAGAAATCTCTGTGAAAGTCACCAAAGTAGATTTCTGCTCCATGGTGCATTGTTTTCACAGGACACAAAGGGAACGTTTCCACAAAGATCAGATGAAGTTACTTTAGTTTTTGAAATCCTTGATACTCGACTGTTGTTTCTCTTCTAAAAAAAAAAAAAAACACCCCACATTTTAATAAAAATATGGAAACATATTATCTCCGATAATGTACTGGACTCAAATGAGAACAAGGCGAGAACAATGAAAAATAATTTATTTTCTTGCATGAAGTAAATTTATGAAATAAAATTTATTTTAGAAATAAAATGTTTCCTCATTATATACTTGTATGTTGAAAAAATTTCAAGAAAAAGGAAAGCATTACAGAAAACATTTTGGGTCACGTACACTTTGGGAAAAAGAGCAGGAAAGCTGATCCAGATAATCAGCCTGAAAGAATTCTTCAAGTGTCTCTGTGTCTCTCTGTGTCTCTCTGTCTGATGATTTGGATGTCCATCGATTCAGCACTTACAAAGTAAAAGGAATTTTTCAGATCCCTCTGGAATCAAAGGATTATTTTGGTGAGGCTCCTCCTGTTAAACTGTTGGTTCACGAAAAAATATTTTCACGAAAAAAATAAGTGACCACTATATTCGTTATTGTTGTGTGTCTGTCTGTCCCGAGCATAGCTCCGTGGGTTTTGATCCGATCCTGATAAAATGTTGGTGGGAGATATCATGATCTAATTGTGTTTTTCTGAAAATGGGCGTGGTGCGCCCATTATGGGCGGAGCCACGCCCAAAAAACATGTGTTTTTAGGGGGTAGCCGATTTCAATTTGCATCTTCTCCTAGGGGGTTTGTCGAATCTGACAGGGGTTTCGGTATTTGGTTAGCCCAATGACACCTGCATAGCCCACGGAGCTCGAATTTCATTTTCGTCCCAAGGTCAAGGTCACAAGGTCACGAACTTAGAAAATTGCGAATTTTGACATAAAAAATTCTTCTCCGAGGGGTTTGTCGAATCTGGCAGGGTTTCGGTATTTGGTTAGCCCAATGGCACCTGCATAGCCCCACAGAGCTCGATTTTTCATTTTCGTCCCAAGGTCAAGGTCAAGGTCACGAACTTAGAAAATTTCGAATTTTGACAAAAATCATACGACCGCCCAAACTTTGAGAGCTTGGATGACAATATTTTTTATGCATAATCTTGAGGTCATTCCCCACTTAAAGTCTTGAAACCATATTGCTCAATCTCGAACACCTTGCCCGTGGCGCCCCCTTCAAGTTTGTTTTTACGCTGATTTCATCAAAGTATGGAAAATCCGAGGAGTGCAAAATGCCATATAGCCTATATGACGTTATATTGTTCCTGGAATGTTCCAGAGGAAGTTTTGCACCAAAGGTCATAATCCTTGACCTTTGACCTTTAAAGTTCACAAAGGTCAAATTTTCAAAGTTGTGGGAATCGAACCGGGTTTTCGACCTTCTTCGACGAACTAACTCCAATAAGCTATAGCACGTATCCTGTTTCCTTATTTTAATGTCCACAACATTGTTTTGCGACCTTTAAAGGTTATGCAAAGGTCAAATTTTAAAGTTGTTGAACGAAACCGGGTTTTCGACATTTTGCAGCTAATAACCTGTCACTCGTACCACATCATGTTGATCATTTTTATAACTTGGTCAAAAATTATCACATTGTCTCATCCTTGACTTCTGAAACAATCGACATCGTCAAATACCGCTCGTGAACCATCGTCGTCTTCAGACTTGTCATATATATTATTATTGCTTTCTTTGCAAGATTGGGGCTCATGGAAGAGTGAATTGACAGAGCGTAGAAAGGTAACTAGAAACTATCTGAAAATGCAAAGCCGATCCGTGTCCACTTTGTACTGAAACTTGACAAAAATGGCAAAAACGAAAAAGAAAAAAAAATTAGTAAAATTTAATGATTAGTCTTCTCCATAAACACATAACAGGGATTTGTTGAGACGTTGGTGGCAAAAGATAAAACGGTAAGATTGTTATGCCCTGGACAGCCACACACACACACACACAGACACAGACACAGACACAGACACAGACACAGACACAGACACAGACACAGACACAGACACAGACACAGACACAGACACAGACACACACACAGACACAGACACAGACACAGACACAGACACAGACACAGACACAGACACAGACACAGACACAGACACAGACACAGACACACACACACACACACACAATGGCACTTGGTCGAGCACATCCCTCTGCCAGGCTGACCAGTTTATGTTTTCTATCCCACTGATAGGCTTGATCTGCATCCAGACCTGAACCCAAATCGAATCAGCTTGTTCTCGTCACCGAACCAACTCATCCAGCAAGTTTTGTCATAATCCATCCAAACGTTTTGAAATATCATGCTGCCTACCGTTTTTGGCACATCTCTCAATGGTGAAGAATCATTTAGAAAATTATAGTATCCAGATCCTGATCTGGATTTTCATCAAAATCGAAAGAATTCTTCCTTCTTTCACACCGAACTTGTCCAGCACATTTCATCCGAATCCATCCCTAATTGTTTGAGATATCCTGCTCAAAGACAGACAGACAAACAGTCAGGGCTGAAAACGTAAACTCCAGCAACCTTCGGTGGAGAGGTGACAGTGTATGAAGAGTAATCCGTTGGCACATCTGCAAAACATTTAATATCCCAGTCTCATAAAAATCATGGAAGTACGAACCAAAAGCGATTGATGAAACTGAGGATGTAATGCTCCCATATGACCTGATGATCCAATCAAGCATGAACATAGAAAACAAAGCACCATACTTGACTGGACATCAGATCAGATACAAAAAGGAAAGCATTGCTAATCGACATGTCAGTACTGAACGACTTTTGTCTAAATAACGTGGAAATCAGGAAAATAACCAAATTCCAGGATCTGAAAAATGAAGTCAAAAAAATCTTGGAAGCAGAAGATTGCTGAAATTACAAATTGTATGTAATTAGAACGCAGTGCTAATTGGAGCAAATGGAATGATAATGAAGAACCTCAACAATACCTTAGAAACCATCCCAGGGAATATTACCACAAACAAACTACAGTTGG
>NC_140964.1:75003013-75138013 GCF_056783735.1 Eptatretus burgeri
GGAACAGTTCAACAAGCAAGCATTTAATTCACACACACACACACACACACACACACACACACACACACACACACACACACACACACACACACACACACACACACACACACACACACACACACACACACACACACACACACACATTCAGTCACAGTAATAATAATGCAACAAAAGCAAATGCAGAGTTAAAACCGAATAAAAGCAAGGGTTTATTTACATGCACGGCAACACTTACACAGTTCTACTTTACGGACGGCGCCACCACAAGCATTTACACAAAAAGCAAAGGAAAAAGAAAAGAAGTCGCAACTTCCGTTTTCGTGGCTGGTGAGTCCCTCTCCCATGACCGTCAGCGTGGTCGCGCCTGGCCCCGACTTCTCTCGCGGCCGGCGAACCCTCTCTGGCACTCCTCGTCCGGACGCGCAGGTCCACCTCACAACCGGCGCTGCCGCGTCTCCCGTCCGTGCCTCCGTTGACAGTCCGCTCGCCAAGCCGCGAGCGCAGGACCTCTTCTCCCGACAAGACAAGCAGCGCCAAGAAGAAGACGACGTCCAGCCCAGAAGCTCAAACAACCCAAAGAACACAGGAACTCTCGAAGACAAGGAGACAGGAAGCCTTGAATACTCGGAGACAGGAAGCCTCGAAAAACCCCTCTCAAGGTCCGTGCTGTCCGCCTTTTGTAGCGCGGGGCTCCACCCTTCGCCCCGCCCTGTTTCTGGCTCCACCTCCCTTCTGGAAGCTTCCCAAAAATGGGCGTGCCCTCTCACTCCCCCCTCCCCGCGCCGTGCGGGGGACGAGGAAAGTCAGTTTTGGCTCGGGGCCAGGGAATTATTCCCCCAAAAAGAGGCCCCCACCTTTTCTCACCTTTGACCCCCGGCTCGGATCGCACTTCCACCGCACTGAGCGTGGAGAATTTAGACGGGAGAAACAGGCGGGAAAAACCCCCGAGCATCGTTGGTGGTTTTTGTTCTTCCGCTGGTGGCCCGTACGGGGATTATTGAATGGCGAGTGGCGAAGATATGGTAGCATAGGTGGTGGAGGTGGCATGGTTGTCGTGTGCTTGGCGCTGTGGTGGGGATGGCATGGTTATTGAGATGCTGTTTGTTTGAAATAAAAGATAGAACAGAAAAATGGCTAACTCAAAGCGTCGCAGCCTGGATGGATCACATAAATTCCCTCTATACAACGGGTTTGGGCTAACTACACATGGACTTTTCGAGATATCTCACCTGAGGACTCTTTTTGGTGTAATGCGAATTTCCACAACCGTAACACTACCCCCTCCCCTTTTTCAAGACTTGTCCCGAGTCGTCAAATTTTCGTGTGCCATCATGTGTAGTTCTCCCCAAGTACGTTTTACCTTCGGATCCCTGAGTGCGACATTCATGTTATTCGTGTCCCCAAAATAAATAACCTACGGGCTGAGTAACTAACTTACAAACACACGCATACGGACGAATTAAATAAAATTGCCGGCGCTAAGACAGACATGCCGTGGGCACACTCATATTTACAGTCCATCTTAACCTTAACTTACAAATTTTACAGGAAACCATGGCCCAGGATCAATGGACTCTGCAGGTAGAAAAACAAAATTCAAAAGAAAAGCGGTGCATGGGCCGCCACTGGAGACCCATGCTGTAGCTGCCAACAGGACAGTTCTTGCAGCTTGCAAACTATTGCTTTCACGATGATCCCAGCGCGCATGGAAATGAACGGGGGGGGGGCAAATGCAAAACAGAACGGGGCTGGTGAACATGGGCAGTGGGCATGGATGGCAAAAGCAGGCAGGCAAGGCATGACAAGACCGCTGTCGCAAACACAGCCAGCAGATGAACGGGCCGGCACAGGCCTTGCAGTAAAAACAGCCGCAGACGATCGAACGGCACAGGCCTTGCAGCAAAAACAGCCGGCAGTGAAGCTGACCGGCACAGGCCTTGAAGCAAAACAGCCAGCAGTGAAGCTGACCAGCACAGGCCTTGAAGCAAAAAAAGCCAGCCGATGAAGTTGGCCAGTCTTTGCCTTTCAGGGGAGGTTGGTGGAGGGAATGCAGTGGTGCTGGCCACTCGGAAGGCGGGCTCGGACCTACCTGACTATCTCCCTCCCAACCTATCGCCTTTGCCTGTCTCTGTACCTACCCACTCCCTTAATTTGTAAAAAACCAATTTAGTCCCAACTTATTTTGTTTTTTTTTTCATTTCTATACCTCCCACTATAAATCCTCCCTGAACCCCCTTTACTGTCCTTGTTCGGCTAACCTATCGTCCCCGAGCCTACTCCCAAACCCTACGTTCCCTTCCTGGAGGGGAATGAGGGAGGGCTGGCACCCTGTGTAGAGGCCCAACTCAAGCCTCAGGATGGCCTCCCCAGACTTCAGCGATCTTAACCCAAAGTGGGTCCAGCAGCCCACAACGAGAGCGAAGGGATGGATGATGCGGAGGGGTACACTTCCTAATCTACCCTAACCATTAACCTTTAAACTACCCTGGGGCTTTCAACAAGCGCCTCTCTTTTAATCTATTGGTTCTAACAACCCAGATTCCCGTCGCCTGTGTTGGTGTCCTCACAATTTCGGGCCTCGCCCCCCAATTTTCTTTTCTTGCCCTCACATGGTCTCATGGCTGGGACGCATGGCTCCCCTTGGCAGGCACTACCCTCGACCGATTCTCCTACGATGGCACCCCGGGCACTACACTGCCTCCAAGCCTACCAGCTCCTGAAACACCGGGGAGTGCCCTCCATGGCGACTCCCCTGAAACGCTCACGTGGAAGGCTGGCTTCCCGGGCCCCTTTCCGAGGGTCACCCGTGCCCACAACACTGCCCACGCGGCTTATGGCGCCCCGGGCCCCCACATCATGCGGGCGCACCCGTGCCCACTACGCTATCCTGGCCCCCCATGGGCCCTTGGCCTACCGCGGCCGACTAGCCCGGGCCAGGAGTACCCACTCAGCGTTACTCACCTTTCGCAGCCACGCTCCCAGCCAGTCAACAGGGCTCCTGCACCCCTCCAAACGGGTTTCGAGCCTACTTTCCCACCAACAACAAAATGACTTCATGCTTCGAGGGGTTCCCCACGCGAACATATGTGCTCTGCCCATTGGAGCTTAACACAAGCTCGCGTGGAAAACCCGTCCGCTCCAAATCCGAAATACTGCCTCACCTTTGTCTGTCCGCGGGATCGGCAACATCCGCCGCTGCCGTTTCCGGACCGGGTTTCACTCCCGCAAGCGCGCACGTGGTGGCCTCGTGCATTGCACAGCACGGACCTCGCTCTCGCCACCGTGTAAACCTGGTGCGGTCCCCATTACAGCTCCGGCCGCTGCTCGGCCTTTGTCCCTTATCTGTCGCCGTCGTCGTCTCCATTCCCTCCACGCGCTCAAGCTCCCGCGTGTCACGAGACTCACACACCTCACCATTGCACTCACTCTTGGAGATGCGGCTGCGTGCTCCCGCATGCCGACCGTCATCTCCCTCACATACTGCTCTCTCCCACACACGGTCTCCCTTGCACTCGGCCGTTCACTCACGCATGCCCTTTCTGGCGTACACGTGGTTCCTTCCACTCGCCGTGCCCCTTTCACACACGGCGTGCTGGGAAGCACATATCCTGGCACACTTGCCACCACACCACTCACACACGGGGTCGCTTCCACACACCTTTCACCACACACACCGGGACAATCACACTGGGGATTAGTGCCACCACAAGAGGTTCCGGGGTCTCGATACCCCCCAAGCTCGGCGTGCACCCGTTTGCAGCACTCATCCCCTCGACCACGCATAGCACGACCGAACCCACCTGGTCATGATCAGCTTCAAGGGAGAATAGCGTCTTCCTCCGTTCCCGAAGGAGGCCATCCAGCTGCTCGCACCGAGTCCCTAAACAGTCCGCTAGCTCCCCCTCATGGTCCTCCACTACCTCAATGTGTGTTTGTCACTAACCCCGTCCAATTCACTCTCTATCTCCCGTGTCTCTGTACATTTATTCGTTTCTGTTTCTTTCTGGAGTTTTTCCATCTCTCTGGACTTCAATTTTACTCTCTCCTTGAGTTCATTAATTTCAACCTCATTTTGTTTTTGTTTCCTATCCCACAGTCTCTCCTGCTCTTCATTTTCCAGTGTCATCGTTTCTTTAAATTGGCTCATTTCCTTCCTGTGTTTCATTCGCTGTTCTCTCACTACTCTTCCTTGTTTCCTCTCCTGTCCTTCCTTCTCCAGTTTCATTGTTTGCTTCATTTGGTTAATCTCCCTTTTGTGTTTCATTTGCTGTTCTTCCATTATCTCTTCGTACTTCCCCCTTGCTTTCTTTTTTAATTGTTCTTGTCTTTCTTTTTTAATTTCTTTCACTCCCTGTCCCTCATTCTCCAACTTCATAGTTTCCTTCAATTGGTTAACCTCAAATTCATGTTCTTGTTGTTTCATATTCCACTGTTCCTCTCGTTCTTCACTCTCCAATCTCGTTGTCTCCTACAATTGAGTGATTTCTCCTTCCTGCTTCATTCCTTGCTCCTTCACTTTCTCCTCGTACTCCAACCTATTTTTTTCCTTTTGTCGTTCAGTTTCAAATTCATACTCTTTTTGTTTTCGATTCAACTGTCTCTCTTGTTCCTCCTTCTGCAATCTCGTTATTTCCTTTAATTGACTGATTTCTTTCTCCTGTCTCATTCCTTGTTCTTTGCATTTCCTATTCCACTGTCTTCCTTGTTCCTCATTCTGCAATCTCGTTATTTCCTTTAATTGATCGATTTCCTTCTCCTGTCTCATTCGTTCTTCCTTCATTACTCTTTCTTTCATCTCATTCTTTAATTTGGCCTTCGCTTCCAGCTGTTCGGTCTGCACAGTGTGGTTCCTTAACGTTTCATTCTCCGTTCTCGTTCTTTCCTCACTCAACATCTTCAGTTCGTTTTGTAATCCCGTTTCTTTGTTTTGGTGTTTCTGTAACTCAGAAGTTTTCTTTTCTAATTCTATTCTCATCTCCGCACACTCCGACTTTGCTTTGGCTTCTGATTGTTCAATCTGCTCAATGTGGTCCCTCAACATCTCATTCTCTGTCTCCGTTCTTTCCTCTCTCAACATCTCCAGCTCGTTTTGTAATTCTGTCTCTTTGTTCTTGTGCTCCAGTATCTCATCAACTTTTTTCCATTTTTCCTCTCTCTGTTCATCCCTTTCCTTGCACATCTCATCCCTTTTCCTGCTCATCTCATCATAATCCAAGCTTGCTTTTTTCCTCAATTGTTCCTGATATTCCTGTTCTCTTGTTACCTCCTCTTCAAAGCTTTTCCTTTCCCGAATACCTTCTTCTACCTCTCCCGCCAGTGGCTTTAACTTTTTTTCCATTCTTCTTCCATGCGCTTTCTATCCCGGGAGTTACCAATTCGCTCCTCTTTCATTCTCTCGTTCAGCTCGCTCCTCTCTTGTTCCCACTTATGGATATCAATTCTATTTCTCCCACTTTTCCCTCTAGTTCCTTGGCCTGTCTTGATTTCTCAAATCGTTCCTTCTTTAATTGTTTTACTTCCAGCTAGTGTTTCTGTTTTTCTTTTTCGAGCTTGGTTCTCCATTCTTCCTTCAATTCTTTCCAAAGCCCGCCAATGTCCGCCTGCCTCGCCTGCCATGCCCACGTGGTTTGAAACGGCTGTTGGGAGCGCTCGCCTCGTGCTGCGCCATTCGCAGCGCCATAAATAGCCGCTCGCTCCGTGCTGCGCTGGGGTGCGATCGCGCCGCCATTATGCGACTCAGTTTGCCGGCAAAGTCCGTGCTCAGAATATGGGGTTGAGCTTCCCCATGGATTAAAATTACAAGCAGTACCATCCCGGGCCATGGATTCTACATAAATACACATATACATTTCTAATACCCCCGTCACCTGTTTGCCTTGAGACTCCATCTTATTTATTATAAGAGATTAAATTTAGCTCACTCGTAATTTGGAGGGAATCGGGGGTCGCTCCACTCACCCCTGAACTGATTCCCATGCATTTATTTGGAGACCAAGGTGGATTTGAATCCCACACTCCTGTACACCAGTGTTGCGAGGAGGGGGATGGGTTCGTATCCCACTTCTGACACCAGTGTTGCGAATTCGCGCCCGCCGGCGAGCGATTGGCCACGTAACTCGAATCGCGGAACGTCGCCCACCGGACGGACAATTCAGTCGTGACCCTCTCGGAACAACGCCAGGAGCTATTCACGGGTGGGTCTTTCGACCTCACCACAATCGTGCCAATCGGCCACCCGCGTAGGATAAGGTTGTTCGCCAAACTTGACCGACCTAAGTACCTACGCGGATGGTTAATCGGGCGATCGTACCTCGCCGCAGGTCGACTTCGGACACGAACCGCTTAAGCGGTTCATTCCGTACTGCAGAGATAACCGAGCGGAGTTATCGTCGACCTCGACGGTTCAGATTAGTTACTGGGAACTTACACCCACTACCAATCTCTTACGCGATGCAGGATGGAGAGTCAATAAAAAGAAAGGAGACGAAGCAGAGCGGGAACAGTTCAACAAGCAAGCATTTTATTCTCACACACACACACACACACACACAAACACACACATACACACACACACACACACACACACACACACACACACACACACACACACACACGCACGTATATTCAGTCACAGTAATAATAATGCAACAAAAGCAAATGCAGAGTTAAAACCGAATAAAAGCAAGGGTTTATTTACATGCACAGCAACACTTACACAGTTCTACTTTACGGACGGTGCCACCACAAGCATTTACACAAAAAGCAAAGGAAAAAGAAAAGAAGTCGCGACTTCCCTTTTCGTGGCTGGTGAGTCCCTCTCCGACGACCGTCAGCGTGGTCGCGCCTGGCCCGGACCTCTCTCGCTGCCGGCGAACCCTCTCCGGCACTCCCCGTCCGGACGCGCAGGTCCACCTCACAACCGGCGCTGCCGCGTCTCCCGTCCGTGCCTCCGTTGACAGGCCACTCGCCAAGCTGTGAGCGCAGGACCTCTTCCCCCGACAAGACAAGCAGCGCCAAGAAGAAGACGACGTCCAGCCCAGAAGCTCAAACAACCCGAAGAACACAGGAACTCTCGAAGACAAGGAGACAGGAAGCCTCGAAGACTCGGAGACAGGAAGCCTTGAAGACTCGGAGAAAGGAAGCCTTGAAAACTAGGAGACAGGAAGCCTTGAAGACTCGGAGACAGGAAGCCTCGAAAAACCCCTCTCAAGGTTCGTGCTGTCCGCCTTTTGTAGCGCGGGGCTCCGCCCTTTGCCGCCCCCCCCGTTTCTGGCTCCACCTCCCTTCTGGAAGCTTCCCAAAAAGGAGCGTGCCCTCTCGCTCCCCCCTCCCCGCGCCGTGCGGGGGACGAGGAAAGTCAGTTTTGGCTAGGGGCCAAGGAATTATTCCCCCAAAAAGAGGCCCCCACCTTTTCTCACCTTTGACCCCCGGCTCGGATCGCACTTCCACCACACTTAGCATGGAGAATTTAGACGGGAGAAACAGGCGGGAAAACCCTCCGAGCATCGTTGGTGGTTTTTGTTCTTCCGCTGGTGGCCCGTACGGGGATTATTGTATGGCGAGTGGCGAAGATGTGGTAGCGTAGGTGGTGGAGGTGGCGTGGTTGTAGTGTGGTTGGCGCTGTGGTGGGGATGGCGTGGTTGTTGAGATGCTGTTTGTTTGAAATAAAAGATAGAACAGAAAAATGGCTAACTCAAAGCGTCGCAGCCCGGATGGATCACATAAATTCCCTCTATACAACGGATTTGGGCTAACTACACATGGACTTATCGAGATATCTCACCTGAGGACTCTTTCTGGTGTAATGCGAATTTCCACAACCGTAACTATATATACACACACACACACACACACACACACACACACACACACACACACACACACACACACACACACACACACACACACACACACACACACACACACACACACACACACACACACACACACACACACACACACACACATATATATATATATATATATATATATATATATATATATATATATATATATATATATATATATATATATTACACACATCTACATTTATGCAGTACCAGTCAAAAGTTTGGACACACCAACTCTTTCAAGGGTTTTTCTACATTGTAGAATAATAGTGACGACATCACAACTATGAAATAACACATTTAATTATGTCGCAACCAAAAAAGTGTATTTTATATTTTAGATTCTTCAAAGTAGCCACCCTTTGCCTTGATGACAGCTTTGCACACTCTTGGCATTTTCTCAACCAGCTTCATGAGGTAGCCACCTGGAATGCTTTTCCAACAGTCTTGAAAGACTTCCCGCATCAGCTGAGCACTTTTTGGCTGCCTTTCCTTCACTCTGTGGTCCAACTCATCCCAAACCATCTCAATTGGGTTTAGGTCAGGTGATTGTGGAGGCCAGGTCATCTGATGCAGCACTCCATCACTCTCTTTCTTGATCAAATAAGCCCTCACACAGCCTGGAGGTGTGTTTTGGGTCATTGTCCTGTTGAAAAACAAATGATGGTCTCACGAAGTGCAAACCAGATGGGATGGCGTATCGCTGCACAATGCTGTGGTCGCCATGCTGGTTAAGTGTGCCTTGAATTCTAAATAAATCTCCGACAGTGTCACCAGCAAAGCACTCCCACATCATCACAACTCCTCCATGCTTCATGGTGGAAACCACACATGCAGAGATCGTCTGTTCACCTTCTCTGAGTCTCACAAAGACACGGCGGTTGGAACCAAAAATCTCAAATTTGGATTCATCAGACCAAAGGACCGATTTCCACCAGTCTCATGTCCATTGCTCATGTTTCTTGGCCCAAGCAAGTCTCTTCTTATTATGCTTCTCCCTCAGTAGTGGTTTCTTTGCAGCAATTAGACCATGATTCATGCAGTCTCCTCTGAACAGTTGATGTTTAGATGTGTCTGTTACTTGAACTCTGCGAAGCATTTACTTGGGCTGCAATCTGAGGTGCAGTTAATTGGCAATTTCTGAGGCTGGTAACTCTAATAAACTTATCCTCTGCAGTAGAGGTAACTCTGGGTCTTCCTTTCCTGTGGCAGTCCTCATGAGAGCCAGTTTCATCATTGTGACTGATGGTTTTTGTGACAGCACTTGAAGAAACTTTCAAAGTTCATGATTTTTTTTCCAGATTGACTGACCTGCATGTCTTCAAGTTATGATGGATTGTCGTTTCCTTTGCTTAGTTGTGTTGTTCTTGCCATAATATGGACGACAACAGTACAGACAAAATAATGGTCTTTTACCAAATAAGGCTATTTACTGTATACCAACTCGACCTTGTCACAACACAACTGATTGGCTCAAACGCATTAAGAAGGAAAGAAATTCCACAAATTAACGTTTAACAAGGAACACCTGTTAATGCAAAAGCATTCCAGGTGGCTCCCTCATGAAGTTGGTTGAGAGAATGCCAAGAGTGTGCAAAGCTGTCATCAAGGCAAAGCGTGGCTACTTTGAAGAATCTAAAATCTAAAATATACTTTGATTTGTAAAACACTTTTTTGGTTGCTACATAATTCCCTATGTGTTATTTCATAGTTGTCTTCACTATTATTATACAATGTAGAAAATCGTAAAAATATAGAAAAACCCTTGAATGAGTTGGCGTGTCCAAACTTTTGACTGGTACTGTATAAATGTAAATGTGTCGATCTATCTATCTATCTATATATACATCCATCCATCCATTGGGACCATACTCTGTGCAAAGCATTGGTGCTGCCGAAGCAGTCTCCTTGGCTATTGGGCACAACCCTGGACGGGTCGCCACTCTGACACAGGATACCAGCAAGCTGGCACTCATTTTTCCAACCTCAGAAGGATGACGGGCAGTTAACCACACCTGGTATTAATTCAACAGCTGAGTGGGATTTCAAACTCAGGTTGCTGGGATCCCAAGCCAACCACCTTTTTTTTTTTTTTTTTTTTTGTATACCTTGGTCGAGGCTCGTATGAGAGCTAACACACAACTCACAGCAAGGAGGCATGAGACAAGATGGGCGGGAGTGGAAGAGACAAAACAGTGGGGAACAGACACATTAGGTGAACTGTGGAAGGGAGAGGGATGGGGATGGGACGGGGAACATGGCGAAGAGAAGATGGACATTTCAGGGACTTTCAGGAAGGAAAGCAGGAGAAATGAAGGAAGTGGGCTTGGGTGGATTATCGGGGGTAGAAAAGATCGAGGATTTGGATGGGGGAAGATAAGAGGTGGTGGTGAACAGCTGTTTTGAAAGCCTGGAGGGAAGAATGGGAAAGAATAGAGTGAGGAAGTTTATTCCAAAGGCGGGAAAAAAGAGGAATGAAAGAGTGAAGATGAGCAGTGATTCGTGATTTTGGTAGTATTACCAGAAGGGGGTTGTTGGCGGACCTTGAGCGCCCTGTGGAAATGTGGTTGGGACAAATCGCAGAGAGAGCAGGGGGGGCAAGGCTGGAGAGGAGTCGGTAGAAGACAGAAAGACCACCGACCAACCTGCGGTGATTGAGTGAGAGGCCCAAAGACTCAGCTTCATTGCGGGAGATGCCGATGATCTTAAATGCCCTGGTTTCGACAGCGTGAAGCCGAGAAAGGTGGGAGGCAGGAGCACCAGCCCAGAGGGGAGAGCAGTACTCCATCAGGCTACGGACAAAAGCTTTGTAAGTGGTCAGGAGCTCAAGAGGGCCGAGGAAGGACTTAGCACGACGGAGGATTCCCAGTCGGCAACTGGCTTTTGAGGCGAGGTTGGAAATGTGACTTTCCCAGGAAAGGTCATGGCAGATAGTGAGACCTAGAAGCTTGAAAGAAAAGACTTCTTCCAGAGGATTGTTGAGAAAGTGGATGGGGGGGTTTTGTAAACGGTCCTTTCGAAGAGATATAGTGAGAGTGTGAGATTTGTCTGGATTGAAAGACATGTTCCACGTGTTGGACCAGTTTGTGATTTTATCCAGATCTGCAGTGAGCGAAGAAGCTGCTGCTTGCCGGTCTGAGGGATGACCGATGGTACGGCAGAGGGTGGAGTCGTCGGCAAAGAGAAATAGAGGATTTTCCAGAGAGTCTGAGAGACCTTCACCATTAAGCCAACACCAAACATATATATATATATATATATATATATATATATATATATATATATATATATATATATATATATATATATATATATATATATATATATATATATATATATATATATATCTCAAAAAAAAATTGACCCAAACATGTCTCTCACCCATGATTAAAGGGAGTAACCAATCAGCTCTGACCTCATCAATTACCCCAGATGGCTAGGATCTCTATAAATGAACTCTCTTGCTCTTCCTGCCAAAGAAAGCTGCATAAAACAATGAAGAAATGCTGCATAAGGTACAAGTGCATTCAGAAAGAATTCACACCCTCGACTTCTGTAATATTTTGTTGTGTTCCAGCCTGGATATAAATCGGATTAAATTTACATTTTTTGTCACCAATCCACAAAAAATACCCCATAAAGTCTGAGAGCCCACAAGCTTTTAATTAGACTCTCGAGCACAAAAGGTTTCACCCATCCGGTGTATCGATGGTGATGGTTAAATGCAATAACGTGGATTCTTGCTTGCCCCGGGGTCGACTCAAGGGGTCCTGGCACGTTGAAAGGTGGCGCCAAAAACTGACTTCATTGGAGTTTCATGCACAAGGAGATAGTTCTCACCACATGATAGATCTCAGCATCCTGTTCAAAATTGTCACAAAAATATATTACTGTAGACCGAAGGGGTTCAAGAAGGACCCTGATTTGTGTTTGTGAGCGTTCTAATTAGATTTTTGAGCCCAAGCATGAAATTGATGGCAAAATACCCTCCGATCTCATATCAGTCAGACTAATCGACCTTCGACGTAAGGATGATTTCACTTCGACCAAAACTATTTAAGAAGCCCTTCTTGCTAACTAGATATCGAAGTATTTCCGCAAACATGCCAGGCCATCCCTGCTGATTTCAACCATTGAAGCATTTATATTCTCACAAAAGGTGGGCGTTGAGGATTGGGACCTGGATGTGTTGTTCAGTGAGAAGGATTACTCAACTTCGTTGGTAGGAAATAACTTGTCAATGTGTGAATCTTCACCTTCTCCAACCTTCATGTGTTGATGTGAAGAAATTCTCAGCTCAGTCAGAAAATGACTGACAGGTGAGCAATGTGTGAATTTTTACACCCTCAGAAGTCACCCGACATTTTTGTTTATACTACGCGTTTCCTGCCATATTTACATTATAACCTTATTTATTAAGATTACCACCTTCACAGACAATAAATCGCTACTTTTCTAGTCTCTCATTAGTCTCTATTATATCAGGTCAACTGTATATCAGGCTGGGAACTGTAAAGCAGATTTTGTGATCAGGGATGACACCTGTGACGACGTGTTCAACGTCTCATCACAGGTAGGGTTTTACAGATGAGCTGGAGTGCTGAGCTTTCTTTGAGATTACTTTTCCCACACTCCGATCATTTTCCATGATGTACGAACACTGATGTTGTGAATACACCAACTTAAAACCATCAATAATAATCGATCAAAATGATACTCTTCCAGTCTTGGGGGATTTCAATGCATCCACTGGAACTGATAGGGATGGTTATGAGACATGTTTTGGTCTCCATGGGTCTGGAACTGTGAACCAGAACAGCACGAAGTTCCTTGACTTTGCAAGACGTCATGGACTTAGGGTGGCTGGTTCATGGTTTCAGCGCCCACAAGCTCATCGCTGGACTTGGTATTCCAACGCTGGCGGTGTGGCAAAGGAGATTGACCATGTGCTCGTTGATGGTTGCTGTAGGATGATCCAGAACTGCAGGGTCCACCGGAGTGCTCAGTTCCTCAATACGGACCATCGGCTTGTACCAACTCTTAAGTTGCACCTTCAATCTAGGAGAATGGAACCATCCCAGCCGAGGCTGGATGTTGGCAAGCTCAAGGATGAGAGGGTAGCTGAGGAGTTTGCGAACAGGCTGAGTGGAGATTTGCAGGGCTGGGTGCTTTGGGAGATCCTGAAGAGTTGTGGAGTGCCTTCAAGACCACAGTCCTTGATGTTTTTAGTGGATGACTTGGAACTCACCGTAGGGTGAAGAAGAATTGTATCTCTCAAGGGACATGGGATACCATTTCCAGAGTCACAGGGCCAGGCTGAATGGCAGAGCAGAGCTGTTCAGGCAGCTGAGGCGTAAACCTGTACGTGCGATAAGGGTGGACAAGGAGGCCTATGTGCGAGGAATCTGTGAGGGGGTAGAGCATCACCTGTTGTCAAGTAATTCTCATCCTGTTTACGGGGGAATTCGTGCATTGCGTTCATCCAAGTCCATCCCTTGGTGTACTGCAGTTAGAACAGAGGGTGGTCGGCTCTTGACAGAGGAGTCTGAAGTAAAGGCCCGCTGGGCCGGCTACTTTGAGCGGTTGTACCAGGCTGATCGACCAGCTATCGAGTTGGACATCAGGGGTGGTATAATCCCTGTTGCTGACCCTCCAATCAACTGTGGTCCACCTTCGCTTGTGGAAATACAGGCTGCGGTGAACCGGTTGAAATGGTGTAAAGCTCCAGGGATCTGTGGCATCCATGCTGAACTTCTCAAGGCTGGTGGAAATGCTGCACTCGTGTCGTTGCATGCAGTTTTGTGCTCTGCCTGGAACACAGGCATCATCCCAACTGATTGGAAGAGGGGCCTTGTTGTTCCTCTCTGGAAAGGGAAGGGTGATCGCCAAGACTGCAACAACTACCGAGGGGTGACGCTGCTCTCAGTGCCGGGCAAGGTCTTTACTCGGATGATTCTTGATCGGGTTCGCCACCATCTTCTTGAGTACCAGCGTCCAGAGTAGTCAGGCTTTACACCAAAGAGGTCAACGATTGACCATATCCTTGCTCTTCGGGGCCTCACCGAACGCAGACGAGAGTTTCGGCAGGGGCTTCTTGCAGCTTATGTTGATCTCTGTAAAGCGTTCGATTCAGTGAATCGGGATGTCCTCTGGAGGATTCTTGGTCTTCGTGGGGTGACACCAAAAATGATCAATCTGATGTCTGAACTATACTCTGGTACTGAGAGTGCTATGAGATGTGGTGGTACCATCTCTGACTTATTTCCAGTTGTTGCTGGAGTTCGTCAGGGGTGTGTACTGGCACCCACACTTTTCAACACTTGTATGGACTGGATTATTGGGAGGATGTCAGAGAGATCAAGCTGCGGTGCATCATTTGGGAATGTCAAGATCTCTGACCTTGATTTCGCAGATGATGCAGTCATCTTTGTGGAGACTTTAGATATCCTTTTGCGGCCCCCCGAGGAGCTGACTGAGGAGTCGGAGCTGCTGGGATTATGAGTTTCCGGGGTCAAAACTAAGATCTAGGCTTTCAATGACATCTTGGATGCTGCTGTCATTACTGTGCCTGTTTGTGGTGAGAATGTTGAGGTCGTGGAGAGATTCACTTACCTTAGCAGTGATATTCATGTCTCTGCTCGCTGTGAGCCAGAGTTCAACAGACGTCTGGGTCGGGCCTGGGGAGCAATGGATTCACTGGATCATGGGGTGTGGCGCTGTCGGTATCTGTGCGGGAGGATCAAAGTCTGAGTCTTCAGGTCCTTGGTGCTTCCCATCCTTGCACTATGGATGTGAGACTTGGAATCTGACCAAGGATCTGAGACAGAGACTTAATTTCTTTGGTACCAGGTTTCTTCAGAAAATCCTTGGCTATCGCTGGTCGGACTTGGTGTCTAACGAGCGGTTGCTGAGAGAGACTCAAATGAGATTTGTTACCTGCATAGTCCGGGAGCGTCAGCTGTGGCTGAATGGGCATGTGGCTCGTTTTCCCGATGTTGATCCTGCTCAACAGATTCTCTCAGCGAGGGAGTCTTGTGAGTGGAGGAGGCCAATGGGGCTTGCATGTGCCTCCTGGTTGCAGCAGCTTGATCAGCATCTCAAGGAGATGGGGATGGGCCAGGCTTCTGCCGGGGGATAGCCAGATGGAGGCCCCTGAAGTTCTGTCGGAAAGTGGATGCAGTGACGCGCTGCTCTCGCGCATGCTCCCATACCTGACCTGACCTTTTGACGTTTGCACGTGGTACATGCTTGGGAGCCTCGTTGGTAGGCATTTCTGCCTGTGCTGTCGCTGATGAATTGCTAAGAAGCAATGAATCCAGTCTGACAGCTGAGGGGGTGTGTAGTATCAGGATTCTCATGTGTGTACTATGTGTGAATGTCTTCATAGCTGTGGAGGAACTCTGGGAAGAGTTTGAAATACCAATGGGCTTTCCATTGGTGGCCTTTTGTGATTGCGTTATGCAGCTTTCTTTGACTAGAAAAGCATGGGAGGAGTCTATTTATTTATATAATCCAAGCCACCTGGATTTAATTAATTCAGCAGTTTGGTTATTCCCTCCATTCACTGGTGAGAGATGTGGATGGATCTTCATTTTTCCTTCAAATGTTGACTGCTTAAACCAATATATATATATATATATATATATATATATATATATATATATATATATATATATATATATATATATATATATATATATATATATATATATACACAAGCCGGTAGGAAACGATGGGTCGCCGAGCATGGAAACTATAAGATAGAGAGCAAAATGGATGTCATATAGTGGATAGGGAATCACCTTAAGATTATGCATATCAAATCTCATCCAGTTCCATCCACTGATAACTACTCGGTATCCATTTGAATGAAAAGTACCGAAAATGTGGTTTGAAATCGGAAATCCCCAAAGTTCGAGGGGGTGCTGTTGGTGAACAAAGATCTAAATTGAAAATCCGGCTCGATCGTTTGTGCACAATGTATTCCAGATGATTAGTGTGAATTTTCATGACCATCTGACCATAACCCGAGGAGGAGTAGCATTTGGCGTGAAGGCACCTCCAGCTCTCGCATATTATCGATGTTTTCACTAATTGACCTTTGACCCCTGACCTAAGTGAAATCGGTCAATATGTCCTGAGGCAAAGTTGTAGTACTCATTGAGTACCATGAACCTGAGAAGTTTCATTTGTATCGATGCACTCACCTGGTCGCTTGGGGGCCTTCAATTTTCGCCAATTTTCGCGCATACCCTAATTGTAGGGGGCGCTGTGGGTAAAGTATTCCATATATCACAAAAACCTGAATATATTTGATAGAGCATCACCTGTAGATAATTCCTGCCAAATTTCATAACCCTACGTGGGATAATGGCTTTCGGAATTGATTTCGCGTGAACGGTACCGATTTTGAAGGTTTTTCTGTCGTTGCTAGGGAACCAAAGCGTCCCTAGCAACCATCACAATTTCCAAAGCACGAGGTCATAAGATGTACGTACCACCCGAGTTTGGTCAAAATCCGCCCACGTTTACTACCAATTATGCTGATGACAAACAAACAAACATCCAAACAGACAGAATTACTGACAATAAGGCTCACCTATTTCGGCGACCCAATATATATATATATATATATATATATATATATATATATATATATATATATATATATATATATATATATATATATATATATATATATATATATATATATATATATATATATATATATATATACCAATCACTACATGGCTCCAAACTGTGAATGGTGAGCGCCAGGAGTGTAACATTATCTACCACACAGAAGACTACCACACAGAAACATTATCTCTCGCTCAACCATACACACCTGGAGCCATTAAATGAACGCAGTTGGGATCAGTAATGATGTTGTGAAACCCGTTCTCTGACCGAAGCCAAATGCTGTGACGTGACCCTCACGACGCAAAACCCTGAAAAGAGCATGTCGCATTGCAAATATGATTTGCTCTGGGAGATTCTCACTTCCGAGAGCCGTAAACATTGCTCTGCATCGTGAAGGTGATGTCACAGCATTCGGCTTAGGCTGGAGAACGGGTTTCACAACATGTATGTATGTATGTATGTATGTATGTATGTATATATGTATATATATGTATATATATATATATATATATATATATATATATATATATATATATATATATATATATATATATATATATTGTTGCGGATTCACGCCCGCCGGCGTGCTGACGGCCACGTAACTCGAATCGCGGCACGTCGCCCACCGGACGGACAATCCAGTCGTGACCCTCTCGGACTAACGCTGGGAACCAGTCACGGGTGGACCTTTCGGTCTCACCGCGATCGAGCCAATCAGCCCCCGCGTGGGATAGGGTTGCTCGCCAAATTCGACCTACCTAAGTACCCACTCGGAGGGTAGACCGGGCGATCGCACCTCGCCGCAGGTCGACTTCGGACACGGGCCACTTAAGCGACCCGTTCCGTACTATCGGAATAACCGAGCGGTGTTATTCGTCGACCTCGACGGTTCGATTAATTATCGGGCGTATTCAGCCCACTACCAACCCTTTACGTGAAGAAAGATGAGGATTCAATGAAAGAAATGACGAAGCGAAGCGGGAAACAGTTCAACACAAAGCACATTTATTCGCGATGAACGGAAAGCGCACATATACAATTCCACCAAAAGCACATAGAAAAGGAAAACACAATGCAATTTACACAAAAAGCAAATGCGACAATGCAGATCTACTACCGATTACGCGAGCACACGGCAACACTTATACAATTTTACTTCACAGACGGCGCCGACAACACATACCCAAAACCAAGCAAAAGAATACCCTCAAGGATGAGGCGGGCCTGAGGCCGAGACCGGGTCGGGCCTACCCGTCTGGTGATGAGACGCGGAGCGGCGATGGTGCCTCAACTCCGCGGGCCTCGCGGACCGTGTCTGGTAGGGGGTGGGAAAGGGGCCCCCTTGGTCGCACTATCTCAGCGCGGGGGGAAACAGGAGGGGGTTGCTGATGCTCGGGGTATAGAGGATTCCTACTCTGCCTCGAGTCCCGCGACGAGCGTCTCCACCTCGGCCAGGTCGCGCTGTCGGCCTCCTGGGGTGCAGCTCCCTGCACGACGCGAGCACCCCCTCGTCTGCCCTCGCCGCCTCTCCACAGCTCCGTCCCCTCCGCTCCGACTCCAACGCACACGACGACGACCAGCTCCTTTTTGCTCCTTCTTCCCAACTCCACCGCCCGCGAAGTCTTAACTCTCTCCTCTTTGACTGACGAACACGGTCGCTTATATAAGCCCCGTGGCTTCGCCTTCTCATCTTTGACCCTCTGCCTTCGACCTTTCACCTCGCTCCCCATTGGCCCGAGAAAAAGTGGGCGTGAATGCTTTTTGATCCATAAATTTGCATATATCGATCGCCCTCCAACGCCCTGGGGGGCGGGGCCAAATCGCCCCTCGCTCACCGATTGGACGGCACAAAAGTGGGCGTGTGTCGTTTTTGATCCGTTTTTGAAGCAGAAAATCCGTGGTTTTGTACACGCTGTTCGGCGCGCGCCCTGCACGAGTCCAACACCGGTACCCACAAGCGGCGCAAGAACGGTGGCGATGCGACGGTTGCGAGGTGTGACGGGAAGGTCGTGGCGGTTGTGGTGAAGCGGCGTTGTGGTTGGTGGTGGTAACAATGGCGGTTGGTCCAAAATAAAGATAGTAAAAGAAAAACGGCTATCCTGAAGAGTCGCAGCACGCATAAATGACATGTATTCCCACTAGACAACGGGTTTGGGCCTAACTACACATATACTTACCGAGATATCTCACCTAAGGGACCTGAATGGTGGTTTGCGAATTTGGTAACCACAACACTACCCCCTCCCCTTTTTACAGACTCGTCCCGAGTCGTCAAATTTTCGTGTGCCATCATGTGTAGTTTTCCCCTAGTACATTTTACCTACGGATCCCTGAGTGCGACATTCATGGTATTCGTGTCCCCAAAATAAATAACCTGAGGGCTGCGTAACTACCTAAACAAACTCACTCACACGGACGACTTAAATAAAATTGCCGGCGCTAGACAGACATGCCGGGGGCGCACTCATATTTACAGTACATCTTAACCTTAACTTACAAATTTTACACTAAACCATGGCCCAGGATCATTGAACTCTGCAAAAGAAAAGCAGTTAGCAGGGAGCCAGGCTGCTCGCATTCAGTCTCTGGCTCAAAACTATGCAGGTGACAGGGAACGTGGCTGGCTGCTCACACGCAGTCCAAGGCCTTCCCTTTTGAACTGAACGCAGTGAACCACAACGGTGCATGGGCTGCACAACCGTTGTCTCCGTGCCAGCTCAAGTGGCACACGCAATGAACACAACGAATGGATGGATGAATGGATGGACGCAAACACGGTGCACGGGCCGCCACTGCAGGCCCGTGTTGTAGCTGCCAACAGGGCAGTTCTTGCAGCTTGCAAACTGTTGCCTTGATCCTGGCGCACATGGCAATGAACAGGGAGGGCAAAGCAAAAATTGAACGGGGCTGGTGAACATGGGCAGTGGGCATGGCATGGCAAAGGCAAGCAGGCAAACACAGCCCGCAGAAGAAGGCCGTTGCAGGCAAACACAGCCGGCAGATGAACTGGCCGGCACAGGCCTTGAAGTACCACAGCTGCAGATGATCCGGCCGGCACAGGCCTTGAAGCAAAACACGGCCAGCCGATGGCACAGGCCTTGCAGCAAAACAACAGCTGCCGATGAAGTTGGCCGGCCTCCGCCTTGAAGCAAAACACGGCCAGCCGATGAAGTTGGCCAGCTCTTGCCGTTCAGTGGAGGTTGGTGGAGGGAGTGCGGTGGTGCTGGCCACTTGGAGGGCGGGCTCGGACCTACCTACCTGTCTCCCTCCCACCTATCGCCTTTGCCTGTCACTGTACATACCCACTCCCTTAATTTGTGAAAAACCAATTTAGCCCCAACTTATTTTTTTTTCTTTTTTTCTTTTTATGTTTACTTCCCCTCTATAAATCGTCCCCTAACCCCCTTTATCGTCCTTGTTCGGCTAACCTATCCTGTCACCAAGCCTACTCCCAACCCCTACGTTCCCTTCCCGGAGGGGAATAAGGGAGAGCTAACGTCCTGTGTCGAGGCCCAACGAAGCCTCAGGATGGCCTCCCCAGAGTTCGGCGATCTATAACCAAAGTGGGTCGAGCGGCCCACAACGACAGCGAGGGGATGGATGGTGCGGAGGGGTACACTTCCTAATCTACCCTATCCATTTAACTGTTAAACTACCCCGGGGCTTTCAACAAGCGCCTCTCGCTTAAACTATTGGTTCTAACAACCCAGATTCCCGTCGCCTGTGTTGGTGTCCTCACAATTTCGGGCCTCGCCCCCCAATTTTCTCTCCGTGCCCTCACACGGTCTCCTGGCTGGGACACGTGGCTCCCTTTGGCAGGCACGACCCTCTGCCGAATCTCCCGCTATGGCACCCCCGGGCACTACACTGCCTCCGAGCCTACCAGCTCCCTAACACCGGGGAGTGCCCCCATGGCACCTCCCCTGAAACGCACACGTGGCAGGCCGGCCTCCCGGGCCCCTTTCCGAGGGTCACCCGTGCCCACAACACTGCCCACGCGGCTAATGGCGCCCCGGGCCCCCGCACCAAGCAGGCGCACCCGTGCCCACTACGCTATCCCAGCCCCCCATGGGCCCTTGGCCTACCACGGCCGACTAGCCTGGTGCCCGGGGTACCCACTCAGCGATACTCACCTTTCGCAGCCACGCTCCCAAGCCCGTCAACAGGGCTCCTGCACCCCTCCAAATGGGTCTCGAGCCTACTGTCCCACCAACAACAAAACGACCTCCATTTTTCAATTTGACTAACCCCCTAACTCACTTTATACTGACCCCGGGGTCCCTTGGGCGGGAGTCACTCCTCCCCCCAATCACTCATCGCACCATGCATTCCCCATTCACTCCATACACACAGACCCGCTGGCCTCACTCACTCACCAAGCACATGCTTCCACTTCACTCACCAACTCTTCAACACACACACCACTGAACTCTGCCATCCTTCTATCTGCACCCCCTAACTAACTCGTGCTCCCACGTCGTCCCTTAAACTATAGCACGTTCCTTTTAACCTACGTAGCTAAGCTACGTCCCCTCTACACATTCACAAGTCTGTCCATGTCTCCAAATAATTCATTTTATTTCCCAACCTAAATCTGGCTACAATCCCTCTAACTAATCCATTCCACGGACTCCATGAGAACTTACCCCTGCCCCATGAAGTCGGTCTAACTAAGCTAACCCTTCCCCCTAACTAGTTTCCATCCTGTGCCCAGGGTCAAGGGGGTCTTCCACCCCTTGCCCAGGAATCCTGTGCACCCGAAAGTGAGGCTTGCTTTTTTTTTTTTTTTTTTTTTTCCATGCGCATCACCAGCGCGGCAACTCAGAGCTCGCGCACTTTGCACCTGCCCGTGACGTCATGCAGCTGCACGTGTTCCTCGTCCCTCCTTGGACGGTACCATCCGGCAGAGATACCCCTCCTGCCGGATTCCAACCCCACGTGCAGCCATGGCGTCACCGTGCGCATAAAAAAAAACACAAGCCCCACGTCTCGAGGGGTTCCCCACGCGAACACATGTGCTTTGCCCGTTGGAGCTTAACACACACGATCGCGTGGAGAACCCGTCCGGTCCAAATCCATTATCCTGCCTAAACTTTGTCCGTCCGCGGGATCGGCAAATCCACCGCTGGCGTTTCCGGACCGGGACTTCACTCTCGCAAGCGAGCACGTGGGGGCCTCGTGCGTTGCACAGCACGAACCGCGTGCTCACTGCTGGGTGAACCCGGCACGGTCCCCGAAACAACTACAGCCGCTACCCGGCTTTCTTTCCTTACATGTCGTCGTCGTCGCCATTCCACACACGCATACCTGCGTGTTACGACGCACACAGTCCACTCCATCACATTCACACCGGGAGACGCGGCTGCGTGCTCCCGCATGCCAACCGACATCTCCCTTACATACCGCTCTCTCACACACACGGTCTCCCTTGCATAACCCATACCACTCACACGTGGTGCTCCATTCATACAAACCACTCCACTCACACCGCGGGGGAACTCACCCGCGGTGCCTCATCCACACACCGTGCCTCACTCATACACGCGGGGGCACTCACCCGCGGTTCCTCATCCACACACGGCGTGCTGGGAAGCACGTACTCTGGCACCATCGCCACCACACCACTCACACACGGGGTCGCCTCCACACACAGGGACGCACTCACACCTTGCACCACACACACAGGGACAACCACACTGGGATTTGTGTCCCCACAAGGGTCTCCGGGGCCTCTACACCCCCCAAGCTCTCCGTGCACCTGTCCACAGCACTCGTCCCCTCAACCTCGCAAAGCACGACCGAACTCACCTGGTCGTGACTCGCCTCAAGGGGGCATACTCCCTCCCCTCGTTCCTGGAGGAGGCCATCCCGCTGCTCGCACTGGGTCTCTACACGCTCCGCGAGCTCAACCCCATTGTCCTCCACTACCTCCGTGTGTGTGTGTGTGCGTCACTTACCCCGTCTTCATCGTGTTGTCTCTCCTCTATTTTTTCTGTCTCCCGTGTCTCTATACATTTTCTCTCCTGGTTCCTTTTTTCTGTCTCTTCCTGGTTCCTTTTTCCTTCCCATCTGAGTCGTTCTTTCTCTCTGAGCCCCATTAGCTGTTCGTTCTCCCTCCGTTTTAGTTGTTCAATTTCACACTCATAGAGTTGTTGTTTTCTTTCCCACTGTTCCTCCTGCTCTTTGTTTTCCAATCTCATCGTTTCTTTCAATTGGCTCATTTCCTTCCTGTGTTTCATTCGCTGTTCTCTCACGACTCTTCCTCGTTTCCTCTCCTGTCCTTCCTTCTCCAGTTTCATGGTTTTCTTCATTTGGTTCATCTCCATTTTGTGTTTCATTCGCTGTTCTTTGTCTATCTCCTCGTACTCCAGCCTCAGCTTTTCTTTCAATTGGTCAACCTCAGATTCATGTTCTTTTTGTTTTCTATTCCATTGTTCCTCTCGTTCTTCCCTCTCCCATCTCGTTGTGTCCTTCAATCTCCTGATTTCTCCTTCCTGCTTCATTCCTTGCTCCTTTACTTTCTCCTCGTATTCAAACCTATTTTTTTTCTTTTGTCGTTCAGTTTCAAATTCATACTCCTTCAGTTTTCTATTCCACTGTCTTTCTTGTTCCTCCTTCTGCAATCTCGTCATTTCTTTCAACTGACTGATTTCTTTCTCCTGTCTCATTCGTTCTTCCTTCATTACTCTTTCTTGTTCCTCATTCTTTAGTCTGGCCTTCGCTTCCAGCTGTTCTATCTGTACAGTGTGGTTTCTTAAAGTTTCATTTTCCGTTCTCTTCCTTTCCTCTTTTAACACTCTCAGTTCGTTTTGTAGTTCCCTCTCTTTGTTTTGGTGTTTCTGTAACTCAGAAACTTTCTTTTCCAATTCCTTTCTCATCTCCGCACCCTCCGACCTTGCTTTGGCTTCTAACTGTTCTTCCGGCTTGCGCTTGTGGTTTTCCACCCGTCTTCCCAGTTCCTCTGTCTCCGTTTTTCCCTCCAGTCCCAGCTTATCAACTCTCTTCATCATGTCTTGAAGTCTTTTCTCACACTCCACCGTTTCGACCTTCAATCCCTCCTCTGTCTCCTCCTGGCTTTCTTTTAATTGGTTTTTCGCTTCGAGTGCGTTTCCATCCATTTTTTTATTTTCCATTTGTTGCGTATTTCTCTTCATTTCGTTGTTCCCTTGTTTCATTCCGTCAATTATGCTCTGCACGAGTTCCATAACGTGCTGTATTGTCACCTGCCCTGGCCACTCCCACTGACTACATTTAGTGGTGGAGTTATAATAAAAAAACCGACCAGATGAACGGCATCGATGCCTTTCCCAACCTTCTGGTACGGGTTTCTCTTGCACGGTGATCTCGTCCTGAGCCATGGATTCTACATTACTATTACACATACCTAATCCACCCGGCACCCGCTCGCCTTGAGACGCCATCTTGCTTCTCGTGAAGGGTTAATTTGAATCGCTCGTAATTTGGAGGGAATCGGGGGTCGCTTCTCTCACCCCTGGACCGATTTACCGTGAATTTAGCTGGAGACAGGAGAGCCCGTTTTCCTGTTCTCCGATACCAGTGCCGCGAGGAGGGCGATGGATTTGTATCCCACTCCTGACACCAGTGTTGCGGATTCACGCCCGCCGGCGTGCTGACGGCCACGTAACTCGAATCGCGGCACGTCGCCCACCGGACGGACAATCCAGTCGTGACCCTCTCGGACTAACGCCGGGAACCAGTCACGGGTGGACCTTTCGGTCTCACCGCGATCGAGCCAATCAGCCCCCACGTGGGATAGGGTTGCTCGCCAAATTCGACCTACCTAAGTACCCACGCGGAGGGTAGACTGGGCGATCGCACCTCGCCGCAGGTCGACTTCGGACACGGGCCACTTAAGCGACCCGTTCCGTACTATCGGGATAACCGAGCGGTGTTATTCGTCGACCTCGACGGTTCGATTAATTATCGGGCGTATTCAGCCCACTACCAACCCTTTACGTGAAGCAAGATGAGGATTCAATGAAAGAAATGACGAAGCGAAGCGGGAAACAGTTCAACACAAAGCACATTTATTCGCGATGAACGGAAAGCGCACATATACAATTCCACCAAAAGCACATAGAAAAGGAAAACACAATGCAATTTACACAAAAAGCAAATGCGACAATGCAGATCTACTACCGATTACGCGAGCACACGGCAACACTTATACAATTTTACTTCACAGACGGCGCCGACAACACATACCCAAAACCAAGGAAAAGAATACCCTCAAGGATGAGGCGGGCCTGAGGCCGAGACCGGGTCGGGCCTACCCGTCTGGTGATGAGACGCGGAGCGGCGATGGTGCCTCAACTCCGCGGGCCTCGCGGACCGTGTCTGGTAGGGGGTGGGAAAGGGGCCCCCTTGGTCGCACTATCTCAGCGCGGGGGGAAACAGGAGGGGGTTGCTGATGCTCGGGGTATAGAGGATTCCTACTCTGCCTCGAGTCCCGCGACGAGCGTCTCCACCTCGGCCAGGTCGCGCTGTCGGCCTCCCTGGGGTGCAGCTCCCTGCACGACGCGAGCACCCCCTCGACTGCCCTCGCCGCCTCTCCACAGCTCCGTCCCCTCCGCTCCGACTCCAACGCACACGACGACGACCAGCTCCTTTTTGCTCCTTCTTCCCAACTCCACCGCCCGCGAAGTCTTAACTCTCTCCTCTTTGACTGACGAACACGGTCGCTTATATAAGCCCCGTGGCTTCGCCTTCTCATCTTTGACCCTCTGCCTTCGACCTTTCACCTCGCTCCCCATTGGCCCGAGAAAAAGTGGGCGTGAATGCTTTTTGATCCATAAATCTGCATATATCGATCGCCCTCCAACGCCCTGGGGGCGGGGCCAAATCGCCCCTCGCTCACCGATTGGACGGCACAAAAGTGGGCGTGTGTCGTTTTTGATCCGTTTTTGAAGCAGAAAATCCGTGGTTTTGTACACGCTGTTCGGCGCGCGCCCTGCACGAGTCCAACACCGGTACCCACAAGCGGCGCAAGAACGGTGGCGATGCGACGGTTGCGAGGTGTGACGGGAAGGTCGTGGCGGTTGTGGTGAAGCGGCGTTGAGGTTGGTGGTGGTAACAATGGCGGTTGATCCAAAATAAAGATAGTAAAAGAAAAACGGCTATCCTGAAGAGTCGCAGCACGCATAAATGACATGTATTCCCACTAGACAACGGGTTTGGGCCTAACTACACATATACTTACCGAGATATCTCACCTAGGGACCTGAATGATGGTTTGCGAATTTGGTAACCACAACACTATATATATATATTTTTATATATATATATATATATATATATATATATATATATATATATATAGATATATATATATAGATATATATATATAGATATATATATATATAGATATATATAGATATATATATAGATATATAGATACACACACATATGAGGAACAAAATACAACGCATCACTCTGCTGACGGGAATATTATGGGGAGGGGGGAGGGGAATATTGGGTGAGAGGAGGGACAGAGAGAGAGGAGGGAGGGTAGGGAGGGGGGAGCAAGGTGGGATTGGGGAGCTTGGAGGAGATGAGGATGTTGGGAGCTGGGAAGGTGGGAAGAGCGAGGAAAGGGGGGGGCAGGAGAACGTCATCTCACGAAACATTGCTTTACACTCTGGGAGGGTGGGTGGTTGGGAGCAAGGAGGATAGAGAAAAGAGGAGGGGAGAAGGAAGGAAGTATGGAGGGTTTTTCGAAGAGGTATGCATGAGTTTGGTCAGGGGACTTGAGTGGGAAAGAGGGGAGGAGTTCTCAACTTGCATTTGGTTGTGGGACTTTTGGAGAAGGGGAGTGGGTAGTACAGGATTGAACAAAATGTGGTACGTTAAAACAGCATGCGGAGAGAGCATGGATAAGTCAATGGGGGGGGGATGGGGGTGGAGAGAGAAGGGGGTTTGGGAGGATGAAGGGAGGCATTGTGGGGGGAGTGGGAAGAAGGCAGCATGAGGGCCATTTCTGAAATGCAGACATACATATATACGATCAAGACTGATGTAATTGTAAATATATACCTGTACTGTATATGTTGCATGAGAAAGAAGTTTGAAAAAAATTTAACACTTGGCCTATTTTTAGCTCACCTGGAACGTAGTTCTGGGGAGCTTATGGGATGGCGCGTTGTCCGTCCGTCCATCCATCCACAAATACTTTCAACTTCTCTGAAATGACACAAAGGATTTCGATGAAACTTTACCACACCGGTCATCACCGTGTATGTATCAAAGTTTGTTCATGGTATTAAAAAAAACAATTGGGCCCGAAGTGGTACTTCGGGGGTTGCCCCCCAAAATAGGTATTTGCTTTCTTCTCAGAAACGACACACACAATTCCGATGAAACTTGACTACAACCTTCTTTACCCCTGATGTACTAAAGTTTGTTCATGAGTTGAGAAAAATCGAGCTCTATGGGGATGTAAGGGGGTTGCCCCCCAAAATATGTATTTGCTTTCTTCTCTGAAAGCGCACACACAATTTTGATGAAGCTTTACCACAACTTTTATCACACGTGATGTACCAAAGTTTGTTCATGGCATGAAAAAAAAAAAAACATCCATAGGTATTTACTTTCTTCTCCGTTACATATTTTGTGGGCCATCCATCCCAACCATCCCTGGTTATCTTATCCAGCCACACCAGGTGAGTGCCCAGGGGTATTGCCCCTGTGTTTACCATCAATTTACATATTCATGTTAAAGGTTACATTAATACAGGACAACTTGCAATACATATATGAAATATATTCTCACTCAACTAATTCAATAGACAAACGTGTAAAAACTGGACTTGCCTTGATAGTTGATGGTGTTGGACAAGAGCATACATGAACAAGAGGCCGAGAGGAGTGACTTCTTGTCTGGCTTCTTCAAGGACAAATTAAGCTGTCTGCTGAAAGATGACGGCACTTGACCAACAAAATAGGCCGAAAAATCTCCCTCCAGGTTATGAAACAAATCATTTGATGGGAAATCAAATCGGATTTGTTACCTCCACCCACCCAAGGTGGAAGGAAATGTTTTCCAGCAGGTGTTTGTGAGCAGAATATCTCAAAAAGTTGTGGATGGATTTGGACCAGGTTTGCTGGCTTGATAGCCTATGGGGCAAGGAACAATAGATTAAATTTTATTTGGGTGAAGATTGGGATCTTTTCAAATAGAATTTTAAAAAACCAGGAAAACAGCCACCGATGCCAACCTCACCATCATGGATGATACACACTATTTTTCATCATGGATGAAAAGATCATTTGAACAGTTTTCTCAAGTTTCCTTTGCCAAATGGCGATTGTGAGCTGAGAGAGAACCAAGAGAAGTTTCCAAATTCAGATGCATAATACACGTAACAAATTCCTGTTACACACGTAACACAACATTTCAGCGATTCAATCATTTAATATTCTCAACAGTGAAAATGTTTTTTATCTCATAAGCTTTCGTGATTACCAAATAGTTTTAAAATATAGTAACTTATAATAGTTACTGACACACATCACAGAACTTTGACAACTTGTAAAACAATTCAAAACAGGCCAATCATCTGATTGTAACGCACGCAACGCAGTAAAAATGCAATGGCTCATAAATTTTTGGGCAGCCGGGTCTATTTTTCCGACATTGATTTGGAGAGTAATTAATAAGGATTATGATGAATGCAAAAATGTTCATGATTGATACTTTAACAACTCCAAATTTTCAAGTTTATTCCTGAAAATTGAGTCTGAAGTGTAACACACTTAACAAGAGAGAGAGAGAGAGAGAGAGAGAGAGAGAGAGAGAGAGAGAGAGAGAGAGAGAGAGAGAGAGAGAGAGAGAGAGAGAGAGAGAGAGAGAGAGAGAGAGAGAGAGAGAGAGAGAGAGAGAGAGAGAGAGAGAGAGAGAGAGAGAGAGAGAGAGAGAGAGAGAGAGAGAGAGAGAGAGAGAGAGAGAGAGAGAGAGAGAGAGAGAGAGAGAGAGAGAGAGAGAGAGAGAGAGAGAGAGAGAGAGAGAGAGAGAGAGAGAGAGAGAGAGAGAGAGAGAGAGAGAGAGAGAGAGAGAGAGAGAGAGAGAGAGAGAGAGAGAGAGAGAGAGAGAGAGAGAGAGAGAGAGAGAGAGAGAGAGAGAGAGAGAGAGAGAGAGAGAGAGAGAGAGAGAGAGAGAGAGAGAGAGAGAGAGAGAGAGAGAGAGAGAGAGAGAGAGAGAGAGAGAGAGAGAGAGAGAGAGAGAGAGAGAGAGAGAGAGAGAGAGAGAGAGAGAGAGAGAGAGAGAGAGAGAGAGAGAGAGAGAGAGAGAGAGAGAGAGAGAGAGAGAGAGAGAGAGAGAGAGAGAGAGAGAGAGAACACGTTAGGAGTGGGAACGAATAGACTGAGAAAGGAGGTTACACAAGCAGAAGAAAAAAATGAAGAAAGCAGTGGAAGCGAGTAATGATGTGGGGTTTCAGGATTTTAACAGGGAGGGGTTGCTGGAAGAACACAAGCAGCCTGGGTGGATTTTGAGAGATGAAATTGCAGAGGAAGCCAGAGTTGAGGAGATGCAGTGGTGGGATGAGAGAGAGTACCAAGCCCTACGGTTCTGCTTATCTGTGGGACATTCCAATGATGTTGAGATCTTTGGATTCCACAGCGTTCAGCAGTGACTGGTGTGGACCAGCAGGACCAGTCCACACGGGAGAGGAGTACTCCATTGAATTATTAACAAAAGCAATTTAGGCTGTGAGAAGTCAGATTTACCAAGGAAATACTTGATAATAAAGAATCCCAAATCTGTGGCGAGCTTTGGAGGGCAGCTTTTACATATGGTCTGCAAATGGTTGATTGTTGAAATAGATAAGAGTTTGTTCAATGATCCTTGCAGGGTAAGAATGTGAGATTTGTCCAAATTGAGAGAACGTTCCAAGTGTTTGACCAGAAAATGACCCTTTCCACGTCATCAGAGGAGGGACATCACTTGGAATGATGCATCCATCATTCTTGTGAATCACTTCGTGTACAGTCTTATTAGGCTGCTGGTTGCATCATTGGTTATGGGCACAGCGATGCCACTGATGCAGTGCCCCTATTACCAGTACACTGGTGTGCATTTCGCCGACCTCAGAAGGATGACAAGCTGAATCAACCACCTGGTGTTAATTCAGCAGCCGACGTGGCTCGAATTCAGGACCCTGAGATCCGACGCCACCACCCTCACCACAAAGCCAACACCAGGCTAGATTATTGGGAATAAGGAAAGACCAGGGGGAAGAAGTAGCTGTTTTTGTTATTCATCACATTACTCTTGTCCAGTTTGCTTGAAGTTGATCCTCATATAGACATTAGTTCTCATGAAAAAATGATCTCTTTCTGGAAACTCAACATGCCCTATATTTCTCACCGACATTTTGAAACTTGTTTTTGGTGGTTTATAAGTTTTCGACCACTTCCCTTGGCTTCAGAATCATCTGGATTGTTCCAAACACTTCTGCTTCCACATGGGGATAGCATATGTGATCGATGCTGGAGCATTAATCTGTGCTATCGTCGATCATTGAGCTGTTAACACTTCTCGACTGGATGGTAATGTGGTTTATTATGGGTATTAAATTACTCTTAGATTATGCCCTGTCAGATAACCTTTTATAGCAAGCTCTATAATAATTCAATCACAGAAGGGGATGAGGCCAGGCCATTTGGTTACAACCTTCAGGTGAGTTGTGCAATTTTTGTTAAGTATTAGTCTTTCAGAAGAAAGGGTGCAGCTAACTTTGGACATAATGTAATGCACATTCAAAGAACAAAATCAACTTGTAGTAAAATTAGACATTAAAATGTTGTGATTAAATCAGACAAGTTTGTTGAACTCCGCCTACGGCCTATGCCTATGGTGGCGCCAGTCGAGCCCGTAGGGCACACGCTGGTCTGAGGTTTGTTGCAAGGCTTGGGAGAATGTTATTTTGAAACACAAATTGATGTGGATGCAGATGTCGCACATGATGTGTGCATGCTTCACTTGTGAGGGTCAAATGAGACAACTTTAGGCCCAGTCACACCTTGACGTTTTAGCCAGCGATGGCAACGTATTAAAATGTATGTAAAACGCTGGCTTACGTTGAACTTTTGATGTTTTTTTTAAGATTCGGACGTATTCATAGCGACTTGGTCTTATGTATAACGCATTGGTAATGGACACAGAACGTTTCGTTGTGTTATAGATAACTTATACCAACGAATGCTGAACCTGTTGTCGGCCTACACAACCGATGCCCAACGATAGTCTAACTTAGGCATAGCGCGTTGCACGCATCGCCGACGATGTCGTGACGTAGCCTATTAAAAGGCTGACGCACAACGATTCGAATCATAACTGCCGTAGAAATGGAAGTGTCAACATCGCGGTCACACCTTGGCGATCTTGCCAGCATATGCCGACCTAAGAAAAATGTGTCTAAAACGTTGGGGCACGTCAAATACGGTATGAGTAAGTTTGGTATACGTGAGTACAACGCTAAAGTACGCTATCATACGTCGTAGTAAGTAGAGTACGTCAAGAAATTTTAAACATGTTCAAAATTTTACGACGTACTCGGCGTGACACACGTTCCGCATGCGATGGGGATAGGTTGTACACACGATATGTGGACGCTTACACACGTCCACAAAGGCTACTTATAAGCTACTCATAAGTCTAAACACGTCGCGGTAATGTCTTTTTTACGCGAAACTTATTTCTAACTTATGTTTGACGTGCTTTTTACCAATTCTTTACGTAGTCCCAACACACATCGACGTATGTAGACGTATTCCAATGACGTCTTCCGGTCGACAAAAAAAAATAAATTAACGTGTTTCTAGCTTACAACTGCCATTATAAAGACGTGTTCCCAGCGGTTTTGGGAATTGGTATATAAAAATGCTGCTCATAAAAGAGGAACCCAACAGTGTTTTTGAGTCCTTTTTGAGTCGATGTCCATGTCAGCAGTAACAGTATCAGTATCAGTATCAGTATTAGTATTAGTATTAGTATTAGTAGTAGTTTGTTCATGTTGGCAGTAGTAGGTGAGTGTGAGGGGGAGGGTGTGGGTTATGATGGATCGGCCTTGCGTCCACGTGTCCACGGGTAGGAGACATCTTTTCACCATTGTTCGAAGTTCTTCGCGGCTAATTTTTATGGGGCTTTTTCAACAATGAGCTGTAACTTGTTTTTACGATTTAGGTCTATTCATAATGGGTTGGACAAATGCACAATGAACTAATAATGTGCATAGAGCGCTTCGATAACTTATAGATACGATATAACAACGAATAATTATCGTGAAGCCGGCGTTCACAAACTATGCCCAACGATAGCCTAACTTATCCATATCGTGCGGCAGTTTATCTTTGCCGGTGACGTGGGGTTTGCTATTCATAGGCTGCCACTCAACGATTTAAATGGCTGCATCTCCACTATTGAAAGAAGACGCTTGCCTCAACAATTGGATTTTTTTTACACTCAACGACTTTTAAACGGTACCACTCAGCCATTTTCATTGTTTACAATGAACGATTTAAATTGCTGTCACTCGCCTTTGTTTTTTGACGCTGGGGTTTTGAAATTTGAAGCGTTTCTTCTGAACGTGTTAAAACGCTCAAACTCGACTATTTTAAATAGACGCTGCCGATGGACAATTGGAATCATAGCCAAGCTAGACATCGAAGTGTGAACATCCTCGTCATGCCGAAGAAAAGTTTGAAGAATGCTGCAAATAAGTGTCCTGGCCGTGGCCGTGGACGCTGACGCAAGGACGATCCATTATACCGACGTCTTTCAGCCTATGAGTAACTTAAAAGTAACGTCTGTCGATGTGTGGCAACAATCGCGTAACGTGCCAACAACACGTTAATCATATGTTAGAAATAAGTTTCGGGTACGCTAAACATTACCTCGGCGTGTCTCAACTTATGATTAACTTACAAGTAGCATGTGTTGACGTCTGTCAACGATCGCAGACCGTGCATACAACTTGTGGCCAGCGTAGCGGAACGTGTGAGTCATACGCCGGCATACGTCGTGAAATTTCAAGCATGAAAAAATTTGAGGACAACCGAAAAGTACAACGTTTAAAGCCAACGTACAACGACGTATGGCAGTGTTTTTCAGCGTGCTCTCAATGTTATCAAAACTTACCCATAACATATTCAACGTGTGCCAGCGTTTTAGAAAAAAACTTCAAAAATCGGCATACGTTGGCTAAAACGTCAAGGTGTGACCGGGCCTTTTGTTCCAATTTCATGATCAAAACAAATCTGCAGTGTCACTGGGAGTAGATCGGTTATATTAGATCTGTGAATGAATGATCCGTATATGAAAGTAGCTTTGTGTGTGGACTCACAAACTCATTCTCACTGACAAACAGACCATATTACATAGCCTGTCTGGTTTCTTGGGGCGAATGGGCGAAGCCAAGTCATGGTATTTTGTGGGAATCGCGTAAAAATAATGGCAATACGTACCGGGTGAGCCAAAATGTTCATGCATCTATATTCTGCCAGTCTGAAGTGCCGGATGATGTGATTGATAAACTCAAACAGCATGGTATCATTATTATATGCCGTACTTGACATCGGTGATCTTATTATCTCCACCACCAAAGGTGGAAGGAGGTTATGTTTTCACCCCGGTCTGTCTGTGACTTGCAAAATCGAAGATTTTGTTCCAGTCGATTTTGTTATTCTGTCTGTCTGTCAATCGCTTACGGATCACAACTCCAAACCGATCATCATGAAACTTCACCAAGTTGTAGAGGTAGTCTCAACTGAGAAGCTTATTGATTTTAAGGTCAAAGGTCAAATTTCAAAAATCGTCATTTTTCATCCGATTGACTTGACATTTGAACAAGATTTGCATATTGCATCACTGAATTGGGAATCCAACTGCTTTTGAGGTCAAAAGGACAAAGGTCAACTCATAAAATCAAATTTCATCGAAAACATCGTCGATTTTCGTCTGATTAACGTAAAAATTCAGCAGCAATTGCATAGTCCATCGCTAAATTTGGAAACCAACTATTTCGAGGTCAAAACATCAACTCAAGATCAAACTTCTAAAATCATCAATTTAAATCTGAAAAACAATCAGTTTTCATCCGATTGACCTGAGCTTTGATTAACATTGTCAATTTTAATCTAAACTAGACGACCCGTGAACCCCTTGGGTTCCCGTTGTTACAGCGGTTGATAAAAACAATTTTCTGGCATTGGAGCTTCAATGTCGTGGGGGCCCACGAGATGCTGAATGAGTTGGAGCCACTGGGATTACACGTTTCCTGGGTCAAAACTAAGATTCAGACTTTCAATGTGATCTTGGATGCTGCTACCTTGTCTGTACCTGTTTATGGTGAGGATGTTGAGGTGAGAAAGAGATAAATTTACCTTGCTCATCTCATGTTGTGAGCCAGAGGTCAGTGCACATCTGTGTCGGGCTGGGGGAGTCATGGATTCACTGGATCATGGGGTGTAGTGCTGTCGGTTCCGCTGCAGGAGAACGAAAGTCCGAGTATTTAAGTCATTGGTGCTTCCAGTCTTGCATTACTGATGTGAGACTTGGACTCTGACCAGGGATCTGAGGAGACTTAACTTTTTCGGTTCCAAGTCTCTTCGGAGAATCCTTGGCTATCGCTGGTCAGACGTTGTTTCCAACGAGCGGTTGCTGAGAGAGACTCAGAAGAGATGTGTTACCTGCATAGTCCGTGAGCGTCAGCTGCGGCTGTACGTACATGTGGCTCATTTTCCTGACACTGATCCTGCTCACCAGATTCTCTCAGCGAGGGAGTCTCGTGAATGGAGGAACCCAATGGGCCGACCACGTGCCTCGTGGTTACAGCAGGGTGATCAGCATCTCAAGGAGATGGGGATGGCCAGACGGAGGCCCTTGGAGTACCGGTGGAAAGTGGACGCAGCGACGCGCTGCTCCTGTGCATGCTCCCATACCTGACCTGACCAATCGCCAGTCCACAGTGTTTCATCACTGACCTTTGCCAGTCCCTGGTAAATAAGGGGTCACCGGGAACTCAAACGCAATTTTTTTTTTCCTGAAAACCATTGAAAATCATTAATCATGGTCGAATTTGAAGGGGAATTTTTTTTTTTAATTTTTAATTTGCCAATCACAAAGTGTCGAAAAAACCCCCTCGAGTGTCGATTTTCGATTTCACCAGTAACGTCACATTTTGAGTCTGCCTTCATCTGAATGGCAGTTTTACATGGAGAAATAGTGTATTTTGAGCTCCGATTCCAATACCGACTCCAACGTCATCAGCAACTCTGATGGTTCTCAATATGTTGAAACCAATCGGTGGGATTTTGAAGGAACTCTTGTCGACAAAATTCGTGACGGAAACGCTTTCGGGGAAATTGTGGAGCCGTATAGTTTCGAGCCTTGTGCGAGCGATTCAGAGGAAGAAGGGAGAAGTGTGAATGAAGATGAAAACGCTGATCACATGTTCACTGCAGATTGGTAGGCTTTGTTTTTCCGTTCAATTGCAGGTTTATAAGAGAGGGATTTAGTTAGATGGAGATGTTCACTGGACATGAAATTGGATATGGAGCTGTACGTGTGCTCCTTCAAGGATTTCGATCCTGGTGCAGATGTCCCTTCCAATGCCAGAAACATATTATCAGCAAATTTCTTCCAAAAACAGCCCAGTTTCATCGGTGTTATAAACTAGCTTCAACGACTACTTCGCCCATATCAAGCAAACTCCTCCTTAAATGGCTGCTTTTTCCTTGTACCGACATGTAATAAAGGCCGTGATACTTATTGAAAGTCTGGCCATCTGATACTTGCGAAGAATGGTTCCGTATCAGCATCGGTGAAAGAAGCAGTAAGGCCAATCATTGTAAATCTGGTTGGCTGTGTCCTGCAGCATCACATGGAGATGAAAATGTTCCGCTCCGACAGATGTTGGAACCAAACTAGCAGCACATCGTCCCATCTGCTCATATCTGCTGAGCCGATTGCGTTTTCACAGGCCTTTCACGGTCGTAAATTACCCATGTTGCTTTCTTCCTTGCATTTTCCATTCATCGGTACATGCAACTGTCGCTAAAAAGTCTCCGGCAACACGATGAAGCATTTCCCCCGCTTAAACAGTTGGAACAGTGACCAATTTCGTCTCAAATGGCCAAGACCTTCAATTTCCAGCTTTGCTTCCCCTTGGGACTCATCATTAAAAGTAAAGCACAAAACAAGGAAAAGAGCAAAAAAAAGTCCCTCTAAATTATTTCAGCAATACTACGAAGGCAGGTCGGTGAACGCAGCCTCTGACCAATTAAAGCTGGGAGTGGGAGCACATTTGTTACAGCAGGAAGTGATCGGAACAAAGGCAACGGGGAATACAGCACACCAACTTAAAGGCAGGACTTCATTCAGCAAAGTACAAAGTAATCGGAACAAAGTTATCTCAACAGGCCACTGGGGAAACCCGGGATTACATTTGGCACATTGGGAGGTGATCAAGCAGGGAAATGTACCAAAGGAAACCAAATGGACACTGCTTAATTATTTACAGTGGCGTGGAGAAATATGGTTGCTATTCACCTGAATACAGTCAATTATGTTACTTAGTTGAATGCAGTTCAAGCCCACTGTGCCAAATGCCCTAATGTAATTTTTATGTTGCTATCATCAAATTTGACTGCGAACTAAGTGAAATTATTGTTTGGTTTCGTGGAATTTGTTATTTTGGGTATTTGTTTGAATGGGATTCCCATTCTGCGGCATTCTTTGATTTTTACCCTTTCCAGAAGTCTCAAACAAAAGCAGTTTTGTTGAAGGCTTAATATACGTCCTCAACACCTGCTGTTCTCGAACATTATAAGACAAACTTTCCGGTAGGTGCGTGACTTCACAACATTAAATGCCACATGACATGGATAAACGCAGAGATTGAAAATATAACTTCATCAAACGAATTTTGAATCGTACAAACTTCGGTCATTTCTGTGAATGAAGACGATCACGAAACACATTTTCCACCAATTTTCGGCAACACCCCTTCTTCGCTCCTCACACCTCCCCCCCACCCCCTTCAATCTTGCAATGCTCCATAACACACTGGATAAACCATACATCACCACCCAACGCATTACGTAATATCTGGACGGCTCCACGCCGCAGACGAGTAGTGCAGGTTGTGGGAATGAAGATGGAGAATGCTGCAGAGAGCATGCAATCACTCAGTGAGAATTCAAGTTTTGCTGGACTTGCCTTCTTCGTGTCCTTTTAGGATTTTGAAGATGATAGCATTGAATAGCTGAGGAGGTAAGGTAAGGTGATAGGAATGTCAGAGACATCAATTCATGCAGAAATTCTCATGAGTATACAGCTGTAAGATGCCTTTACACCAAGAAGACTCCTCTGTGAAAATTGCAGTTGATTCGCAGGTGCTTAACACAATCTCCAGAGATTTGCAGGCAAAACGAATACGCACCGTTGCGAATCTCAGGCATTTCTCTGGTAAACGCAAAGATATCGACTAGCCGGGAGGCGACGATGGTTCGCGGGCATTATTGAACAATGCCACGATGGGTACAATTGTGTTCGTGGAAGCTTTTGAGGAAGCCCTACCCGTAAAAACCTATCTCTTCCGTCAAAAATGACCAAATCAAATCGGATTTTTTTATATGTTGTACTTATGGACATTATGCACAGCTTCGAGGGAATGAAATTGCGAGAAAAAAATCGAGAAAAAAGTTCAAGTGGGCGTGGCTCCGCCCACAAGGGGCGTGGGACGCCCCTCATACAAAGAGACACAACTCGACCATGATATCTTGCTTGTGTCCAAGTTTCATCAAGATCGCATTAAACGTCATGGAGCTTTGCTCTGGAGAGAGTCACAAACAGACAAACAGACAGACACACAGACACAACAAAAATAGTGGTCACTGCTGGCGCCCGCGAACCAAAATAATTCGTCGCATTTAAAATTCCCGTGTTTACACTTTACTTTTTATCCCCACGCTTAAAAATGAAAACAGGGGGGGGGGGGTATTGTAATCGGCTCCATCTGTCTATCTGTCTGTCCATCCGTACATCCGTCACGCTATCTCCTCTGAAGTAGTTGTGCAGAAATTCACCAAACTTGGTAGTTATGATCACACGACAAGAAAGGGCGAGAGCAGTTTCATTTTGGACCCCACCCTCTGGGAACCTGGCGTGAGGTCAAAAGGTTAAATACCAAGAAATTGAATTACGGGCACATTTTTATGCCTCCGCCGATGAAGTCGCCAGCGGCATTACGTTTTCAGGTTGTCCGTCTGTACATGCTAATTTTCTGTTTTCTCTGCAACCGCTTCACTGATTGACACAAATTTTTCACTATCATTGCGACTACTCATGGAAAACGTTTTAATAACTATGACGTTATAGGTCATGTGGCGCGGCAGCCATGTTGGAAAAAAGGAAAAACTTTGGACCTCTATCTCTGAGACCGCTCCATGGAAAAAATTGAAACTTGGCACGTCAAGTACTCCCCATGGAAAATAAGTGATTTCTTTTGATGACGTCATAGGTGGCTTAGTTGCAAAGTCATAATTGTATACGTCGAATGCTTTATCTGAACAGTGTGAAAGTTTTTGAGGGTCATCTTGGGCGAAATTGTTTTGGGGGAAAAAAATGATGACACCATCGGTCACATGGTTTGGCAGCCATTTTTTTTTTTTAATGAAAAACTTTCAAAAATCTTCTCTGAAACGGCTGAACAGATCAAGGCGAAACTTTACAGGTATGATGATCACCTTTCCATCCATCCATCCATCCATTGGGACATACTCTGTGCAGAGCGTTGGTGCTGCCTAAGCAGTCTCCTTAGCTATTAGGCACATTCCTGGACAGGTTGCCATTCCGACACAGGATACCAGCAAGCCAGCACTAATTATTGCCAACCTCGGAAGGATGACAAGCAGAGTAAACCTCACCTGGTATTAATTAAACATCCGAGTGGGATTTGAACTCAGGATCCCAAGCCCACCACCCTAACCATTAAGCCAACACCAGGCATACCTATCCATGAGGACCAAAAAGTTCTTCACCTATGATGTCATCGGTCACATGGTTTGGCAGCTTTGAATTTTTGAAGAATAATCTGATAAAAATATTCTTCTCCAGAACGGTTTGACAGATCAAGGGGAAACTTCAGTCACATGTTCCCCAAGCCTTGGGGATACCAGGGTGTTAAAGAATAATTAATAGGTCACATGGTCTGGCACCCATATTGGATTGAATGAAAATCTTAAACATTTTTACTTCTCTTGAACCACTTCATCAATCGACGCGAAACGTCAGAGTTATGATCAAGTAGTCAAGGGGAATATGCGTTTTAAATTTAAACCTCATTGGACGCATGGTCTGGCAGCCAGAATTATTTAATGCTTTGAATCTGGGTTCAGGGATTTAAATCAAACTTGGTACAAGTATATTTAGTGATGTAAAAATGTTGGTGGAGGTATATCTGCAGACGTCACGACGTCGAAGAGTGCCATTGTCGTGAAACATTTTTAAATGAAACTTTGTATATGCAATCAACATTGGGGGGTGCATGAAGCATGTAACAATATTTTTGGATTTGACCCCTGATTTATGGCCTCGGGGGTGGGTGATGAAGGTCACAGGGGTCAAAACAGAAGATATTTTAAAAACTTTAAATGTGATACCAGTAAAACCCCGACATTCGTGGGATATACATTCCTGAAAAAAATGCCACAAATGTCGAATCCGCAAATGTCAGGGTTTCATGATATTAGGTCATTCCTGGTGGAACATTTTGCCATCTTTCACCTTTGCTTTAGGTGAGAAGTGTGAGGATTTGTGATGGCGCACTATCGACTTTGCTCTAGTTTTTTTTTTTTTTGATTTTTCAAAAGCAGATGACTCAACAAACAATCGGACTAGCTCAAATTTAACCAGGAGACGTCCGATGTGCATAAAGACCACAAGAATATTGAGGAAAACAGGAAAGTTTGATGGCATGTACAAAAGCTTCTTATAAATTCTGGGCTTCCGAATGTTAGTCCCTCCTCACCCCTTCCTTAACCCTGGTGTTGGCTAAGTGGTTAGGGTGGCTTGGTTAGGATCTTAGGGTTCTGAGTTTGAGCCCTGTTGGCTGCTGAATTAACACCAGGTGGGGATGACTCAGCCAGTCATCCTTCCGAGGTCGGCGAAATGAGTGCCAGTGTACTGATAGAGGGGAACAGCATCAGCGGCACAACCGCACT
Source organism: Eptatretus burgeri (assembly GCF_056783735.1). Lineage (NCBI taxonomy): Eukaryota > Metazoa > Chordata > Myxini > Myxiniformes > Myxinidae > Eptatretus > Eptatretus burgeri. The sequence goes on from NC_140964.1 coordinate 75,042,748, forward strand.
TCCAAGAAATGACAGCTAGGCCATACATGAAAACAGAACCCTTTCCATTTCATCCTCTCATTTACCACATGCTTTCCCTCTCGACCTCCGCAATTGAAGAAAATGTTTACTCAAACACAGCAGCAAACACGGTTCAGTCGGGTGACAACACACTGGTGAAAAACATTATGCAAGAAAATTAACCACTCAAATGCTGCAATATGGAAAAGTTCCACCACATAAGTAAAAACCAACAGTGATTACTTATAGTGTGGGCTTATCCTTTTTTTTTTCCAAATACAAGCTTGAGACTCGAGGAGGAGCAAGGTGGCAGATGGTCAAAAGGTCACAAACTGTCTGACAGTGGGGGTGTTGCAGCAACACTTGGACAGAATAAGCAAAGTAAGCAAACAAGCAAATATGACACAGTCTTTGAGTTACTAATCAGTGGTGTGAGTTAGTAGTGGATTATAAGGATCGAATATACAGCAGGTGCTTGCTCTTGCAAATCCATGAGGTTGCTACAATGAAATGTTACGGGACATTACAAATTGCAACCGCTTTCACTCATGTTGTTAAATATAAATAAGTGAGTTGGCAAACAAAATAATACAAAGGGAGGAAGGCTGGTTGTGAGGAAGGAGAAGAGAGAGGTAAAAAAAAGTGTGTTTTAAGAACAAAACAGAACATGATCTCAAATAATCAATTCAATCTCACTGCTATCTACCTATCATTTGTAATCACTACTTTGGATCCCCACAACCACAGGACGCTGCTCAGCAGCGCACCGAGGGGAACGCGGATTAATGCTGAAAGATTTCAAATCACATCGTGGGCTCCTGGGTGACCAATTCTGGCGATGTTGTGCACACAAATCCGGCTATGATTAAAACAAACCACCCCACAAGATGGATTTTGAGTGGTTGCGATTGTGCGCATTGTTTTTGTGTGAATCTTGAAGCAAAGGATGTCGATATGCCCAATGTGATCGGAGGAGATTCGATGCACATTAGAATCATGGGTCCTCAGAGAATATCGCGTGGGGTGTACAAAAAAAAGGTTATCCGAATGAAAAATAATTAACAGCCCCGGTTATTCCCACCTTCTTGTGGGGTCAGCCAGGTATTTTTTTTTTCTTTCATGAACCAGCTGGCCAGGACTGGCCAGGAATTTGAAATTTATTCAGCTTGTCGGCAATAACTCACCTCCTCCTCAAGAAGGACACTGTGGGATCTTCAACGTTCATCAATGGCCCCAGTGCTGGTGGAGGAGTCATTTGGCTTAACGTCGGATACACTGTTGAATGACCCTTCCTGCGAAACACCAGGATGAGTGTTTATAGCTGGGCACAGATTCCTAACTAGGCTCGACACCTCAGAGGTGAGTGCACACATCTCGAAGCTATCCTCCCGGTATGAGAATGCAGATATAACTGTGACCAATTCTCCATTGGTGAAACTGAAATAAATTTTTCAACATACTGCGATGAACATGATCAAGCAATCGAGCTTGGAAAGGTGACAGTCAGCGATAGCACGTCACTGCTGTGCAATCTGGCCACAAATTTGACTTTGATGGGACCCGTGTCCTCGATATGATGTCCAACAAACGACACCGATTGATAATTAATGGAAGTGTGGCACGTGAAGAGGTGAGAGGGTGGTCTGACTGGGGGAGACTGGGGACGTACCCACACAATACACACCTCTGATGCAGATGGTGAAAACAGGATGGGGCAAACGGTTGGATAAGCTGAGCAACAAAAAACAACGCTCAATCCCAAACGATTGTTTTGCTTCAGGTTTGCAAAAATAAAATAAATAAAAAAACACTCCTCCATTTGACTTCAAGCACCAGCACGTCACCCTATTGGAATGCAGTCGTATCGGAATAAGCACGCGAGTGATCGTAGCGGAATACAAAGCGGGCACGCGCCGAGGCTCGGGGTCTGTTGGAATGAGGAAGCATGCTGTGAAGATGGTGAAACATCACCCGAGACCAGGTCTGCTCTTACTTATTGCTAAAATTAATGGAATATATCGAGTTTACTTTTAGTTGGAAACGCCTTCTTCTTCTTAAAATGAAGACCCACTCACATATCTCACCTGTGAATGGAAGGAATAACCAATTAGCTCTCACCTAATCAATTAAACCCAGATGGATAAGATTATATTAATAAATCGACTTCTCCGATGCTCTTCTAGCCAAAGAAGCTGCATAAAACAACACACCACCAATGGGAAGAGGACACACCAATAACTCCACCACAGCTGCTTCCCATCACACAATCTTCACCGAGGCAGACCCGCTCCACCCACATTCCAACCCCGGACTACGTGACCAGACCGCATCACCAAGGAGGACAAACATGGATGGACAATACATGCCCAATAACTTTCCAAGATTATTGCGCATACTAATTTTATCAGATCACGCAGGAAACAGATGCAGAGGGAGCAGACAATCAATCGAGGACGATTAGCGTGAACAATGGAGAAAAATAATAGTTTTGTTTTCCGCTCCGAACATCAATGTGTTGCACCGGACGAGGATTAACAGAAGGCAGAACCAGAAGGGCACTCGGTAGAGCACATACCTCCACCCCACAATGTCTGATCCATGAGAACATATCGGGCCCATTACATTTTTGAAATATCATGCTATATATCGTTTTTGCCCTATCTTTCATTGGTGAAGAATTACTTTAAAAATTAAATAATTCTCGTATCCAGATCCGGATCTTCACCAAAATTGAAGCAATTCGTCCTTATCACACGTCCAACGTGTCCACCAAGTTTCATTCTAATACATCCGCAACTTTTTGAGATATTATGCTTTTTATCATTTTGGCCCTATTTCTCAAGGGTGAAGAATCACTTCAAAAATTCTTGTAGTTGGATCAGGATCCGGATCTTCACCAAAATCTAATCAGTTCATCCTTGTCACACACCCAACCTGTCCACCAAATTTCATCCGGATCGGCCAAACGTTTTGAGATATCCTACACACAAACAGACAAACAAACAATCAAGAAGACGACGTCGTGCAGAGCACAATGCACGCAAAATCCATCAAACAAATTTGACCTCAGAATGAATTGGTGGTTCAATTTAATGACCTGAAATATAAATCCCCTTCAAATTTCAACTCAATCGGATGAAAATTGAGGATTTTAGAAATCTGGCCTATGTTGACCTTTTGGCCAATGTGGACCTCCAAAATAATTGGTGGTTGAATTCATTGACCTGAAATATAAATCATTATATCCTCTTCAAATTTCAACTCAATTGCATGAAAATTGAGGATTTTAGAAATACCACCTTAGTTGTGGACGTTGGGCCTATATTGTCCTTTTGGTCCATGTTGACCACAAAAATAATTAGCTCATTGAATTCAGTGAACTGAAATACAAATAGTCTTCAAATTTCAAGCTAATCGGATTAAAATTGAGGATTTTAGAAATACAACCTTAGTTGTTGACCTTGGGAATATGTTGACCTTTTTACCTCAAAAACAATAGGCTTCTTCCTTATGACAAACTCTGCCATGTGGTGAAATTTCGTGAAGATCGGTTTAAAATTGTGACCTGGAGGCGACAAACAGACAAACAGACAGAATAACAAAATCGACTGACCAATATACTTGAAAAATCTTTGATTTTGCAAGGAACAAACAAACAGACAGAAAGGGGTGAAAACATTACCTCCTTCACCTTCGGTGGCAGAGGTGATAAATCAGGACCACACACTCAATTGTTTGCTGGACCTTGAAGAACTTTGTGCAATATCAACTAAACGTCGCCTTGAGATTTGATTGGCTAACACTAGTTTATATTAAAATAGGCGTGAGTTTCGTCAATTTCTCATTTTGATGGGCTGTGCATTTATATATATATATATATATATATATATATATATATATATATATATATATATATATATATATATATATATATATATATATATATATATATATATATATATATATATATATATATATATATATATATATATATATATATATATATATATATATATATATATATATATACCGGGCGTAGTGGCGTGCGCCTGTAATCCGGCTACTCGGAGGCTTGGGTTGGAGGATCGCTTGAGGACGGGAGCTCTGTGCTGAGCCGCGCTATGAGAGGGTGTAGGGCAGCCCGGAATCATGGCGAAACCCAATCCTTATCCCTGTGTCATAAGAGGCGACCAGGGTTGCGTCAGGAAGGGCATCCAGCATAAAACCTGTGCCAAATCAGTATGCGGATCATAACAGATGATCCGCTGTGGCGACCCCTAATGGGAGCAGCCGAAAGACGAACAACAACAACATATATATATATACATATATATATATATACATATACATATATATATATATATACATATATATATATATATATATATATATATATATATATATATATATATATATATATATATATATATATATATATATATATATATATATATATATATATATATATATATATATATATATATATACATATATTTCTTCATCGCGAGGAAAACATCTTCAAATCCTCTCAAGTAATTGACAAATCCAGGCCACAACTTCCTCCACACACCATATATTCATGCGAATCTGAGTAACTTCAGCCCAGGACTCACTGATGTTATCAATGCACTTGAGGATGTTTCCATCAGTTTAACACATAAATAAAAAAAAAAATAAAAAAAAAAAGTTTTGTTAACTAACAAAACATGAAAAATTGCCGTTTTAGTCAATTTATGACGTCATAACTCGAAAAGCGGAAGTCGGAAGTGAATGTTGTCAATCAACTGTGTCATTTAATTTTGATTATCTGTCGAATGGCATTCGTCCCGTCTCGATCGGATGAAATTGAAGTTACCTGGTGACCTTGACCCCTTGACCCCATGACCTTTACCCCCCCCCCCCCCGTGTCCGATCTCATGTCCCAAGGATCACTCATGCCAAGTTTCATCTCATTTCATTAAACAGTTCGGCCGCCTATAAAGGACAAACAAACACACACACAGACATACATACATACATATTCTGTTTTTTTAGTATAGTAGATGTATGTATGTATGTATGTATGTATGTATGTATGTATGTATATATATATATATATATATATATATATATATATATATATGTATGTATGTGTATATATATATATATGTATGTATGTATATATATATATATATATATATATATATATATATGTATATATATATATATATATATGTATGTAGGTGTGTATATATATATATATATATATATATATATATATATATATATATATATATATATATATATATATATATATATATATATGTATGTAGGTGTGTATATATATATATATATATATATATATATGTATATATATATCTCTTATTCTTCTTCTTTCAGCTGCTCCCGTTCGGGGTCGCCACAGCGGATCATCCGTATAATCCGCATAGTGATTTGGCACATGTTTTACGCCGGATGCCCTTCCTGACACAACCCTGGTCGCCTCTTGCAACACAGGGATATGGTACACCAATTTCAACCGGGGTATACACCGGCCCAGTACACTGGTACTCACTTTGCTGACCTCGAAAGGATGACAGGCTGAGTCATATATATACATATACATATATATATATATATATATATATATATATATATACATATACATATATATATATATATATATATATATATATATACATATATGTTTCTGAAATTCAGCCAAAACGGTACATGAAAGTGCAAAATTTTTCAGCTCACCTTACTCACCATTCTCCTCTGGTGTGCAATATCAAGTTTCGTTCAAATCGGGCAACGAAAAAATTATTAAAAAATCAAATCCCGATTCAGTCAAGTACTCTTGGGGAGAATTTGATCAATGCAAACAACTTCAGCGGTATCGTTCGCTGGAGCTATCTTTTTTTTTTTTTCTTGAAATGATTTTTTTCATCAACCGCTGTAACAACGGGAACCCAACCGGTGCACGGGTCATCTGGTATATTACTAAAACTATCGTAATCATAATATAATGGGTGTAAGCCTGGAACTTCTAACACACATTTCTCCGAACATATTCTGTTCATACTTTCCGAAATCTTCACATTATGTGTTCCATGTATTTTCGCAGGTGATAGCGGATTCAAAAACTCGAATATAGAAAGAATTTTCAAAGAGGGAATCGATGACGTCACAATCAGCAGCGTTCGGCGGCAAACCGACGGCCGGGTCCCAGACGACGTGCTTTACTTAACTAAGTCCATGAGTTCAGGACGTTTGTTCAACTCAGTATTTACGACTTTTATCCTGCCATGTTGTTAATCTGTTGATGGAGGTAATATAGAAATGATGAAAATGTCAAATTGTTCGTGTTACTCATCCGGCACGATGTGTCAAGGCCAACAATCTAAAGCGATCGGTCTCAAATGCCACCATGGGCACCCAGACACGCCACCAATATGAACTGAGCTGTTGAATGCGCCGCAAAACATCCAAAGAAACTACCGTAACCGAGTATTGTGATCCGTCCTGTCCCCCATTCCCATCGTAGATGGGTATCTGCTAATATATGTCTATATATATATATATATATATATATATATATATATATATATATATATATATATATATATATATATATATATATATATATATGTATGTAAATAATGATTTTAAAAAAAATTAAGTGATGAGCTTTAATAATTAAATTTTGAGATTTAACAGGATGGGGATTTGGAATAGGGGAAGAATGATAAACTTTAATTGATCTTGATCAAACTTTTCAAGGATAGTGCAAGCCCCATGGTGAGTAAAATGGGAGGGGGTGTATGTTTTGGGAAAGAGGTATGGGTTCGTTGTGTTTGTTATCCTGAGAACAGTTGGAGTGTAGCCCATGGACCCCCCCCCCCACCACCCCCCTCCTCGCACGTGTCTCTTTTAAATTCCAGTACCATTTGAGGGAATTGTAACACATCACATCAGCACTGACATCCGATGTTCACTTGTGCTCATTTTTGATTGGCTTATTCTCATCATCTTGATGTCCTTTTATTAACTGTCAAGTCAGTGTGTCATACTCACCAATATTTCAAAAGCTTGGCAAGAACTCACAATCCCAGCAAGCGCTACGGCTGACCTTTTGTGAAATGCCATCAGACTTTGATATATTTGCATCATCCGTTTGGCATCGCAAAGACACTTTCTCTTTCCGTGCAAATCCACATTTTCTAAATCTGTTTGCAGCTACAGTTTTACATTTCCGCGATGTTAACTTGCAATCCGCAGCAGCGGCATCTCATACATAGCAAAGAGGCAATATTGCTGAGATGGGATTTGGATTTGAATTTACTCTCACGCAGGTCTTGCTAAACAAATGACGTTATGCTGGGGTTTTTTTTTTCTCTCCTTTTAACACGATGCTTCTGGAAGTTAATGTACGATGCTTATACGATACTGTACCTGTATTCTAAAGATGTTACGATTTGTCACCGCTGTGTTATCAACCCAGTTGTCGAATAAAAAACAGAAAAATCGCTCTGCTGTTGCATGCTTTGAAAAATGACACCTTTTGTGCTGAAGTCAAACACAGTGAATTGACTGCCAGCCCATGGTTTGTTTACAAAATGCAGCAACAACAATGCCACAAAGCATTGCAAACTTTCTGCATTCACAAAACTTTTGTCCTGCTGTTTTATATCCAGTGCCAAACCAGCAGCACTGGCAAGCCCACATAAAACAGACCCATGAAACGTTGGTTTTGATTAATAATGAATAATGTGACGTTGGACAAAATGAAATAATTGGACTTTGACAAAAACTTACACACCATATTTGCTGCATCAATTATTTGGTCATCATCAGGCAAACTTATATTCTTGTTTACACTTTGTTGCACTGCGTGCCAAGTCATATGGAAGATGTGATAAACGCTGAAGCAGCTATAAAAATGAGGGTTTTTTTCATCCTCTAGAGCTCATCAGTTTGACGGTGGTTAAAATTTAAAGTGACCAAAGTTATTGTAATATGAATTGAGAATACATCAAGACCATGTGATATTAAATGCATTAATTCTTGCGTGTTAGCATCAGGACACAGTTTACATCATTTCTGGGAAAATGACTGCGCTGCTGATCCCGTCACCCTTCATGGTCATGGTCGGAATGTATAATTTAGAGTGTACCAATTCCAAGTGGCCTAATCTTGTCAAAATATACATTTTTTTAATATACCTTGGTAATCTACAAATGAATGTCAGCAGATGATTATCGTTTCCTCTGAAGAATGGTGCACTCATCGATACAACATCCTGCCTCTCCACGACCCGAGGGTGACAATTTATAGGAGGGCCAGAGAGAGTGGACAAGGAATTGTCCCCAGCCTAAATACTTTAAGGTCTAGGATCAAGAAGAGTAGAAGGATGATGAGAATGATTCCTTGATAATGGGTTACCTGAACAGATCATATGTGTATATATATATATATATATATATATATATATATATATATATATATATATATATATATATATATATATATATATATATATATATTGTTATGGTTTCCCACCCGCTCAGCGTGCAAACGACTGCTTTTAACCAATAGCGGCCGTGAGCCCACCGGATGGGCAAACCGAGTCGCAGCTTTCGGATCAACGCCGAAATCCAGCTACGGTTGTGTTTTTAATCACACCGTAAATCAGCCAACTCTTCTGTCTGCGCGCGACAAAGTCCGATCGCCGAATTGTCGATTTACCTAATTATGCGCGCAGACAGAATGCTGGGGATCTACACCTCAACGGGACCTGCTTGGAAATGAGCCGCTTAAGCAGCTCGCTACGTTTGCGATTTGCCAAGCGGTGTATTAACGCGAGGCCCCGTTGGACCCGATTACTTTATCGGCTATTTAAAAGCCAGCTTATATCCCGAACGCAATGACGGCAGCTCAATTGAGGGAAAGGATGCAACGAACAGGTGAACATTCACACAACGACATTTATTTGTAACACGTATGCATGCAAACACGTATGCAATCATGCAGTCAATAAATCAATGCAGGTAAGGGACAAAACACGAGCAAGACAAAGAACTACAACCATTCTATTATTTCTGTACACAGTCACTTAACAGTTCACTACTTCACGGACAAGGCGCCACAGCTTTCATACAAAGAAAAACCCCAGGAAAGGAAAGGGGCAGACTGGACCCGTAGGCCTTTATGTTCATGGAACTGTGAAGACCGCAAGAGCTCCACGAGACCGTGCTGATTACCTGCCACCCTCGCGGTGACTCGCTGGCTGGCGACCTCTCTCCGGCTTTCTCCACTGACCCACGGTTTGGCACCGTACTGCCGGCTTTGCTGCGCTCCAACTGCCTTCCACTGGACTCGAACCTGGTGTGTTCTCCCGACTGCACCCAGACCGACTCAACTCGACTCACTGCTTGGCGAACCCAGACCGACTCCAGGCAAAACTCCAGGCAACCTCTCCAGGCAAGAAGAACTCACCAAACTCCAGGCACAACTCCTGGCAAACTCTCCAGGCAACAACTCAACTCACTGTGCGTTCCAGCGCGCCTTTTTATGGGGTCCGTGGGAGGTGAGTTTGATTCCCCACCTTCGACCTTTCACCCCCCCACGGCTCCGCCCCTTTTGGCATCTTGATCCGATCTCGTCGCGATACGCGGCGAGAGCGGATGTGGTAGAAATCATCAGCCGTGGAAAGCGGACGTTGTAGAAATCATCTGCCGTGGAAAGCGAAGGTTGTAGAAATCATCAGCTCCCGCATCTGTTGGCGGAGATGCCGCTCGTCCGTGGGATTTGCCGTGGCCGGCGAAAAGATGGTGGCGTGACGGAGATGAAGGTGAGGTGATGTTGTGGTTGCTTTGTGGTGGGGATGGCATGGTTGTTGAGATAGTGGTTGTGGTTGGCACTGTGGTGGGGATGGCGTGGTTGTTGAGAGGCAGTTGTGGTTGTTCCAAAATGAAGATAGCAAAAGAATAATGGCTGACTCAAAGATCACAGCCCGGTCACACGAATAAAGCCCTCAAGACATTGGTGGGGAAATCTCATCTGAACACACACTTATCAACATAACTGATCTCTGGGAAGCCTGAATGGTGTTCTGTGAATTTCCACAACTGTAACAATATATATATATATATATATATATATATATATATATATATATATATATATATATATATATATATATATATATATATATATATATATATATCTTTTCTCTTTTCCAGCCTTCCTGATCTCGTTTGAAATCTTCTCCCACCAAGAACTCCCTTTTCATACTTCCTCTGCTCTCATTTCTTTCATACTTCCTGGTACTCCTTGTTTCGCAGTTTCCACCACCTCATCTTTGGTGTTCGTTGTTGCTTACACCGTTTCACTCCCATGATAACCATATTGAAGACCAACATTTGATGCTGGTGTGTTACTCCATCACAAGGTAAGACCTTGCAGTCTTTGACCACCTTCCTTCCACCCCTTCTGCCCAAAATATAATCGATCTTTGACACTTTACCTTCGCTCTTATATGTGATCTGATTTTATTGTCATTCATGAAAAATGTATTTGCTATTGCCATATCATATGCAACTGAAAAATCATCAAGCTGCTCTCCTTCTTTGTTGGTCTTTCCCATTCCAAAACGACCTTGCACTCTCTCCACATCTCCATTTGCCTCACCAATATTCCCATTGAAGTCACCACCAATCACAATTCTTTGTGTCCTGGTTACGAAGCTGCCCCCTATGTCTGTCACCTTAATTCACCTCCATCTTGTTTCCTGCACACACACAATCTGTACCTTCCTCCTCTCCATCACATCGGCAATCTCTCTACCTCTCCCAGTCATACTTCCTACATTCATTGCGGCCACTCACACATTCTCACTCCCCTCTCATAATTGCTTCTTCAACCGCATCCACTCTTAATATGGTAGCCCTTGCCAGTTTCTCACATAAATTGGGTGATGTTTCTGCACATCACATATGGAGTATGCCCTACCATGCTCCACATTCCTCAGGATCCTCATTCCATATGTTTCAGCAAAATGCGTTTTTTTAACAGACAAATTTAACAATCGGAGGAAGGACTCGCACTCTCACTATGTCTCTCCGAAAGGACTGTTTAGAACACCCCCCCCCCCCCATCTCCTTTCTCAACAATCCTCTGGAAGAAGTCCTTTCATTAAAGCTTCTGGGTCTCACTATCTGCCATGATCTTTCCTGGGAAAGCCACATTTCAAACCTCGCCTCCAAAGCCAGTCACCGACTGGGAATCCTCCGTCGTGCAAAGTCCTTCCTCGGCCCACCTCAGCTCCTGACCACATAAAAAGCTTTTGACGCAGCCTGATGGAGTAGTGTTCTTCCCACTGGGCTGGTGCTCCTGCCTCACACCTTTCTCGGCTTCACGCTGTGGAAACCAAAGCATTTAGGATCATTGGCATCTTCTGCGATGAGGCTGAACCTTTGGGCCTCTCACTCTCTCACCGCAGGCAGGTCGGTGGTCTATCTCGACAGAAGTAAACATTAAACAAAGTTATACATAAGATACAGCCATAAGATAATCCAATCAAAATTTAAGTAAAAGTGCATGGTATGTAGTGGACATTATCTGCGAAGATATTCATCATCCTCACTGAGTGCAGTTGTCCCTGCACTGGCAGAGTGCTGTACACTGATGTCCCTTACTCCTGCACACACACCTCTTTGAGCTTAAAACCACACTTGTTGAGTTGCTGCAGATTTTTGTCGCTCCAGGTAGGGTCATCCCATGAGGTTCCCATCGGCTGTTCTTCTTAGTCCAGCCAAATGTATCTGGACTGGGGATGTTCTTTTCAGTTTGCAAGCTTGTCAGCCAGATGCAAGTTTGGTACATATTCTGATTTGCATGTTCAACAAGAGCCGAGTGTGTAGGTGGAATGTTTTGCATCAGTTAAGCCTTCTGTGGAAAGAGTTCCTTCCTCACGTCATTGATTTTTCCATTTCGAGTTGAGCTGTCAAGGAGGATGCAAGTGAAATGCTCTATGATGTTGAAGCAAGGTGACTCTACAGTCAATGGTTCGAAGGGATGTTGCACAGGGAATTTGAAACCCTCAGTTACCTGAGGGAAATGCCTTCCATGCTTCCCAAGATGACGTTTTTGCACTTCTGTTGAACTGTGATGTTGTATCAGCCCCAGTAAAGGCATAGAAGGAAGGAAGTGCACTGGACTTTTTGTCACCAGGTTCAAGGCAGATAAAATTGATATCGTAGAACCTGAAGTTATTTCCTTTTCCAATGGCCTCCCAAAGCTGTACATCAGGATGTTGCTTTGCCAGCTCAAATAATATACCCACCAGGTCTACAACAACATCGGTCTTTGCACCACTATGCACAACATCAGAAACATGAAGATGTATTCCAGTGTCAGCCTCCTCGTAATTGAATGCTGGCATTGGCTCAGTTGCATTTTGACACAACGGTTTGTCCAGAGGTGATGTAGACTTCCGTCAGCAGAAGATGTAACTATCTGTGATTATCAAAAGCTGCTGGGTAATCACAGATAGTTGCATAAACCATCAGCAGTTCAAATTGCTAGTCTTTCCTGCTCGGGTCCTGCAGAAATGCGGCAAAGTTTACAGGTAGCTTTGTTTCAGGAGAAACTTTTATGCTGACCCATTCCCTCTCTACTCATGTGTGGCCTCCTTCAAGCTGTCTTCCTTGTATACGGATCATACCACATCTCTTCGTTCACAGCAATGAAGCTGGTGATTGGTCCAGGGTATGAAGTTCCTCGCATTGAACTCACAAAATGTTGAAGCATCACCCCTGGGAAGCATGTATACTACAGCAGAACCATCAAATGCATTGCTCTGGACCCAACACCACCCATCTTTTCAATGCTGTTGGGTTCTCTGTTGGCCCTATTATTCGACCAGAATCCTTTACCTTTGCAATGTTTGACTCAGCAAATGTTGCTTCCCCAGGCTGTCCATCATGTTGGCCTTTCAAAATTTGCCAAGTATCTCACTGTAGCTTGGCAAATGACAGCACACTCACCTGATGGCCATTTATTGTGGGATCAAGTGGGATGGTCAAGTGGGATGCATGAAGGAAAGAGGCTGTAGTTTCCACGGCGGCAATGCCTGCCTCACTCAGAGCTGTAATCCAGCCACTTTCCGCTCTCCTCAAGTATGTGATGCCTGGTGTTGGCTTAATGGTTTGGGTGGTGGGCTTTGGATCCTAGGGTCCTGAGTTCAAATCCCGCTCAGATGTTTAATTAATACCAGGTGGGGTTAACTGGGCCTGTCATCCTTCCGAGGTCAGCAAAATGAGTGCCAGCTTGCTGGTATACTCTGTCGGAGTGGCGCCCCGTCCAGGATTGTGCCCAATAGCCAAGGATACTGCTTAAGCAGCACCAATGCTCTGCACAGAGTATGGTCCCAATCTCCTTCTCCTCCTCTCCAGTATGTGCTCTTTGACCTTCCCCTGACCTTGACCTCGGCCACCCAGCCCAGGCACCCCTCCCCCACAGAATGTTTGATAAGGATTTAAACAACACATGTGAAAAGTTTGATGCTTTAATCCAGTGTCTCTATCTCATCAAAATTTGGTCCTAAGCCACTGGGACTAAGCGCAGACATGTCCAACTTAATCAAAATCACCCAAAAAATTGCCTTTTGAAAAGCTTATGATTTTGTTGAAAAATAAGAAGCTTATGAAAAGCTTTTGAAATGTTTATCACACAAAATGGCCTTTTTAAAAGCTTATGACTTTTGAATTTATATATCGTTAATATGACGGATACACCGATTATTTTATGAATGTTGCTGATAGCTACAGGTCCATAGCTGATAACGTTGTTGTTTAGTATGCAGCCTGTGGCTGCTGATTGCATCATTTTCTGGAAACACGGCCATGCCGCTAGTGCAGTGCCATTGTTACCAGTAAGCTGGTACTCATTTTGTCGACTTCGAAAGGATGGCAGGCTGAGTCAACCCACTGGTGTTATTTAAATGGTTTGACAGGGGCTCAAACTCAAGACCCGAAGATCTTTAGCCAGGCACCATAAGTGTGAAGTCAACACCAAGCTTAAAGCTGATAAAAAGTGATTGGTTAGCATATAATGCCTGGTGCTGGCTTAATGGTAAGGGTGTTGGGATTGGGACCTTAGGATCTTGAGTTAAAATCCTGCTCGGCAGTTGAATTAATACCAGGTGGGGTTGACTGCCTGTCATCCTTCCGAGGTCAGCAAAATGAGTGCCAGCTTGCTAGTGTACTGTGTCGGAGTGGTGACTTGTCCAGAATTGTGCCCAATAGCCAAGGAGACTGCTTAGGCAGCACCAATGCTCTGCACAGAGTGTGGTCCTGATGGATGGATGGATGGATTGTTAGTGTATGCTTAGGGGGCTAACTCATTAATTTTATTTTTTAGAATTTTTTTTTTGGTGTTCAATTGAGTTTCTATCATTTGTGTTTTTTTGCTTTTCACTAAAGCTTGGATATACGAGTACCTAAAAAATTGACCCTTTGTAACTCTGAACCGTGTTGGCAGAACAAGTACAAATAAGGTTTTTGAATGAGGTTCAGAGGGAGAGCTGTGGATGGAGATTGTGGCATTGATAGACTCCTGAAATCACAATAAAACGTGTTTGTGTTATATTACAATAAGAGTGGTTTATGCACGTCTTTGAACGCATGAGAAAGAAACGTCTGAAAAGGCAACACGAGATTCCAACTTAGAACAACAACAACAATAATAATAATAATAATAATTCAACACAATAATCATCATAGTAATATGGTACAGACAAAACAGGTAGAATGTGGACAGATGACATAACCACAAAGAACGAGATGTATCTACAGGAAACCAGGCTCAAATATTAACCATTTCCAAACCTGCCAGGTATATTTCACCACAAGTACTGATAAATAGCGGTTGCAGCATTTCAGCTGCCAGTAATTCATTTTAGTCGTTCCTTACTGGCTTGGCACCCTACATTACCTGGGCAGTGATCTAATTAAGGCCAGGGAAATTATGCCTTGTGAGTGGACATTCCTTCACAATGAAATTAGTCCCTGCCATTATTAATGGTGCTAAGTCATGCAAAAGTGGCCCTTTAATGGTCGAGGAAACCGCCGCAGATCTGCCTTAGCCGCCTGAGCTCAGAACTAGGTCATTACAGCTTCTCCTCTCACCGGCATCTGGTCATTGCGACACAACGAAGAGACTCGTAGAAAAAAAAAAAAACTTGTCTTCTTTAAAATCTCAGGTTCCTTTAGCATGTATGCAATCGCAAAGAAATACACGTTTTCACAATGCAGCGCTCTAAAATTATTATTGTGTAATTTACTGCAACGTTGGACGATGATATTTGTAGAGTGTAGTCGGTTCATTCAACACATGTGCTTGTGTATATGAATTTCACTTAACTCATCAACTGATGTTTAACTATTCCTACTTTAGCATTTTTTGGTTTCAAGATGTCCTGGAAGATAAATTTTTCTGTTCATTAAATTAAAGATGCAAAAAGTATCAAAATCAAAATGTAATTTATCAGTCTGCTGTGCCTTGACTGTTGGTCTACAATGTTTTGTCCATCTACCTGTCTGAATATGTGCGAACAATAAAAATAGGACCGCGGGTCCTGAAGCTCACCTGAATCAGGAGCAACAGTCACTCAAACCCCTCCACCCGCAGACCCATTAGACCCTGATTTTTTTTTTTTCTGCCATGAACAAAATTTGGTAAATCATGAGTGTTGAAGGTTGTGGTCAAGTTTCATCAAAATCGTATGTGTAGTTTTGGAGAAGAGAGCAAATACCTATTTTGGGGGAGAGGGGGGTCAACCCCCCTCCTCGTAGACCCCTTAATGAGTGCTGATTTTGATGCGGTCGATACACCTTCATTGGACATCAGATATGAAGTTTGTGGCCAATTTTGATCAAAATCGCTTGTTTGGTTCAAGCGATAATGAGCGAAGCGTTCATGGACTGACTGACTCACTCACTCACATATGGACACTGCTCGATCGCATAAGCCCACCTGACTAAAGTCCAGGTGAGCTAATAATTAATGGAGTAGGCCATTGTGTGCCAGTACATCGGATATATTTCAAGACAAAGACAAATCACTCCAAATATTCCTTGACAAAGAGAAGGCACCAGCAATATCTCCTCTCCTGGCAGGGTGATCGGTACATAACAATGTCACTCATTTATAATTCAATACAGTAGATAGTCTTTTTTTTTCGTCTCCTGAACACCTTCGGTTTTTCTCTTTTCAAAAAGATTCAGGACCAAAAGGATGACTTCAATCCCAATAGCACGAGGAGACAGCCTTCATTGCTATTAAGAATGTAACACTGGATGGAAACTACAAAGATAATGATTAGCATCTGTGCCAAGTTTTGCTGGTGCAAGACCATTCATGTTTGCATCTAGAAAATAAATCCCATTGACTGGCTGTAGTGCTGCGATTGCACAGTCATTAATTAGGAAAAACATAAGGTTGCACTTTGAGGTATGTGATGTAAATTGACAACGCCGTGTAGTATCATCTTTGCATGCTTTCGCTTTGGTTGCTGGTTTGCAACGATTGAGCTCAATTTAGTTGTTTACACCGCAGTATGTGAGCATCTTTTTATTTTTAAATGCATGAGAGCAGTTCAAAAAAGTTATCAGAACAACATACTCACGAGAGTCCATGGAATCGTCAACTGTTTTTATCTTTCAAAAAAAAAAGTTCATATTTTGGAGTGTCATGGATTAGTGGCTCCCAACCTGTGGTCTACGGGATCCTATGAGTTCACGAGCCAATCGGAGGGATTCAGCGGGGGAAAAAATCCTCATTATCCAACTCTACGAATATATTCACGTCCCCAAATCTAAGGAACCTCTGCTATAAGTGGCTGTGGGTCACTATAATAGTCGTACATGATGGTCCACAATTTTTTGAATGTTTGGAAGGGGTCCACGCACCCTTAAAATTTGGAAACCAGTCTTGGACGATCGTATCACGTCCTTAGAAGCTGATCTCAGCTATATGAATTCCAAATGTGATATCAACAACCAATTTGGATTCGAGGTAGAGATATAACTCCAGAGTTCGATGGAAAATATTTTTTCTTGATTTCTTCCTGGGTGTGGGAACAAAAGGGTGTGCAGAGCCAGAGTTACATGTTGGCTTAACGGACGAGTCAGAGCCTCAATGAAGAATTAGAGACACAACAAATCCTTAAGGAATTCCAAACGATAAAACAATCACGGATTCAACTCTGGACCATTTACACACCAGGGTCTTGCTAAAGAACGTCCTATATGATATCAAAAGCAGATAATGCTCGCGAATCCTATTAATTTTGTACATTTTTCAAATGTGGAAATATGAGCCACTATATCACTGTCGCAGATTTCATATCTATGGTAATGTGGAATGGGCGGTAATTAAACATTTTGGTGTCAATCACGTGTAATTTATAAAGAGAAAAATGAATAAAAATGAATGAATGAGCTGTGGAACTTATTACACTTATCATGGAACTTACTCGAGCACATCGAGCGGTGGAAATTTATCTCACGATGCCAGTGTGACATTTATAGAAATTGCAATTACGGGTGTATTTTTTACACTATTATTACAATTATTTATAATATATTAAGTGCCTTGTGATCTCACTTAGGTCTGGCCTTGATTAAAGAGGCAGTGTACGATTTCAAGAGGAGCGACATTGCTCCAAAGATTACAAAGGTGAAGATTATGGTTTTGAAACATATTGTGCCAGGTTATTCTCCCGATTGTCATAACATTTGCTTGTGTGTGTGTGCGTGTGTGTGTGAGACTTTTTTATGTGTATGTGTGCGCGTGTGTGCACATACACACACACACACACACACACACACGGACTCCAAGTATTTCCATCTTCTTGTGGAGTCGGCCAGGAAAGGTTTTTAGTCCAAGAGTTTCAGCAAGCGGCTCGTCAGGGCTGACCTTCGACTGAAGCTGATTTTGGAAAGAATTTGGAATTTGGTCATGGTGCTCACAAGAACTCATCTACTCTTTGCGAAAGACACCAAGGGATCTTTAGCAGGCACCAATGATCAGTGATGGCAAACGGGTCCTCCGGCTCAACATGCCTGTGATGTCTGGCACACACATTGATGTATCACCCCGCGTGTGGAACACCAGGGTGACAGTTTCTTGCTGGGTCATAATCTGCTGTTTAAATTCAAACAAGCAAACCAAATTGAGCTCAATCATCACTCAAAGGTGAGTGTGGATACCTTTGAGCTATCCAGCTTGATACTGTATATAACATCAGATGAATGTGGTTGGGATTATCTATGATTCCTCAACAAAGGCACAGCAAACTCACAAATGAAACTTTACTCTGCCAATTTGCAACAATAGAGGGAGAGGGAGAGGCAGAGGCAGAGGGAGAGGGAGACTCAGGACAATATTTGTCATGACCAAAAATATTGGCACCTTTGCACTTTTTTTTAAATAATGCACGATTTCTTCCAGAAATTGGTTCAAATTTAAAAATCTTTTGGTATCCACATATGTATTTATTTGGTTTGCTATGGAACAAAACAAAAAAGCTGAAGAAATTCCTAAATCTTAGCTTATTCCACACAGAAATCCTAAAATGTCTCAGACAATATTATTGGCACCTTTAAGAAGTTGTTAGAATAATTCGATTTCAAGCAGGTGATTCTCTTTCACTTTGGAAATTAACTCACCTGTGGTGAGTTGCAGGTGACTCCAATACAAAAATAACTCATTCAACCAGTTTGAAGAGAGAAAAGGAGTCATTCTGCTCTTTCGTGTCACTGTGTGAACCGCAATGAGCATGGAGAAAGGAAAGAAAACCAGAAAATAGTCTGAGGTCAGACACAAGATTAGAGCCAAGCATGGACAATCTCAAGGCTCCAAGTCCATTTCCAGAGACCTTGATGTTCCTGTATGCACTGTAGGCAATGTTATCAGGAAGTTTAAGGCCCATGGCACTGTAGCCAACTTCCCTGGACGTGGCCGCAAGAGAAATCTGAAGATTACAGTGAATGATTTTTTGGAATGGTAGAGAAAGCACCTCGATCCACAGCCAAACAGATTCAAGCTGACCTTCAGGCACAAGGTATGACAGTTTCAACTCACACCATACGTCACCAACTCAATGAAAGGGGGTTCTATGGTTGGAGACCCTGGATGACCCCCTGCTGAGAGAATCATAAGAAAGCCTGACTGGTGTTTACCAAAACACACCTGAACAAGCCAAAATCCTTCTGGGAGAATGTCCTATGGACGGATGAGACCAAATTCGATGTTTGGTAAAGCACATTTGGTAAAGAGTGTCAGGTCAGGTCAGATTAGATCTGTGACTTGCTGCAGGTACCATGTAAAACTGTACCAAACTGTTCCCTGGTCGGGTTGTCAGCGACTAAACCATCTCCCCCACCAAGTTTTTTGGTGAGGAGGGTGTATGATATGGACACCCAGCAGGATGAAAAACAAAACCTCTCAAAGGGCAGAGGAGCTCCTTGTGAGCCAACGGCCATCCATACCTAGTACCCAACTGTGTCCTGATGCAGACGTCCTCCTGCAGTTGGGTTACTTTTTGTTAGGAGGTTAGTGGCAGGATTTGTACTCTGACCAGCGTAAAACACTTCATCTCGCAAAACATACCAAAAGAAAAAAGAAATCTGAAAACCCACTCCAAGGGAGTACCTCCTGTGCAGCTGCCCTTCCCAGGGCAGCTCAGCAGATGATGCGATTGGGGCAAAGCCTTCAGGACCCCCAATCCTTGATGATATGAGGGAAACCACAGGGTAACCTTCCTGGGTCAGATTGTGGAGGTGTGTGTCGGGGTAGTGCTGAGGTGTCGCTAAAACGCAGCGAAGCGCTGCTCCGGCGCATGCTCCCATACCTGACCTGACCTGAAATCATCTCTATGTTTACAGGAAACAAAATGAAGCCTTAAAAGAAAAGAACACCTCCCTTCAGTAAGACATGGAGGAGGCTCAGTGATGTTTTTGGGTTGTTGTGCTGCCTCTGGCACTGGGTGCCTTGAATGTGTGCATGGCATCATGAAATCATGAGATTACCAAGGCATTTTGTAACGCAATGTTCAACCAATTGTCAGATCTGAAATGTTCAACCAAATGTCAGATCTGGGGAGATCTGAAAACAGCACTTGAGAGAAGGCACCCTTCAAATGTGGAAGAACTGGAGCAGTTTTCACAAGAAGAGTGGGCCACACTTCCAGTGGAGAGGTTTAGGAAGTTCATTCATGGCTATAGGAAGTGCTTTACTGCAGTTATTTTGTCGAAAGGCTATGCTACCAAATGTCAAGTGTCGTGAGTCAAAAATTTGGTCAATGCTGTTTCTTTTTATTTTCTGACTTAAAAGGACATAATAAGTTTCTGAATCAAAAACAAATGTTCTGTAATATTATCCGTGAAATAAAGAATTATGGAGATAAAATACTTTTGAAAACTTGAACTTTTTTTTTCGAGAAAATTGCGAGTTATTTGAAAAAACTGCAAGGGTGCAAATAGTTTTGGCAACGACAATATTTGGTGGATTATCAAGGAGTCGGTGGAATATTATCAGGAGCTTGGTGGAGTATCATCAGGGAGTAGGTGGCATATTAATTATCAGGGAGTCGGTGGAATATTATCAGGGAGTAGGTGGAATTTATATCAGGAAGATGGTGAAATATAATCAGAAAGTCACCGGAATCTTATTAGGAAGTCGGTGGAATATTATCAGAAAGTCGGTGGAATATTATCAGGGAGTTGGTGGAATGTTATCAGGAAGTCGGTGGAATATTATCAGAAAGTCGGTGGACTATTATCATAAAGTCAGTGGAATCTTATCAGGAAGTCGGTGGAATATTATCAGAAAGTTGGTGGAATATTATCAGAAAGTTGGTGGAATATTATCAGAGTTGGTGGAATGTTATCAGGAAGTCGGTGGAATATTATCAGAAAGTCGGTGGACTATTATCATAAAGTCAGTGGAATCTTATCAGGAAGTCGGTGGAATATTACATCAGGAAGTCAGTGGAATATTATCAAGGAGTCGGTAGAATATTATCAGGGAGTCGGTGGAATATTATCAAGGAGTCGGTAGAATATTATCAGGGAGTCGGTGAAATATTATCAGGGAGTCGGTAGAATATTATCAGGGAGTCCTGGAATATTATCAGAAAGTTGGTGGAATATTATCAGAAGACGATGGAATATTTTCAGGAAGTCGGTGGAATATTATTAGGAAGTCGGTGGAATATTATCAGAAAGTCGGTGGAATATTATATCAGGAAGTTGGTGGAATATTATCAGGAAGTCGGTGGAATATTATCAGGAAGTCGGTGGAATATTATCAGGAAGTCGGTGGAATGTTATATCAGGAAGTCGGTGGAATATTATATCAGGAAGTCGGTGGAATATTATCAGAAAGTCGGTTGTCTCCATGCCACTGCCTTGTTTGTGCAGGGCAGTCACATTGCCAATCGACAGCAACGACATACACATTTCTATAAAGTAGTACTATTTAGAATGTTAGATCGTCTATAAAGTATGTACAGGACCATTACAATGTGAGCATGTCTATATAGTTTGTACTGCAATATTTGTAAATCAGTAGTGGAACAGTTAATAAGGCACTCTTGTCACATATTCTTGACAAAACACTTTAAAACCAGAACTTACCATTACATCAATTTAGTCACTGAATTAGCTTCAGCAAAGATTGTACTCCACTTCAAATTCCCCTTCTGTACCCATATCATTCCTCCTGAACTCGGGGAGACTGCTCGTGTTCAACACAACACAAATTCTAAGAATAAAAAGAAAATTCCATGCAATAACAATGAAATTCTCCAGCATGTAAACACATTTCTAAAAAAAGTAAAGAAACAATCAATGAAAACATTTTAAGAAATGAAAAAGGATGTAAGGATGTTCCTCCAAAAAGTATGTAAACAAGGTATGGATGGTCACAAGAAATGATCATGTGAAACCATCCCAACATCTTTTTTCGAATAATGGTTGTCCCTACACAAGACACTAAGGGTGTGTGTGTGTGTGTGTGTGTGTGTGTGTGTGTGTGTGTGTGTGTGTGTGTGTGTGTGTGTGTGTGTGTGTGAGTGTTCGATATCACTTTTAGCAGACAAACAAACCGTACTCACACACCACCCAAGAGTTCAAGCATGGAGCAAACCGGAAGTACGTCAGAGGGCAAAGATTAATTCAGGCTTGACTTCCCACATACACCATTACTTCACGAGATCATGGCCTTTACAACACAGGAATGAGCAGCAACCAAATGGTGATGACAAGGCCTTCTTTGTTTCAACACAAAAAAAGGGTTCCATGCTTCTGCATGCGGTTGTTCCATACTTCCGCATGATCTATAAAAGTGTGGCAGTTGGTTTTGGCTTGATAAAGCTTGTGGATCACAAGTGGAACGTCACCTGAGGCTGACTCTGCTCATTCCTGTTTGCACCAAATTGGAAAGTGGAGTTGAGGTCTATTCTTTGGTTTGCTGTGCTTTTTTTTATTGTTAAAATGGATAATCTCATGGCGATTAATGTCGTGTCGCATCTATTGGGTCAGAAGGACTTAGTTTTGGATTATATATATATATATATATATATATATATATATATATATATATATATATATATATATATATATATATATATATATATATATATATATATATATATATATATATACAGTACTAGCTGAGGTACTTGGCATTGCCTGGGATAAATTTCACATTATTTCCCCAGTTTAAATAAAATAAAGTTCAAGACAAAAAGTTGAATTTGATTCATTGTTTTTTTTCTAAGGAGATTGTCTTTCTTGCAATGTTTCTGTTGCTTTGGCTGTTGCATGTCATTCACGGTCAGCTTCAAGGCGTGATTGTCTTTCTTGTGAGCTTTCCTGCTTCCAGGTTTCTTTGTTTTTTTTTCTGGCTGCTGATGTAGCTCTCCCCAAACTTGCCTGTTTCTTTGGTGGCATGGTAAAGTTGTTGGGATTTTCTAAAACTGCAAAAAGCATTGCCACATTAACTTCCTGTAACAACCATTACGCACGTGACGAAACCTGATGTGGCAGAAAATGACTGGACCGATTTTCGGGAAAAATGTACCAAAAATCTGGAATTGTGCCAAATTGAACACTTGTTCATGTTGCAGGTACAGTCAATGCAATGGTGTTGCAGATCCTGTGTACTACACACTCCTTTCTTGGTAGCCCGAGGTCAAGTGGTTTTCTTGGTAGCTCAGTCCCAAGGTGGTGATGATTCTTGGCTTACTTCGTTGCGGGTTTACTTCGTTGCTGGCTCTCGTCGTCTCGCTCCTGGCTTCAAAAGCAGGCTGCATCGAGTTCTACATCTCAACCACGCATGGACAAAGGAAAGTCCTCGCCTTCCTTTTTATTAATGTTTGTACAAGTGCGATCTGTGGTGCCGAGAGTGGGTTACGTTTTGGTCTTTATTTCTCACTCGCAGAGTACCCACCCTACAGGCGATATTGTTCCAAGCATGCAACACGTTCTTCTGATGCATACCTTTATTTGGGCAGTGTATAGGCAACTGACAGTTCTGTATAGGTAAAAAAAAAAATACCCCAGGTTAC
Source organism: Eptatretus burgeri (assembly GCF_056783735.1). Lineage (NCBI taxonomy): Eukaryota > Metazoa > Chordata > Myxini > Myxiniformes > Myxinidae > Eptatretus > Eptatretus burgeri. The sequence goes on from NC_140964.1 coordinate 75,066,365, forward strand.
ATGCAGGAAGCAAAAACATACCCACTTTATAATTCCAAACACCTCACTGCACTGGAAAATGTCGAGACAGGAATACTGCACTGTTATTCGTGGAAACTTGTAATACCCTCTCCCACCTGGAGGTGGCGCTTCACGATACACATTTACATCGAGAATTTATGTCCCCTCCCCTCCACCTCAAGACCACTGGCAAAGATATAAACACACCTATACATTAACCGAGGTCATGCTGATTCTATGTAGCAAGTCTGGATGTAAACAGTCCAGAACTGCAGGAGTACAGCGACAAACAATCACACACCGGTCCATGAATTATAGTGTAAGAATTTGGAATTCGATTGCACACAACATACAGGTTCCTTCAGCCAGCTATGTCGATAAGTGCTTGTTCCCCAGAGAGCTCACTTTCCATTGTTTAAATGTTCAGAAATCGATTAGATGCGCTGCGGATCGATTTAATAGTTAGGGAACGAACAATGGAGACATCCCTCCCCCTCTTCTGCGAAGAGCAAGAAGAACCCTGCCGTCCCGTGACTCATGATGTCAACAACTCCCTCCCACCCGTGGCTGAGCGGGAGGATGGAGCACGAGGGCATGAGTCATGAGTCACGCTGGGAGCGGGGGAAGGGCAGGAGAAGGATAAGAGGAGATCTTTTCTTTTTTTTGTGGGCAGAGTTGGAGAAGGGAGTTGAGAGGAGCCGTTCAGCAGACCTTCGGGTCCTGTTTGGCTTGGGTTAGGGTTGAGGCCTTCGGAAGCTTTTTGCTTCGGCTGGCTCAGTGAGCTTCGGCTGAGGCCTGGCTCGGGAGGAGGCTTTTTGCTTTGATGGTTCCATGAGCTTCGGCTTCTGCTTGGTTCGGGAGAGCTTTTTGCTTCAAGCTGCTTTGCTTGGAAGCAAGTTAAGCCGGTCGCTCGGCTCGAGCTGCGAGTGGTGGCTTCTTCTTCTTGGTTCGTGGAGCTCTTTGTTCTCCATTTTGGTTCCCGGCTTGGTGCGACTCATCGACCTCTTCGTGGAGGTGGTTCCTCGGGGAAGTGACGCAGACGGGAAGGATCGGCGCCTCTTCTCACCAGCACATGTTGAGAAGTGCGAGAGGATTCGTGGGAGCTCGGGAAGGATCGCAGCTCATGGCGATTGGATCCAGCTCGCTCTCCCTGGAGCCTGGGTCCGAACAACTTGAAGACCACACGAGGTAGAGAGGTTCGAGATAGGTTCTGGGTTTCAGCTCACCTGTCCTCTGAGCTGGAGCTCGTTATTAAAGGCCTCTGCCACCATTTCTTGGGTGTGTGTGTCTGTGTGTGTGTGTGTGTGTGTGTGTGTGTGTGTGTGTGTGTGTGTGTGTGTGTGTGTGTGTGTGTGTGTGCGTGTGTGTGTGCGTGTGTGTGTGTGTGTGTGTGTGTGTGTGTGTGTGTACGTGTGTCCGTGGGCCCGTCTAATAAGTCGGAAATTGTTAAGTGCTTTGTGTGCTGTAAATGTTTGCATTGCATTTCGGATAGACGGTCGTAGTTCTTTTGTCGTGCTTTTGTTGCTTGTATAATTGCATACGTGTTTTGCCTTGTTTAATTGCATACGTGCTTTATTATAATAAATGTCCTTGTGTGAATGTAAACCTGTTCGTTGCATCCATTCCCCCATTGAAATGCCATCTTGTATTGCGGAATATTAGTTGGTTTGTAAATAACCGATAAATAGAATCGGGTCCAACGGGACTGCGCGGTAATACCCCGCTCGGTTATCCCAAAAGGAAGCGAGCTGCTTAAGCCGCTTGTTTCCAAGCGGTCCCGTTGAGGTACAATCTCTCGGTAACCAACCCGCGTGAATAATTAGGTAAATCGAAGATTTGGCAATCGGACCCTGTAGCGCGGGTAGAGTGCGGACAAGGTTGTGGTGTGGTTAAAAACACACCCGTGGCTGGTTTCCGGCGTTGATCCGGAAAGCCGTGACTGGATTGTCCGTTCGGTGGGCGAAGCTGTGGTGGAGTCTGCGGGCCTACGGGGAAGGGCATGGTGGTGTGGGAGTGGTCGGAGTGGTCATCGTATCTGCAAGGAATATAAGGTGTGCGCGCCGCCTGAGGCGTCGTAGTAATGCTGGAGTCATCCGGCTCGTGAGTGTGCTAATACGCAATAAAGGAGAGCCACGGGCAGAGTACGCTCGCGCTCGTGCTTGTGCACCACAGCCCGGCTCGACTGTTCCTCCGCATCGTGTCTGCCTGCTAAGCATCTTCCATTCAGTACATTACAGTTGGCTGACGAGGATCTTCGGATCGGCGTGTGCAGGGCGGCAAGTAACCCGTGCGGTTCCAAGCTACGGAGCCAAGGGTCTCGCCAGCACGAGCATGGCAGAAGGTCGGGGCACGGCGCACGGACGCGTACCCGTGTTCGGGGGAGATGAGTTCGAGTTGTTTTCTGAACAGTTAGGTTGCTACTTTCGCGCGAATGATGTAGAAGATGAAGAGAAACGCAAGGCGATCTTGCTCGCCTCGCTATCAACGGAGCACTACCGGCTGCTGAGTGATTTGGTGGCTCCAAATAGACCCAGTGATGACGGGCTATCGTTTCAGGACATCGTGGCGAAAATGAAGACCCACTTGGCGCCAGAGAAGTCGTTACATCTCGCGCGGTTCCAGTTTGATCACCTCGCTAAGGGTGGCGAGGAGCGCGTTGCAGACTTCGTAGCACGGGTGAAGCATTCGGCTGTGCCGTGCAAATTCACAACAGAGGAGCGTCCGGCACGGCTCAGAGATCGTTTTATTTCTGGTCTGCGAGACGCAAAGATGGCAGCAGCCATCCTGCGGTTGACCGACATCACATTCGACTCGGCGGTCGCGACTGCTTCGTCTGTCGAGCAGACACTCACGGATGTCCGCACCATTGCTGGCCAGGACGTAATGAGTAGCTCCAGCTGGGGCATGTCAGCTAATCCCGAGGTCCACGCGGTGACCGCACAAGTGCCGCAGGTCGCGCAGCCCGGAGTCCGCGTGATGGCTCAAGTGCCGCAGGTTGCACGCGCGCCTGGCGGTGCGGGACGAGGGCGCGCACCGCAGCACGGTCGCACCGGGAGCGAAGGGGCTTTCCGGGGGTGCTGGGGGTGCGGGGGTCCGCACCTGCGACAAATGTGCCCATATAAGAACACCGTGTGTTTGCATTGTCACAAGGTGGGACATTTGAAGCGTGTGTGTCGGATGGCGGGGGCCTCCATTGGGGTCTTGGATGACGAGGTGCGGGAGGACCCCAGTGACCTGGAGATCGGCCTGCAACCGGGGCATGGCGATGCCGGCGAGCCGGAGCAGGAGATGCAACCACGGTTGAGTCTGTTTTCCGTTGGTTCGGAGATGACGACGCCTTTCACGGTGGAGGTCGAAGTGAATGGCGAACCGACCGTGTTTTGCGTGGATACCGGGGCTGCGGTGTCGGTCATGGGTGAGCAGGCGGCTCGTGGTCTTCGCGGTATTCGCCTGGTCAAGACGGCCTTATCGCTGTACACGTACACCGGTGAAGCGATTGCACCGCTTGCGAGGGCCGACGTCTCAGTGCGCTACCGAGATCGACGCGCCCGGCTCTCGGTGTTCATTGTACGAGGGGAGGGGGGCGGGGAGGGGCCCGCCCTTTTGGGTCGGGACTGGCTGGCGCACCTCGGACTGGATCTCCGGTTCGTACCTCCAGATGTGCCAGTGCTCTCTTCGAGCCCTTCGTCGAGTACCGAGGGCGAGGCTCTGGCGGCGGGGGCCACGTCGATGCAACGGGAGCGACCGTTCGTTGCTGCCTGCGGCGGTGATGTGCGGTTCGGGAGCGGCGAGAGCCGTATCAGCTCTCGCGATGAGTTCCCGCGCTTCGCTCGCGATGAGTTCCCGCGCTTCGGCAGCGTTCGGGAGGCAATGCGCGCCGGTGTTGTTCAGGCAGCTTCAACAGGTGGCGGTGAGCCCGTGGCGTTAAAGGGAGTCGCGAGTCACAACATCGAGTCGACAACCAAGAAACGGACTCGTGATGTGGGTTGTGGGTTGTTGTTCATGGCATATGTGTTTTTCCTTGCTCTAGTGATGCAGTTTAACGTTGTTGAAATAAATGCCAGCGGTTCCCGTGTGAGAGTGGATTTAGCGGAGATCAGTCAATGGGATTTGTATTATGATCAATGTGATGTGGGGGCTTTGGGAGCGGTGGTGGCGGTGGTGGTGAATAAAAAGGTTGGGTTGGCCTTCCATTGTCCTGGGCCGCAGGTAGTTGCTTTGTCATGTGCTGGGATTTTATCAAAAGACCGCGCTGTACGGAAAACTGAGTTTGCAATGCTTCGAATGATGTTCGTAGTGATTTATAACGAGCCTATGATTGAAGTGTGGTTTAAATGGAATTGCTACCGTCTGGCTGCCGTGTGGGTCTCGGAGATCGACTCGGAACCAAGACTGGTGCACTAGTCGGCGTTACCCCCACCTCTGGTTGCGAGCGCAGCTCTCTGTGTTCGCTCAAGGCCGTTTGGACGGGCGTTGGCGTCTCAACTGGTTGTGGTGCGGGGGTTGTTTTGGAGCATTAGGTGCGTACAGCCAGCGGCGCTGTTCAGCGCCCCCGGCCAAGGTCGATCGAGGCTGGCGCTGGCGCCACGGCTTCCAGACAGCGGGCTTCCGGCCTCGAAATGTTTATCTGTGTCGGGTCTGCCTGGGGGGAGTGGGCCGGAGGCGTTTGATGGTGCCGGGGGAGGTTGGCTCGAAAGATCGCCACGACCTCGGCGAGGGCCATGTCAGCATGAGCCGCCTGGGGGCGTTTCCGCTGTGTAGGGCTGCTGTGCTTTTCGCCTTGCTGCTTCATATCGGTAACGCAGCCAGAGTTTGGGAGGTGCTGTGTCTTTGGAATCTGGTCGTGGCAGCTCCATTAACTCGCTTTCACGCATTATATGATGTGGTGTGCTGTTATACTTCGCTGTTTTCATTTTATTTTCATGGTTATTATACCGATGTCCTTCGTGCTGTTTATGCTTCTTATAATGGTGATCATTTAATAATCATAGTTTTAGGGGGGAGGAGTGTGGTGGAGTCTGCGGGCCTACGGGGAAGGGCATGGTGGTGTGGGAGTGGTCGGAGTGGTCATCGTATCTGCAAGGAATATAAGGTGTGCGCGCCACCTGAGGCGTCGTAGTAATGCTGGAGTCGTCCGGCTCATGAGTGTGCTAATACGCAATAAAGGAGAGCCATGGGCAGAGTACGCTCGCGCTCGTGCTTGTGCACCACAGCCCGGCTCGACTGTTCCTCCGCATCGTGTCTGCCTGCTAAGCATCTTCCATTCAGTACATTACAGAAGCGACCGCTATTGGTTAGACGCGGTCGTTCGCACGCCGGCGGGCGAGAAATCTACAACAATCGTAAGGATCATTGCATACGAGTTTCCATATCCCTATTTCCCTCTTTGTGTCTTTTGATTCGCTTGCTTTGCTCCGAACTGCTCATCTCATCCACAAATAAACCCTTTAAAAGGTAAGAAAACGTGTTCGAGGAATCTGATTCCCATGCATGTGCCGTCAATTTTGGCTCATTTGGGCGACCTTGGGCAATGGTAGAGATTAGTAATAATTACATGCAATATGACAGCGTTTGGCCATTTTCCGGTATTAAAGGTCCCGGTGCTGAAGCATATCGTGTTTACCTTAACAGAGCCTCAGAAGTAACAATAGATTCATTCAAGCCAATCGTGAAACAATGTGGTCGTCAGAAAACTACCATACATCGTAAGCTGTGTTAAACACAAAAGTAGATGGCACTGACATAATCCGACTTTATCCACCCCATTCTCTGATGGCATTGTGGCAGAAGTTTCCAGGGGAAGGAAATTGTCTTCCCAGTCAAAATAAAAAGCAGGAATTTCATTTTGCTCACATGATGGTTCACAATTGCCTACATTTTTTCGAAAGTAAACCTTTTCAAATAGCAGTAGGTACTCTGAGGTGCAGCACCTTCTTTGCATCATGCTATAAGAGAAGTTGACATGAAATCCCTCTGATTTCGATTCAAACTTTGAAACTAAAAGCTGGAACGTTGATTGATATTTTCACTCTATTCTGAGCAAACAACGATAAAAGAAAATAAGCCACATCCAGCAAAGATTTTTTCCCACCACGACCTCCCCTTCTTCCACTCCCAATGTCAATCTCTTTTTCGTGTGCAGGATGCATTTGGTGTAAAGGATCCATGCAAGGGGGTGCTTCCCTGCTTCACTCAAGAAGTGTTTGGGTGTGTGTGTCGTTGGTTGTTGATTTTACATGAGGGTTTCAGAAGGTGGAATGGAGCCCTCCCTGGTCTCAAAGTATCCACCATTGTGTTTGCGTGTACACGTGGTGTTTCAAAAAGATTGATACAACTTTGAATTCCTGCCATTTCTTTGTTTTTTGACCTATATCGTTTTCATTTTCAGGGTTTGGTGGTGTTATCGTGGTATTCATTCCCTGGCATTTCTATCTCCGTAGCTCAAATATGCCATTGACAGTGAAGCAGAAGACAAAAGTGGTGGCTCAGTGGTATGAGACAAAATCATATCGAGACACCCGCCTGAGGTTCTGCCGGGAATATGACCTCAGAACACATGATGGACCCACAAATTGTGCCATTGAATGTCTTGTGAAACATTTTGGGCACAAGGGTAGAGTGTACAACAATAGCAAGGGCAACAGTGGCAGGCCAGCATCAGTAACCAAGAGCCAAGCCAACATCGACGCCATGCGGGATTCTGCAGTGGACAGTCCCATAAAGTCTGACCGCCAGTGCTCCCAGGAGCTAAGCATCAAACCAACATTAGTTTGGCGTATCCTCATGAAGGAACTGAAGCTTTTCACATACATCATCTTTATTAGGCATAAACTGAGTCAAGATGACATGAGAAGGAGACTTGATATGTGCAATTGGCTCAGTGACAGGATGGAGTGGTACCCAAACTGGATCAACCTAATCTGGTTCAGTGATGACGCCCATTTCCACTTGAACGGTACCATCAACGACCACAACAACATTTTCTAGGAGCAGAACTATCTAAGGAGATCACTGAGAGGTACCTGAAAGGGCCTAAGGTCACATGCTTCTGCACTTTCAATGCCAGATGGGGAACGTTTGGGCATTACTGATTTGAGAATGACAACAGCAGGACGGTAACGATCAATGGTGAGCGCTACTGGGCCATACTCCAGAAGTTCCAAAACGATCTAACCCAAAAGGTCACCCAAAACCAGCTAAGCATGACTTGGTTTATGCAGGATGGTGCACCCCCACATACAGCTGGTGATACAATCACTTTTTTGCAGCAGCTCTTCAGAAACTGCCTCGTTGCCGTGGGTACCGCTCATGACTGGGAACCCCATAACCCAGACTTGAACTACTGATTCTGGGGGGCTTCCAAGGGCTCTGTCTATGCCAACCGCCCTGCCACACTGGATGATCTGAAGCAGGAGGTGTCAGACTACCTCCAGGCAGTGCCACATGAGACCGACAGGAAAGTTGGACAGAACTTTGGAGTCAGTATCAATGCCTGTCTGAACCACGGAGGGGCACACAACAATAACGTCGATTACAAGGATTTTGCGTAAATGCTAATTTCAGACCTTGGGCTCTCACTAACTCTATCAATGACTTACTGCAATAGCAATCAGTGACAGAAAATACCATGTCATAAGCTTTCAATCAATGTTTGGTTTACATTGCTGAGGTTTCTCTTTCTTTGTAAATAAACATTTAAAGTTGCATCACTCTTTCTGAAACACCCTGTATATTGAGTGTGTGCACATGTGCGTGTGTATATATTTCTGTGTGTGTACGTGTGTGTGCACGCAAGTTGCTGTTGTTGGCTGCTATCTCCACACGTGGGTGTGTTTCAGGAGATGGAACAGAGACCGACCAGGTCTCGAAGTATCCCCCTCCATCATCTACGGAGAATGTGTGTGTGTCTCCAAATGCTTTGGGATCAGTAAGAGGCCAAAAAGGCGCAAAAGAGAGAGATTGTGCAGGCTGGACATAACAGTGCTTCAAGCACTGCTTCACATCCACAATGTTGCAGGTTCGATTCCTATTGCCTGCACTGTCATAGTTTTCTTTTTTCCTGTTATAACATCATTTTCCATTATAAACTTTGTGTATGGGATCATCCATGAGCTTTAGTCAATTGGTGAGGATTGGTGGTGGGGCTGAGGGTGCAATGGGGGTTGAGGGGGTGGGAGGTCGGGAAGCCAAAGGGACAAAAGCCAAAAATGCATCTAATGGAATCACAGAGCAAAACATTACTTAAAAATGAATGATAAAGTGTGAAACTTCAATTAAATTCTGCAATGTTATGAGCTCTGGTTTGGGCAAAGAAGGCCAGTAATGAATCCACTAATGAGATTCCGTCGCTCTGCAATGATGGCGAGCTGGAAAGGCATGTCCTACAGCGAAACGGAACCCTGCCTGCTGCTAATGAGTGCTATGATTTTAATCAGCCCTCGTATGGCCATTGTGGTGCACTTAACGCTCGCCAGGCCGACAGCTTTCTTGGCTAACACGCTGCGATGAAAAAGCGTTCCTACTTTTACTTTCAAAGTGTGTTCGATGTGTGTCAACCCACTGCCTGGGGAATATGTTTTTATCCAATTAGCTGCAAGACAGGGAATGAAACAAGTGAGAAATAGAAGGCAGCAGATAACATTCCACTACCAAATGTATCTGCAAGGGGAGTTATTGGAATGAGATACTTACATAGTTTAAGACTTGCCAAAGTGTGTGTGTGTGTGTGTGTGTGTGTGTGTGTGTGTGTGTGTGTGTGTGTGTGTGTGTGTGTGTGTGTGTGTGTGTGTGTGTGTGTGTGTGTGTGTGTGTGTGTGTGTGTGTGTGTGTGTGTGTGTGTGTGTGTGTGTCGTTGGTTGTTATCTCCATATGCAGATTTCAGAAGGGAAAACGGAGTCCTCCCAAGGCTATCCACCTTCGTTTCGGTAAGGGATCAGGATTTATGGACCAAGCCGTTAAGTTTTCTTGTTCTCAATATCACACTCTAACATTTCTTGCAGTATTCTGCATGGGTATCTAATTGGTGGAACCTTTTGAATGCCCCATGTAGACCTTTCCACATGAACAGTATAAACCATCGTTCTTAAACTTATTTTGTGCAATTAAATCATTATCAAATTTTGAATAAACCTTCCAGGTGCAGAATTTTGGATTGTGCAAATCATGGTCCAAAATTCTGCACCTGGAAGATTTATTCAAACAAACAAGACTCAACACGCAACACCATTTCTCCTGGAACTTCACCGGCTTTTGACTCGTCAACGAATATGTTCAAAAATTCTGCACATCATATATTAGCCAATGAGCATTTACTCCGACATCATATCACAAGCCTCATCTCAGTTTGTGTGGCTCACCATCCCCTCCACTCCCCTCCCCCACCACCGTGTGATTGAAAAGTTTCAGTGCTTGCAATTTCTCAGCTTCTGCTTGGAAAATCTGAAATTATTATTGAGCAGAAATTTGATCCAAGTTTTCTAACTCTTTTAAAAAGAACATATCAATTAAAAACACCTTTATAAATAAGCCATACTTTTGAATTTTTTTCTCGAACATCACCTATTCTTTTCCGATTTGAACTATAACGTGCCTCAAGACATCCGATTGTGAAAGGTGCGATTAACAATCGGGGAAGCATAGGGTTCTTACTGTTGCAGGAAGTGTGAGGAAATAGCCCTCTTTCAAGAGGATGGTTATAATGAGGTTGAAGGAACAGATAGATAATTTGCAGCAAGTAGCAGAATGTGAGAAATTTATTTTTAAAGATACAAATTTGAGGATGGCAAGTAGCAGAATGTGAGATAATAGTTGGTTACAGTTGTTGAGTGAGGTTTCAGAGGAGATTGGAAGTGGTGATGGTGCAGCGGGTGTCGGCAGGTGGTGGTGCAGCAGGTGCAAGTAGTGGTGAAGGTGCAGCAATAGAGATTGGTATAAATGAGGTATGGGAGACAGTTTTTGTGGGTGATGAGAATTAAGTATGTATATTCTTCATTCTGCAGGAAAGATCGTAGACATTGAGTTTAGTGCAGTTTTGAATGAGCGGGAGTGAGAGACATTGAAGGAAGGGTAAATGATATTGTATGGCCATGGAAGGAAGACGTTGGTTGCGGTACATTTAGGAGTAAATTATTTCGGGAAAGTTTACTCTGAGGTTTGGAAATATCAATACAGGATATTGGGTAAGTGGCTGAAAGCAAAGGGTTGTGAGGTCATGTTTTCTGGGATTCTCCCAAGATTAGGAAACAATATAGAAATTATGATTATAGCGATATCTGTCAACCAAATGGCTGGAAGAATGGTGTAGGGAGGAAGGTTTTACATTTAAGAAGCAGTGGGAATCATTTCGGGGACAAGGGGAGTGTTTCCGGAATGATGGCCATATGTGAAATAGAAAGGGGGGTAGCAAGGTTTGCAGTGGGAATTGAGGAAGGAATTCAGGCTTTTTTATAGGTCAGCAGAGGGTAGGGAAGCTATTAAGGAAGGAATTGATGATGTAATTGTGATGAGTAAGACCAGGCAGGAAAATAGAATTTCAGGAAGGGAAAGGTTAAATATATTCTATACCAATGCCAGAAGTCCTATATCTAAACCATGAACAGACAAAGGGAAGTCCTTACCTGTCTTTTTAATGTTTGTACAAGTGTGATCTGTGGCACCAAGAGTGGGTTATGTTTTGGTCTTTATTTCTGACGAGCAGAGTACCCAGCCTGTGGGCGTTTTATATATCATCCCTTTAGATCAGGATTGCTTTTAAACCCAGTTTGTAGATAAGCCCACAAGGGGAAGTGCAGTGTGAGACCTCCTTTGAAGTAACAATTCCAATATGGTGGAGGTGGTGGAGGTAGGGGAGTATTTCAGAGCAAGTAACAAAACATTGTGTGTGCAAAGATTCTGTTAAGGGTTAGAGTTCAGGATAGCAGGATAAGGCTATTAGATTTCAGGAAGGCAAACCTTGAGGGTATGAGGAGAGAGTTGGGTGATGTCGATTGGGAGACTCTAACAACAGGACAATCAGCATCAGAGAAATGGGAAACCTGCAAGGACCAAATATGTAGAGTGCAGAGTAAGTCCATTCCAATGTGGTGTAAAACTAGAAGCAGAAAGAGACCAGGGTGGTTGAGCAGTGAGATAAGGAACGCTATCAAGGAGAAGCAGAAGGCATTTATTTGGTTTAAAATAACAGGACTGGAGATAGATTGATATCACTGTCGGAGTAAACAGAGGCAAGTTAGCAAAATAACTGAGCAAGTCAAAAGAGAGTATGAGAAGGAAATGGCTGAGAATATTAAGCATAATAGCAAGGCTTTCTTTCTTAAAGTATATCAAGGTAAAAAAAGAACAAATGAGGATTAGTCTGGGCCCATTGAGGAATAGCACCGTGAGAGTGGTTAATGATGAAAGTAAGATGGGAGGCTTATTAAACAGGTATTTTTCTTCAACTTTCACACAAGAACTATATATATATATATATATATATATATATATATATATATATATATATATATATATATATATATATATCCATCGATTGGGACCATACTCGGTGCAGAGCGTTTGTGCTGCCGAAGCAGTCTCCTTGGCTATTGGGTACAATCATGGACAGGTTTCCACTCTGACATGGGATACCAGCATGCTGGCACTCATTTTGCTGACCTCAGAAGGATGACAGGCAGAGTTAACCCCACCTGTTACTAATTCAACAGCTGAGGGGGATTTGAACTTAGGATCCACGGATACCAAGCCCACCACCCGAAACATAAAGCCAACATGAGACACATATACACATTTATTTTTATATATATATATATATATATATATATATATATATATATATATATATATATATATATATTGTTGCAGGCCGGGGGTCAGGTGAGAAGACCACTAGGTGGGGGAAGCTATGTCGATTCTCACCAGACTCCCCGGAATTGTAGGCAGTCGGCACGCGGCACCGAAATCGGCACGCGAATCACAAGTAAATCTTCATCGGGTCTGGATCCCTTGTCCTCGAGTGAACCGACCATGGACCCGCGGTCTTCCCGAGAACCTCCCGGACTGACCACGGACTCTCTCGGTCAGTCGGCTCTCTCGGTCAGTAAAAAAAAGTCGGCTCCCGGACTATCCTCCTTCGGAGCCACTCGCGGATCCCGGGGTGTTCGCTCTGAGATCTCGGGTCATCGTGGACCGCACGTCGTGTCAGGTGAAGGACGGTACGCTATGGTAAATGAGATGAGGGTGCAAACAGGGCAGAGGGTACTGTGGATAATAGTGCTACACGCTGTGGTCGACGAGCCGAGGGGCAAGCACGTTTTTCGTACTGCGTGGGCATCGTGCTGGCCGTGTAACACGCTGTGGTGTTTCGAGCAGCGTGGGTGTCGTGCTGTGAAAAACACCATTTGTGCAGCCTCTCAAGAGGTATTTGTTCGCATGCCTTTCCAATGCAATTGGCAATTCTCCCCAGCTTATTGGAAGCTCAAATCGACAGTCCAGCACCTAGTGCACATGACTCGCCGCACATGTTGGGTTTCGGGCTCACCCGGGAGCGAGACTCTGGATACAGCGGATCCTTTACGGCGGCGCGGCAGTTTGCGCACCTTACTGCGAAAGCGCACGTGACTGACTTATCCCAGGAAAGAAAAAGAAAAGAAGAAGAGTGGGGATGAAATGAAAGGGGAAATGATTTAGTAACCCCAACTATTAGATCATCGCAACGCACTCCATTGTTGTCCCGCTAAACAAAAGGAAGGGGACTAACTACACGAATAATAATGGCATAACTGTCTTGGGACACCTATCTGTTGTATGCATGCGGTTCCGAGAACCGCAACAACAACATATATATATATATATATATATATATATATATATATATATATATATATATATATATATATATATATATATATATATATATATATATATATATATATATATTGGTGTGGGTCAGGGGTCGGGTGAGAAGGCCACTGAGGGCGGGAAGCTATGTCGGCTCCCACCAGACAACCCAGAATTGTAGGCCGTCGCACACGGATAATTCCATGACGCGGCGGGTCGCTTAAGCGGCCGTGGATGTCAATAACTCAACTACGTGACTTAGGGTCCTCCAGCTAGTTAATCCGGTTACCGAATTAATCATGCGATTTAATTACTGGGGAGCATGCCCTCGGTACGCCTTGTCCGAACTGGATCACTCTACCGGACCGGATCACTTTACCGGATCGGATGCAGCCGAGCGACACTGCCAAGGACGTACCAGCTAAAAACAACGGATTGTTGGGAATAAAGTCCCGGCTAATCAAGGATTCAGACCATGCTGGATCAATGAAGAAAAAGACAAAAAACGAGCAGGGAACTTTTCTAAAAATAATATATTTACAATGGGCTGAGGAAAAGTATGTGGTACAACCAATAGATTTATTGGGGTGTGCAGGCAGAGATAGGGAAGAAAGGTGTGGTGCGGCAATAAACAAACAACTTATGAAAGCGGGCGCAGAGCAGACCTAACCCGAAAATAATAACAACAATAATAATAATAGTAATAATAATAATAATAATCTTCGGAAGGCTTACTTATATAGACAGGTGCTAGGATACACACACACAGATACAGAAAACCCGAGGAAGAGGAGGTATTGCAGAAAGACATGAGAGATGAGGCTACGGTCTCTTGGTGCCTTTGTATAATTGATTGCCCGAACGAGCCACCAATACGTTTGGGGGGAATACTCCATGGTGCGGTACCCCCCTGAAAGCTGGCGTGTCGTCTCTTGCTTCAGGCAGCTCGTGTCGAGAATGTGGGCATGGAGAAGGGGCTTGAGTTGGGAGGGTGGAGTCAGAGCAAGTGAACGGAGTGGTAGGCGGGACCAGGTGGGGGTGGAGTCAGCGTGGAAGAGGAGGTGGAGTCGAAGTGATGACGACAAAAGGCGGAGTCGAAGTTCAGCTTGAGTGGGAGGTGAGGCAGGGGGGGAGAGAGAGAGAGAGAGAGGGAGAGGGAGGGAGAGGGAGGGAGAGGGAGGGAGAGGGAGGGAGAGGGAGGGAGAGGGAGGGAGAGGGAGGGAGAGGGAGGGAGAGGGAGGGAGAGGGAGAGAGAGAGAGAGAGAGAGAGAGAGAGAGAGAGAGAGAGAGAGAGAGAGAGAGAGAGAGAGAGAGAGAGAGAGAGAGAGAGAGAGAGAGAGAGAGAGAGAGAGAGAGAGAGAGAGAGAGAGAGAGAGAGAGAGAGAGACCCAGCCATCTGTCCTTTTATAAGCCCCGCGGAGCGGGGTGGGAGGCCACCCCGAATCGGGTGCTCTGATTGGCCCTGACCCTCTGCGTGGCCCGGCCGCAATGGCCAGAAACTGCAACATTCCATTTCCGGCAAGACGACTCCGCACTGTAGAATTGTCTCGCTCCGACCCCACGACATGATATGAATCACCCACGCCGAACTCTGCGCCATGAATCACCCTGCATGAACTTCCGGGCCATGCCGTGATGACCGGTCGAGAGTGGCGCTGGTCCTGCATGCCTGCTTGGGCGCCCCGACCAGCGCTGGTCAACACGCCTGCTCTGTGTGCACCACGTGGCCCGAGCTGTACAAGATGCCTCTGCCCGATCACACCTTTGCTGGCCGTAGAGGCGAAAAGACGTTCGCTGTCCGTGAGGAACATCCGTGGCCACCAGCGAGGACCAAAAGTACGATGTTTTGGCGAACCCATGTACAGTGTGCATAGATCTGCCATTACACATGTGGCCAGCACTCATGTTCGCTCAATTCTGCTATCGTGTGCGCGGGGCTAAAACCGATCGATATAATTAGTCCAGAAATGGGTTGAAAAGTATGTGCCGCCCGTATCGTGCACAACGTGGCATGGTTGCCATTTTACTATTATCGGCCTCTGACGATGCAGCTCTTGGCACCAAGCTACTAGCCACGCTCTTGTCGATATTGGGTCATTTGCTTCTGTGTTGTGCAAAACACCATCCGTTCAGCCTCTTAAGAGATGTTCATTTGTATACCTTTTCAATGCAACCAGCAATCGCCCCCAGATCATCGTAAGCTCGAGTCGATCACCTCGAGCTGCCAAGCATATTGTATAACTCGCCGCAAAAGTTGGGTTGAGGGATCGCTTGAGGATGGGAGCTCTGTGCTGTGGATGCTCATGTGGTGTTTGAGCGCCCTTTCTAAGGTGCTGTTTCTTCCGTCTCCTCGGTACGTGTTCTGTGCAGCATGGGCGTCGTGCTGGGTGTGTTTCCTCCGGAGGGGTGTCCAGCATAATGCCTGCTTGGCCTATGCTGAGGACCCATCTCACAATGAGGGGCACACATGGCTCAGATTTACCTCAGGAATAATCAAAAAAGAAGAGTAGGAATGACGTTAGAAATGATGTAAGCAAACCCAGCTATGAGATCCTCGCAATATACGCCCCTGTTGTCCTGCTAGATAAAAGGGATGGGACTATCTACATGTATATTAATGGAATAACTGTCTTGGGACCACTGTATGTTGGATGCATGCGGTTACGAGAACTGCAACAATATATATATATATATATATATATATATATATATATATATATATATATATATATATATATATATATATATATATATATAATGAACCAAAACGTTATGACCACCTGCCTAATATTCTGTTGGTCCTCCGTATGCCACCAAAACAGTGCTGACCCGCCGAGGCATGGATTCTACAAGACTCCTGAAGGTGTCCTGTGGTATCTGGCACAAAAACATGAGTAACATATCCTTCAAGTCCTGTAAATTGTGAGGTGGAGCTGCCGTAGATCGGACTCGTCGATCCAGCACATCCCACAGATGCTCAATCAGATTGAGATCTGAAGAATTTGGAGGCCAGGGCAACACCGTGAACACTTCATCATGTTCCTCAAACCATTCCCGAACAATGTGTGCAGTGAGGCAGGGCGCATTGTCCTGCTGAAAGAGGCCACTGCCATCAGGGAATACCATTGCCATGAAGGGGTGTACCTGGTCTGCAATGATGTTTAGGGTGGTGATACATGTTAAGTTGACGCCAACATGAATGGCCGGACGCAGGGTTTCCTCGCAGAACATTGCCCAGAGCATCACACTCCCTCCACCGGCTTGTCGTCTTCCCACAGTGCATCCTGGTGCCATTACTTCCCCAGGTAAACGGCGCACACGTACACGGCCATCCATGTGATCTAAAAGAAAGCGGGACTCATCGGACCAGGCGACCTTCTTCCCCTGCTCTAAGGTCCAGTTCTGACGCCAGCATTACCATTGAAGGCACTTTTGACGGTGGACAGGGGTCATCATGGGCACTCTGACCGGTCTGCAGCTACGCAGCCCAATACGCAACAGGATGTGATGCACTGTGGATTGTGACACATTCCTCCCGTGACCATCATTAAAATTTTCTGTGACTTGTGCCACGGTAGACCTTCTGTCGGTTCGGACCAGATGGGATAGCCTTCGTTTCCCTCGCGCATCGATGAGCCTTGGGTGCCCAACACCTTGTCGCCGGTTTGTGGTTTGTCCCTCCTCGGACCACTGTCGGCAGGTACTCACCACTGCTGACCGGGAGCACCCCACAAGCCTTGCCGTTTCAGAGATGCTCTGACCCAGTCATCTGGCCATAACAATTTGTCCCTTGTCAAAGTCGCTCAGGTCTTTGCTCCTGCCCACTTCTGCATCCAGCACATCAACTTCAAGAACTGACTGGTCATTTGCTGCCTAATATATCCCACCCCTTGACAGGTGCCATTGCAACAAGATCATAAATGTTATTCACTTCACCTGTCAGTGGTCATAATGTTTTGGCTCATCAGTGGAGCGATATAATGTCTACATATATACAGTATATATATATATATATATATATATATATATATATATATATATATATATATATATATATATATATATATATATATATATATCATCCTTGCTGAGGCATCACTGTCAACATGCCATATGTTTCTGTTGAAATCAAACCATCAATTTTAACCACAATAAAATAATATATGTTGAGATAATTGTGATTGGCTACATAAAAATGGCAGTTTAAACTCTCGTCAAAAGACTTGTCCCTCAAAAAAAAATGACAAAAATAAATCGCTCGAACATTTTGTTATCTCTATCTCGTTGCACAAGGGAGCCGTGGCCCCAACTGAAATGGCAGTTGTCTCTGGAAGTTAGCCTGTCTGTGCAGCAAGGGAGTAAGGTAATGAGGCCATCTTTCGTCGTGCAGCTTCATATCCAACACTCCTTGTGCCTTAATTACGAGCACGCAGAGTAAAATCAATCAGAAAATAAACATTGACAAATATACTAATAAAGGCGGGCGCAGCGTGCTGGCTCAAGTCAAAATTCATCTTGGAACATTTTAAAAATGCAAATGCAATAATTCTTGGATATTAAAAACAATTTTGTACAGAATTGTTGTCAGGGTATCCGAATGTCGTGTGATCGCAGGACGTAGGTAAGAGGATGTGATAGGATTTTTTGCAAGGTGAGATCATAAACAGTATTATATTATGAGCTTCAAACAGCATGCGATGTTTCAGCAAATGAAAGAGTTTAATCTTCAGCATTCAGAATTACCAAAGGAGTTATCCAAAGGGTAATATGAACTATGCACAAATAAATGTAAAAGATGCTCAGGCATTACATGAGATGAATTATGATGAAACCAGTGAAAGTATGTACAGGTGGGTGGTAAAATATTCAATCGGTTGTTTGTTGACATGTGGTTTGCAACACAGCAGTGCCTTTAAAACATAGTAGAAGTGTGTTTAAATGACTATTACACTTGTTATTATTACCCTCGCCACAGGAGAGGGTACTGAATTTGGATCTGTTCGTTTGTTTGTTTGTTTGTCCGTACAGAACTTTTGTATTTTTCTCCACAACTGCTTGTCGGATTGAGACAACATTTTCACCATCGGAGCGACTTCTCATGTAGAATATTGGATTGATAATTATGATGTCATAGGTCATGTGGTGTGGCAGCCACATTGGAAAACGGAAAAACTTTGGACCTCTGTATCACTCAAACCGCACCAAGGAAAAAAAATTAAAACTTGGAACATGGCAAATAATCCTCATAGGGAATAAGTGTGATTTTTTTTTAATGACATCATAGGTGCCTTCATGATGACGTCATAATTGCACATGTAGAACTCTATATCTGATCATATGAAATTTTTGAGGGTCATCAGGGGATAAAATGGTCCACAGAAAAAAAAAGTGATATCATCTGTCACGTGATTCGGCAGCTATATATATGTATGTATATATATATATATATATATATATATATATATATATATATATATATATATATATATATATATATATATATATATATATATATATATATATATATATTTTAATCCTTCAAGAATCTTCCTCTCTGAAATGGCTCAACAGATCGAGGTGAAACTTTACAAGCATGACTGCCTATCCATGAGGAACAAAAGGTTCACACATACGATGTCATAGGTCACATGATTTGGCAGCCATATTGGATTTACCCTTAAACCTATGTTTTTTTAAATCTTCTTTTCCAGAACTGCTGGAATGATCGAGGGGAAACTTCACACAAATGTTCTCCAAGGCTTGGGGATACCAGGGAATTTACAAATGATTGATGTCACATGGTCTTGTAGCCATATTGGATTGAGCGAAAAACTTAAAAAAAATTTCTCTTGAACCGCTTAATCAATCATTGTGAAACTTCACAATTATGGTCTAGTAGTGATGGGGAATGCAAATTTTAAATTTCAACCTGATCAGATGCATGGTCTGGCAGACAGAATTATTTAATTTCTTGAATGTGGGTTCTTTTTCTGTTTGTTTTAATAGGCTCACTTGGCTGTGCCTGGATGGGTTTGAGGGTAGAGGAGTAGCAGCTGAAACACAAATCCTATCCAGGTTCCTCTTGATGACTCAATCTTTGCTTTTTTGGATTCCTTCTGATTCCTTCATTGCAGTACTGTACCTATTTGGTCTGCCATTTCATTTGAATTGAATTTATTTTAATCCCATTCTGAAATCAATTGAATAAAAATAAACGTCAATGGTCAGGGTCAGGTGTCCAATCAAAGCGGGGTTGCATCAAAGCGGGACGTCTTGGGACCCGGTCATCACTGCCAGCAGCTATAAAGTGGCTGTTCTCGTTATGTCTATTTTTAATAATGTAACACACCACACAAAATACACGACACAAAACTACAGGAAGCACACTATGCAAAACTACACAAACACCGCACAATACACCACCCAAAACAGGTCCTCGTGAGGATCTACAATCTCTGATTGCTCTTTTTCTTGTTGGTTAAATTGATTTTGCCTTATATTTTAGGTTTGGAGATTTGGGTGGCACCGCAGTATCTGAATGCAGACCAAGATGTTGGGGAAGATATTTAAGAATTCACTGTGATGAAGCATGGACTGGTGGGCAAATTAAGGTGTCTCTTGTACCTGAAGGATCTTCGTGAGCCAGTTTGGCTTTTATTGACAGGTCGATTGTGAAATTGAATTATCTTGTGACAAGCTTATTTTCAGAAAACTTCAAATCCAAATCCTTAATATTGTTGCGGTTGAGGAAATTCGCAAACCACCATTCAGGTCCCGTAGGTGAGATATCTCTGTAAGTACATGTGTAGTTAGCCCCAAACCCATTGTTTAGAGGGAATAAATATGATTCATTCGGGCTGCGACCCTTTAGATAGCCGTTTTTCTGTTCTATCTTTATTTTGAACCAACCACATCTCAACTGCCATCACACAACAACCACCAACCGCAACGCCGCTTCACAACAACAACAACGCCAACAGCCACGACCTTTACCTTCACAACTCGCTCCCGCAAACATCGCATCACCGCCATTCCAAGCGTCACCATGGCCATGGACCACCACTTTAAACCCTCCACCACCTTCGCCTCTCCTTCTGCGGCCATTCCCGCACCGCTTGTGGGCACCGAGCGTCAGGCTGTCCTGGACTCGTACAGGGCGCACGCCGAGCCGCGGGTACAAAGTGCGGCCTTTCCGAGGAGAAGTCGGATCAGGAATGATACACGCCCACTTCTGATCCATCCAATCAGCAAGCGCGGGGCGGTTTGGCCCCGCCTCCAGGCGCGTCGGAGTAGAATCGATATATGCAAATTCGAGGATCAGGGGAGATTCACGCCCCTTTTTCTCCATCCAATGGGCGAGCGTGGCTCCACCCCCGAGCTCGTTCTGATCCAGAAATTTGCATATGGGTTACCCTACACCACTATAAAGCGCCGAGCGTGGGGCGAATTCAGTCAGTTTGGGTCGGAAGAGTTCGAGGAAGAGTTTTTCGGTCAAGGCGAGTTGGAGAAGAGTTGAGAGTTTTGGGTCGGAAGCAGTTGGAGGCAGTCGGAGTTGGAGAGGAGTTGGAGTTTGAGTTGGAGAAGGGTTGGAGGCAGTCGGCTGAGGAAAATTGCGGAGGGACCGGATACCTCGGGTCCGAGGCAAGGAAGACGGCGGTCGGCGACGAGGTCGCAGCGGAGTCGCTCGTCGTGGGACCCAAGCAAGCCAGCTATCCTCTTTCCCCAGAACATCAACAATTCCCCCCTTCCCCCCCCCCGCAGTGAGATAGTGCGAAAAGGGGGCCCCGCTCCCACCCCACTCCAAGCAGTGCCAACGAAACCCGCGAAGGAGCGTGGAGTCGGGGAACCACCGCCACATTTGCGGCTCATCACAAGACACGGGTAGGCTCCACCCGGAGTCGCGGCCCACAGGCCCCGTCTGCCCCCTTGTCTTTGAGGGTGGCCCTTTTCTTTTGCTTTTCAGTATATGTGTTGTCTGCGCCGTCTGTAAAGTAAAACTGTGGAAGTGTTGCCGTGTGCTCGCGTAGTCGGTAGTAGATCTGCATTGTTGTGTTTCTTTTGTAACATCTGCTTTTGGTGCATAATTGTTGTAATTGTATCTGTGTGCTTTCCGTGTGCCGCGGAATAAATGTGCCTTATGTTGAACTGTTTTCCCGTTTCGCTTCATCTTTTCTTTAATTGAATCTCCATCTTGCTTCACGTAAAGGGTTGGTAGTGGGCTTAATACGCCCGATAATTAATCGGAACCGTCGAGGCCGACGATAACACCGCTCGGTTATCCCGATAGTATGGAACGGGTCGCTTAAGGGGCCCATGTCCGGAGTCGACCTGCGGCGAGGTGCGATCGCCCGGTCTACCCTCCGCGTGGGTACTTAGGTAGGTCGAATTTGGCGAACAACCCTATCCCACGCGGGGGGCCGATTGGCACGATCGTGGTGAGGCCGAAAGGCCCACCCGTAACTCGTTCCCGGCGTTAGTCTGAGAGGGTCATAGCAGAATTGTCCGTCCGGTGGGCGACGTGCCGCGATTCGAGTTACCTGGCCGCTCACACGCCGGCGGGCGCGAATTCGCGACAATATTACTGCCTTGAGTCTTATTTGAAGATGAAACTATGAGAACGTCAGTCCATTGTCCAGACCATGATAAACTACCATACACACATGGGAGTGTGTGTGAATCATATCATTTTCCCAAATGTCCCATAGATACACCACTTTCTCTGCTGGATAGCTCTCATGCACAAAGACCTCTGGTTCCACAAACGGATCAGTCAATGCTGTCATACCCAAACTCCATTAGCAAGCTCTTGCCAGGTCTACTGGGTTCCTGTCTACATCACTTAACAGCTCATGCTGGAACCATGCTATAACAATTAAAAAACATCCCTTGAAACTGGTAAAGATTGCAAACAAAGACAACATCAGTACGTTATTGAAGATGTCTCATCACATTTAGATCTAAAACTTCAACTCACACACATCTAAATCATGATTAGGCTTTTGTTGACTTCTCTCATATGAGCTAGATTTAAGAATGCACACATGGTATGTTTGCTTGTTGAGGACATATACATTTTCTCCTCACTTAACGTCATCGTTGCATTCTCCAAAAATGCCACCTTAAGCGAAACAAGGATAATTGAATCACATTTTCTCATAATAATTAATGTATGAACTGGTGTTAGGTTCTTTTGAACATTTCAAATCAGAAAAACTGTACATATATGTGTAGTACATTCCCAAATGAAATAACATTTTTAAATTAAATATATTTCTAAATATAACATAAACATAAATTTAAAAAGATAACACTCACCAGTGAAGGGTATGGAGGTTGTTTGTATCAGTGGGGTGGAGGGGTGAGTGGTGGAGATAATGGGACAGCCCAAGCGATCTCCCGATATCAACTGCTCGTTCTCCTGCATCAAAACACTTTAAAACCTCTCATTTATTTTCACACTATTCAGCCTTGAAATATATTTTCACACTAATCAGGCTTGTAAAGTCAGGCTAAAACCAAAATTACGCACAAAAGCCTTCATATATTACACAAGTTGTTCATCCTTTCATTTGGGCGGGGGATAGACAATAGACTGCTGCAACAGGGATTGACATCCATGAAACAAAAATATGCCTAATGCTTATGATGAGCGACCCTTTTGTATTTTCACAGTCATCAGCCTTGAAAACTCGGGCTAAAACCAAAATTACGCACAAAAATCCTCATTGATGACAAAAATTGCTCACCCCTTTATGTGGCAGTGTTTTGGCCACAGACAGCTGTCATGATCACTCCAGAAAAATAATAAAAAATAACCTGGGTTAAATACATGAAGTAAAAACATGCCAACTGCTTATATGCATATACATATAACACTTAGTGGTTATATAGCTCAGATAATTACAATGGCACTGAGTCATGGGCTGACACCAAAGGCCTGATTGCCTAAACACCTTCCCAAAATGGAAGACATGTGATTTTTTTTCAGGTTACAATTGTGGGTGTTCATGAGCCAGCTATCCAAGCATTGGGTACGGAATGGACATACATCCCCATATATGCCATAGCTCCATTATAGTGTGATTGTTTACTTACTACAAAATTCACTAGTATCACTTATTGATTATTTTGGACTCATCTTTATGAGGGATTGAATCACGCTTCAAACAACATCAAAATGGCGTGATACAACTGTTCGGTGCCTACATACGCCACTGTGTCTTCGCAATACAAAGTGGTTCACTATGGCCCACTGGAAAATTACGTAATAGCGAACATCGCGATGTTAAAAGGATATAAGTTCCCTATTGTATCAGGGACGTTATGATGAAACAATGTTAACCGAATCAATGTTAAGTGAGGAATTACTGGAGTCTCATTAAAATGTCAATGCATCTTTCAGACATTAAAAATAACATTTGCTTCAGGGTTACACTTTCCGAATGAAGACATAGTACAGGGTTCTACCCTGTAAACTCAGCTTTGTTTTTGAACAGCATGACAATATAATATATAAAGCTCTTTCTTACCACTGACTCACTGATATAAACCCACTGTTCCTTTAAGGTGGGGAAGAAAGCTGAAATTTTGCATCCTGATGTAACTCAAAGCCAATATCCCCAAAAACAAAACAAAACACAAAACAATGGGAAAATTTCCGAAAACAAAAAATCTCCACAAATAAATGTCTGCTGGTACAGACTCAATTTGCTCACTTTGAGTGACATGACCCAAGAGATTGGCCAAAGAAATGGAATGCTTTGCAGAATATTGCCACGCCAACGTTTACTATATTCAGCTGCAAACATCAATTTTTTTTATTTTGATTGAAGCAGTGGCATGGAAGGTTGTGCAGTTGTTATTTTTATTACTTAAGTTAATTATTTACTATTTACAAATAACTATCATTATTTACTTAAGTTATTTAGTTGCTTCCAGAAGAGAACCACAATCCACTTCATGAAATATATAAAGATCTTTCACAATCCACCTCATCTATTATATAAAGCTTATATTTATTATGTATACATGTCGGATGTACTGGAATCGTTGCTTGCAGTATGCAAGCATGCCTCGCTGGTGTACAGTATAGTATGTATACATGCACACTCACGTTCATATAGAAACTGCTATAATTCAACAGCAATTGTCTCTTTTTGTAGGGTGTAGTATTAGTTTTGGAGGAAGCGGCCCATGTTTACTACACAGGAACAGTCGCCCTTCCGTCTCTGTGGTGTTTGGTGTTGGACTCATAATTAGAGACTCCCAGAAATTCACGTGGATGGGCAAAACCCCAAACACCATAATCACGATAAACAAAAGGACTCGGCTTACAGGGCATTGGCATCTACAGGCCGCGGAATACGGTTTCAAAGGCATGCAAAGCCCTGATTAAAAGGCACAAAGCAAGAGAGTCTTTCTCCTTTTCCCATTATCCAGGTATTACCTGCAGTCCATCTCTTAAAAGACAACAGTAATACATCAGAATGTTCTAAAACTGTGCTTTAAAACAATGTAATTATACAATTTCACCTTTGGTTGTGAAGAGAAAATGAAGGTAAATTCTAAAATTACACGAGTAATGCATTTATTTCAAATATAAGCTGCAATATTTATGATTGGACGTCTATTTTTCTGCCTGCATTGGAAGTCGACTTAAGGTTCTTTTCCCAAATATTTCAGGAACCTTCACAATAACTTAAACCACGTGGGTCTATTGATACTTGGACTGCATTTGCATTCTGGATAATATATGACGAGCAGGGATAAAAGGAAGAAACATATCTTCCTGCAGGTTCACCCAATGGAAATGAAGGCTTTTTTTTAGTATGAAAAGACCCACAAGACTTTCTTATTTTCAGGTTGATTTGATTGTTGATAATGGTCAGATGGGGACAATGATCTTGTCAAAAGATAGAGCCACTTTCCAAATTGTTTAGCAAAGTCTTTTTTTGGGGGGGGGGGGCGGGGGGGTTAAAGGTCAAGGCGATACTCTTCATAGGTTAAGTTATAAAGAATTCACCAAACCAGCGAAGGTAAGGAACAATGTAACACGATATCCTCTGTTCATTTTCATAAAGCCGCGCAGAAGTTGGGTTTATTTATTTATTTACTTATTTTTAAGGAATCCACAGTTAACACACTACTTTTGCTATTTTGTTGCTCCAGCTTGATGATATGCAGAACGCGATTGTTGTCTGGAATGAACATCGGTTGTGAGGGCTATTAGAGAGCAAGTGACACGTAATATGGCAAACACATGATGACAGCGGTAATACATTGCGACACGTGAGATGTCCCTTAACAAACGAACACAAAATGACAACATTAAATGATCTAACGAGAAAATATGTTTGGAATGGCAACAAACGGTGTTTGGCTGAGTTATACGATTTACGACATTTCATTTTCCCATTCCCAATTACATTTTGGGGAAAACACTCGTTGGGATTTCACAAACATTTATGGAAAACATGTTTCCTTAAAGAGGGCTCATTTGAATTCTACATGATTTCTGATTCCATGACATGCTGATGATGGGTATGAGATGATTTTAGGTGAGGGTGTTCTAAAGTAATTGAAACGAGATGCTCATGATAGTCCAAGAAACGCCGCCTTTTTGTTTTGAATTAGTTTCAATACAGAGCTGTCAGGGTGGCAGGATAACTGAGAAGTTTGCACACTCACCTCTGAGTTGTCGAGAATGGGTTTGAATCCAGACCCATCTATAAACAGCCACGCTGGAATTTTTCAGAAGGGCGATTGATCAATGTGAGCACCGTCCATTGGATGGACGTTAAACTGGGTGTCCTGTGTATATCGGCAAGCATCTCTGTTCAAAGTTTACTTCCAGTTCGGGGATATTTCCACGTGCTTATCAAAATCTGCCGGTGCTGTTTCCACCTCATCAAAGTTAAGTTTTCCGAACCGGATTCATAGTCCATCCATCCATCCATTGGGACCACACTCTGTGCAGAGCGTTGCTGCTGCCGAAGCAGTCTCCTTTGCAATTGGGCACAATCCTGGATGGGTCGCCACTCCGACACAGGATACCAGCATGCTGGCACTCATTTGGCCGATCTCGGAACAATGACAGGGAGAGTTAACCCCACCTGGTATTAATTCAATAGCAAAGTGGGATTTGAACTCAGGATCCTTGGATCCCAAGCCACTCCTTAACCATTATGCCAACACCGGGTGGATTCTTTGTGTTTGTCTGGTGTATCTTTGTCCCATTAATGCTGTTATATCCCGTCCAATTTTCCATATTAAATCGTACCTTGCTTGTGCTGTATTTGTCGAATTCATTTTGTATTGGTCAAGGCCTACTTTAGCCGCTCTTTGGAGAGCAACTGTGAAAATTCCGTGTCTCTTTTGTCTCCATATTCCTCGTTTTACTTATTTATTCCAAAATATTTTACTTTTTCGATCTCAACATTATCCTATTTCCCCCTCCCCTCCTCGCTTCAAAAAATAAAAACAAACAAAACAAGAAAAATAGCAGAGATTGCAGACCCTCGCCAGGACTTCTTTTGAATGGTGTACTTTATAGGTTTGAGGGTAAATCCAATATGGCTGCCAAACCACGTGACCCATGATATCATATGTGTGAACCTTTTGTTCCTCATGGACAAGCGGTCATTCGTGCAAAATTTCACCACGATTTGTTCAGCCGCTTCAGAGAAGAAGATTTTTGAAGGTTTTTTATATATTTTTTAAACATTATGGCTGCCGAATCAGGTGACCAATGACGTCATGAATTTTTTTTCTGTGGACCATTTTATCCCTACTGTATATGACCCTCAAAATTTTTCATACTGATCGAATGTGGCGTTCTGCAAATGCAATTATGACATCATAACGGGGGGACCTATGACATCATTTTAAAAATCACTCGTTCCGCATGAGGAGTACTTGCTATGTGCTAAGTTTCAATTTTTTTCCTTGGTACGGTTTCAGAGATACAGAGGTCCAAAGTTTTTCAGTTTTTCCAATATGGCTGACACACCACATGACCTATGACATCATAATTATCATGACAACATTCTATGCGAGTCGTCACACCAATGATGAAAATGTTGTCTCAATCCGCCAAGTGGTTGCAGGGAAAAACACAAAAGTTCTGTGCAGACAAACAAACCCAAATGCAATATCCTCTCCTCTGGCGAGGGTAAATATAGGACCACTAGACCTGTAGCTTATTTGGGTCCTGGCCTAATGTTGTAACTCAAATTTGGTAGCATTCTGACTGGTGGATCTGAAGAGGAAGATTTTTGAAGGAATTTCGCAATTTTCCCAAAAATTGACGGTCCAGCATTTTTTTTCCACCCTTTTCTCAATAATCTCCAAACTGAATCTTTATTAAATATAACTGCTTCTTCCTTTTTCCTATAAAAGCATTTAAAAAAACATTTTAAAAAGCTTCACTTCCCTGACTTCTCCATTTGAAGTACCCCACATGTTCATATTCTTCACCACATTCTGTTCTCTTCTTCTTCTTCTTCAAAAGATTATTTTCCAAAACTGTCCGTCAGATAAATGCTTGGTCCACCAACTTTCTTCCCACATATACAGCACCTCCTTTCTCCGTGCCTTCAACAATAATTCTGACCTCACATCCCATGATCTTTTTCTCTGTTTGTCTAATTTGAGAATTTGGAATCAGCATCCCTCCACTTCATGTCATGCCCCCTCTCTGCCCCTCCCTCCTACCACCCCTTAACTACATGTCTCCCCTTTCAGCATCCCTCCTCACCCACCCCCTCAATGTTTAATAATCACTCCACCAACTTAAACCTTCCCCCTCACCCCACCCCCAAAAAGCCTCCCTCTCACCCTGCCCTTGCAAAGCCACCCCCCCCCATCCTGCACCCTCCCAAAGCCTCTTCTCCTGTCCCTGTGTGATCCTCAAACATCCAAGGTCTCGAATCTGACAGATCTCTCAATCCAGGCTGCTGCCGATAAACTGGACATCACCTGTTTAACAGAATCCTTCCTCCCACAGGGCGTCCCCGACTCCTTAGTGTCTCGCCCTGGTCATCATCTCCTCTGGTTTGATCGACCTAAACCCCATCCTTAACCACTCATCCTAACTCTCTCTTCCTCATATGTGGTGATTTCTATCGTCACCATGCAAATTGGCTGGGTGTTGTTACCTCTCTCACCAACCATGGCACTTCTGCAAAGGACTTCTGTGACTCCATGGCACCGACTCAATATGTCAACTTTCTCACCCAGATTTCTATCAATGGAAAATCCTCCCTTCTGGATTTGGTAATGACAAACTTCCCCAGCAATGTATCTTGCTCTTCTTCTGCCCCAATCGATTCATCCAATCATGTGCTTGTTGAGGTCAACCTCTCTCTGGCCATTCTCAGAGAACAGCCTCAACACCGGCAAGTCTGGCAGTTCAGTCAAGCAAACTGGCTAGGACTGTAAACAGCCATCGCACTTCAGGACTAATCTCCTACATCTCTTTTTTTTGTATCCAAAGTCGAGGCCAGTGGAAGACCCAGCACACAGAACTGATCACGACACAACATAACAAAAGGGACAGCAGAAAGGGAAGGGCGAAATACCAACAGCAGAGCCAAGGGAAAAATAGATTGAGGACAAACAAGGGACTTGGGTAATGATGAGGGGTAGGGGTGAACGCAAGGGGTAGACAAAATGTATACAGAAGCAAAATTTGGTTGCGGGAGGACATGGAAAGTGGTTTAACAGGTGTAAAAAAAATCCTGGTTTTGGATGTGGGATGATCTAAGATGGTGGTGAACAGCTGTCTTGAAGACCTGGAGGAAAGAATGAGATTGAAGAGAATATGGAAGTTGGTTCCACAGGTGAGGAAAAGAGGAAGAAATGAGTGGAGGTAAGCAGTGACTGAATTTTAGGAGTTTCATGCGAAGGGGGTTGCTGGTGGAACGCGTGCATCCTGCATTTACCTTGGGGGGTGGGGGGTGGGGGGGACAAAGCATGGAGAAGGCAGAGGGTGCAAGACCAGAAAGGAGGTGGAAGAAGACAGAGAGACCATCGACCTGTCAGTGATGGCAAAGTGATAGACCTATAGACTCGGCTTCATCGTGTGAGATTCCAATGATCTTGAAGGCCTTAGTTCCCATGGTGTCAAGCTGAGCAACGTATGAGGTTGCCCTATCCTGCCATCCTGCTCCAAGGATGCCTCATCCTGCTCACCCGGAGTCTGTACATCCAACAGCTTTGTGCCAGCTGCAAGTCTTTGCCTACTCCCATTGTTTCATGTTACTCCATAACTTATTAGGGGGTTAGACTTTCGTGTTTTTTTTTTTTTTTTTGTATACCTTGTCGAGCGAGGCTCGTATGAGAGCGAACACACAACGCACAGCAAGGGGGCATGAGACTAGAGGGGAGGGAGTTGGAGGGACAAAACAGTGGGGAACAGACACATTAGGAGATCTGTGGAAGGGAGAGGGATGGGACGGGGACCATGGGGAAGAGAAGATGGACATTGCAGGGACTTTCAGGAAGGAAAGCAGGGGAATTGAAGGAAGTGGGCTTGGGTGGATTATGGGGGGTAGAAAAGATCGAGGATTTGGATGGGGGATGATAAGAGGTGGTGGTCATTTCCAGTCATTGTGCATCGTGCATGTGTCTCAATACTCATTGACCTTTGAGCACCTGGTCTGTTCCGATTATGTATTTGTGTCTTGTCTTTCCCCCTCCCATGTACCTTTAATAAACCATTTTAATTGTAAAGAAAACGTTTTCACGTTTTCCTGCCTTCCTGCACGAACACCACCAGTTTCGGATACGTTGGGTGAACCTTGGGGAATCCTAGCAATTTTAAACGCAGAAACTATAAATACCGTTTCGGGATCCATGGAGGCATTTATAACACCTCCGGCTCAGAAAGACCATGTTAACGGACCCCTCTGACTTGACAATAGATTACAATTTGGAAGAAAATATATAAATGTTTTTGGGTTTTTCTCCCCTCATTAAACTTTTACTTAGACTTTTTGTCGACATCTTAGACCCCTAAGATCCTCTTCGAGGCTTTCGAGCCCCCAAGACCCCAAGATTCCTTTGATGTTTACTCATTTTAGATGTTTTAAGACCCATAAGACCCATTCAAACCTTTAAGACCCTTTCAACACTTTGAGAACATTTGACCTTTACAGCTTTTCAGACCTTTAGTAGAGCCTTCCATTTATTTGCCACACAAAACAAGTCCTGGCAAGTCTGCAATCTCTGATTGCTCTTTCTTGTTAACTTGGGGTTTAATAAATCATGCCAATGATCATGTAAAATAATGACAGTAAAATTATCAATGCAACCTTAGGTTAGTATTGGGAAAGTCGTTACAGGGTCAATATTACCCCATATCTCCTAGAGTAATTACCTCTGCCACCGAAGATGGGCAGAGGTTATGTTTTCATCCCTGTTTGTTTGTTAGTCTGTGAACAGGATATCTCAAAAAGTTGTGGACGGATTCAGACAAAATTCGGTGCAGAGGTTGGGTGTGCGACAAGGACGAAATAATCACATTTTCTTGAAGATGCGGATCCGGATACGAGAATGTTTTGAAATGATTCTTCATCATTGAGAGATAGGGCCAAAAACTATACATAGCAAAATATCTCAAAAAGTTATGGACGGATTCGGACGAAACAGCGGATAATTTGGGTGTGTGACAATGACAAATCAATTCGACTTTGGTGAAGATCCGGATCCAGATACGAGAATTTTATTTTTTATTTTTAAGCGATTCTTCACCATTGAGAGATCTCGGGCCACAAACGATATATATGTTAGATATTTCAAAAAGTTGTGGACGAGTTATGACAAAACTAGGTGGACGAGTTGGTTAGGTGATAAGAACAAGTCGATTCGATTTTGGTCCAGGTCTGGATCCCGATACAGCCAAGTATCAGTAGATGATCATTGCCATTCACAACACACAGAGTGTGGTGTAGCCACCAGGCACCATCTTGGTTAGCACTAGATGCTGGGCGATGGCGATTCCGTCATGCTTTTACGAGTACAGTAATTTAGAACGAGAAACAATCGAGTGTTTTTTCACCTTTTGTGCGATAGTTTTACAATAGTAAACTTATCACAATAACTATAACACTTTCCTTTTCACAATAAAGTTCAACAACGAATATTGTTCATTTGGGAGCGTGAAGAACATGGGACGTTTTAATGAAACTTATGAAGGTCAAGTCTTCCCGTTTATTTCACAATGGCTTTTTGGGGTCAAAACTGGAGACATGAATTTACCTGTCGTTTTTGTAATCCCATACCAAAATGATGCAAACCAAATTGATAAAATGTAACCAAGTATATTTTGTGTGCCCAAATAGTTGGCAGAGTGAGTGGCCAAGAGAATGTACATGTGTGCTGCAGGCAGAGTGATTCATCAATATGAGTGCCATCCCTCAGCTGGACATTAAACTGGATGTTCTGGCTTACACTCGCCTCTCAACTGTCAAGCTATCGCCGGCACCAGCCTGTTTGTTAAAGACTTGGGTCAAACTTCCCTTGGCCGACCCGACGAGAAAGAGGGATTAATGGTGCCCATTAACATAAATACAGTAGTTCATATTCCCCCGTTCACTCCCCCATCAATAGATAACTGTTATAAACCAATTTCCGACCTACGAACAAATTGACTTATGAATAGGGTTTATGTGATGAAGGCCAAATTAAAAGCTATGATACTACAGTGAAACATCTTTCCACAACCCTCCCATAACCAATTGGATCAGTTTATTGCTGCACAAAATGGCATTTTAACATTTATATGGCTTTTTCAATCTGGGACGTGTTAAAAACGAGCTCAATCTACAGTGCAAGTCAGCCAAGTAGTGCTAACCAAAATGGCGCCGGTCATATGACCTCGAGCTCAGAGCTACACATTTGAGGGGTTATAAGCATTTCATTTATTTTCAGTTCAGTGGATACAAAACGGAAACTGTTGAGCCTGGCGGAGGTATGCACTCTACTGAGTGCCATTCTAGTTTCCTCATGTGTTGTTCGTCGATCAAGAAAGTGCCTCACCTATGACGTCACAAACACCTCACGCTGATCGAATTATTTCAAAGATCGAATTTATCTTCTCGTGTTAATATTTCACATGGACTAAGGCTCAAGGAAGAAATGACACACACACACACACACACACACACACACACACACACACACACACACACACACACACACACACACACACACACACACACACACACAACACAAAAAGGTGCTAGTGACGCTATATTGTTGCATTGCTTTTCTCTCCACAGTCAGCAAACAAACAGAAACAGGGGAAAACAAAGGGAAATCTCCCCCTCTCTCACTGCTCCTTTTTCCCCAATCCCCACACCCCCTCCCTCCCCAACCATGGCAGACCAACCCACGGGATTTATTTGATTGGAATGATGAGTTGTTAAATTTCATGTGTTATTACCCATTAGCACGAATGTACACAATCGGTATTAGTAGTAATGACATTGTAAAATCGGATCTGTTCTGATTAAGGGACATCTGGCATCAAATGTTGGGTTTCTCAAATTGACGTCGGCTGTTTTTTGAATACAATACCATCATGTTTACAGTTTCGAGTCGAGTACTTTAGTGAAATATTTCAGACTTGTGATCTTACTTTCATTTGCAGAATTTTGGGGTGAACACAGAAAGTATCTCATCATGTCTGTATCCTCAGCGTGTCGTGAACACGATCAAAGAACATCCAGCAAGAAAGAGGAAATCCTTAAGAGTGCGTCTATTACACCAAGAAACAACAACGGAGAAAGGAATGTATGTCGAGGGAATGAGGCCGAAATGCAAAATATCATGAGAATCCCATTATAAAGAACACACATTTAGGAAATCTCAAAGCAATAACGAAAATATTTTGTGGAATCAAATCAGTTTAAAAAAAAAAAAACTCTTGCTGCATAATAAAACAAAAGTGCCTTTTATGTCCAGCAAATGGCATGATGCACGTTGTCGAGCAATTTCAATGTGATATGAGGCAAGTAAACGCAAGTTTGGAATATCCAATGTGCTCATTTATTCTCAGCTCACAGGAAAGCTGTGGAGGGATATTTGCTTATTGTCTACCAATGTCCTTATAACTCGCATTAAAGTGCAGTGATGACGACTCACGTTTATGTCCTGAATGTACAAAAGCTGCACGATGAGTCTTATATTCATGGAAATGAACTAGTAAAATACCATCATCCGATCCTAATGCCACGACCTCTCTGGACCTCGGAATACAACTCATCCAAACTCAATTTAAAGTACGGTAAATTACATTAAAATAACTATTCTCTGATAATTATTTGCGAGATTGTTCATGGATGGTGTGCGTTGCGATTGTGAATTTCGCATTTTTTCAAAATAAAGCTCTTTAAGTTGTCTGCCAATCAGAGAAAGCTACTTTTCTACAAAGAATGAAGTTTCTGGGATTGCCATTGTCACAACGAACCGCCTTGGTGGTGCAGCCGCCATACTAAAGGCTGACATTAATTATCCACGAGAAGTCATCTGGGCAGTATTGAGGGGGGGGGGGGGATGGACATCCAGACATACATAAGATTGGAAATTTGAATGCAAGTAACAGCTTATTGACAGACAAATACAGACAAATAAAAGAGCACTTTTGACAATACCTGGGCAGCTTAACCTGCAGTTGGTTAAGAGCCTTATCCACCTTCATTGTGGAAAATTGTGAATTGTATTGAACAAGCACAGCAAGACGACTGTCCTGAAAGTCTTTCAGATGGCATGGCTATTCCATTTCCTGCACAGCCTCCTCCAAAGAGCAACTCCATGCTTAAAACATCCAGCCCAAGGGCCTAGTTTACTACAGAAAACTTACAGTAGGCCAAATTGCTTGTGAAAAGGCTGGGCGGAAGAGCACTGCAGATAAAAGAGCCGCAGAGTTTGGCCCAGGCCGCCCTCTCGGAAACTGTGCTTCCTCCAATTATTGCGAATCAGGCCAGGAACGCTTGTTTCCTTCACCCGTTCTGTTCCGGATTTTCCGGCTCCGATGCCCCTCATTCATCCCCCAGCAGCAAACTTCCCAGGGAGTCTGCCTGGGTCGAAGCGCAGTTCTTATTATTACAGAATGCCTTTGCATGTCCAGTTATCTCAGAAAAGGTCACAAGTTTTGATGTAACCATTCCCAAGCCATGTACTTCACATAAGAGCAATGTTGAGTGATGCGTAGTTGAAATGTTCTGCCTGTAAACCTTTGATAAGTTATCCTGTCCCCTCCAACCTTCAAAGCGTGCTCCATTGGTGTGCCGATCAAGCTCGGCATGCTTCAATTATACCTGCTTCCTATTCTGTTGAGCCACCCTTCCCCCTACCTTGTCCATTTCACTCTCTATAGTGGCTTCATCCATGGCCTCCAGGTGCTGACCTCCCCTCCCCTCCCTCCCCCACCCGTCGACGCCATCCAAATCACACCGTACCGACCCACACGTTCGCTCATCTCTGTCATACTGTTTTGTTACCCTCAGCGTGCAGACTTTGATCAGCATTTGTCTCTGACAGAAACGTACAAGCATCGTTGAAAAAGTTCATCAAGCGAGATATTCACAATTAATCATCCAAGATGCAGCAACGTTTTATATCTTTTTCAATATGTAGGTGTATATTCACAGTAATAAATAAAAAAGCCTTACCATCCAAAAAAAATCCTGAACAATATATATATATATATATATATATATATATATATATATATATATATATATATATATATATATATATATATACATATATATATATATATATATATTTGCTATCTGGAAGAAAAAAAAACCTTGGCATCCCTTGGAGTATTGTGACTATTCATTTGTAGGACTTTTTGAACTTCCCTCGTGTAACCATTTTCGTGCCTGTGAATCAAACAATCATTTCTCTAACTGGTTTCCAAACACTGATGCTGTTGTTTCGACCAAAAAACTGACGACGGACCAGTTTAAAGCCAAGAAATGAACCGCAGTGGAACTTGCTGTGGATCCTTCTTTGTGGACATGAAGAATGTGCAGTCTGTCTGTAGCAGCGAACGAGAATTCTTCACTTTTACCTTGATTTGCCTTCTTGACTAATACAACAACTTTTGTCTGATATGCACTCGAAGGACTTCATGGTGCATCATTTAAGACTTTTTGATCAGTAGGTGAACTTCGCAGGTGAACGGAGGACTGTCTCTGTCCCTCAAGATGAGACCAAGGTCACTCTGTCTGAGCCATTCATCTGCCGAATTGATCCATCATAACGGCTTCACAGTATGTCCAATACCTGCTCACAATGTTTAATTTGTTATTTACAGGATCTCGTCAACTACTTATGAGACAAGACCTCCCATCACATATAAGGCACGTTGAGTGTAGTGGTGTTATAAAATGCAAATTTGGCCCTTAGCAGACTGGTTAACACTGTATGTCTACTGTTTTCCTTGCAAACTTTATGCAACTGCTTGAAAGAATATGTTGGGTGTTCTTTTTTTAAATTCTAACCTTGTACAGGTCAGAATTACTAAAATGTAGTTGTTCAGCATCATAACCTACTTTGTCTTCTCATGATGGGAATTCACAGTCGTGTGTTACCAAACTCAACAATGAATACATGCTGGTGGTCTTTGAATGACATCTTCTTTCTAGTTCAGTCTGGTCAAGAATTCTCAGTCAATTGAACACTTCTGAAAGAAGAGATTGATGTGAGATTCTTAGCTCTACAGGAATGATAGACGAATCTCGGTGGCGTTCACTTGTTCGTCTTTCGTATGAAGCACATGGCTGTAAGGAGCATCATTTGCTGGGGGGTGTGGCTGTGTGCTGCTAATGCAGTTCCCCCTGGAGGTTAGGGCAGGAATTTGTAATTTGTTAATGCTGCGGGTGATCGCTCGCCTACTTTTCGCGAAGGACGCCGTGGGATCTTCAACATCCACAAACTAATGTTGGCACATGGGACGTCATGCAGTTTAACGTCCATCTGAGGGATAGCACACACAATGATCCCTTGTCATACCTGTGGGTCACCAGGATGACAGTTTGTAGCTGGGCCAAAATTTGAAGCCAGGATAGGCCGGCTCAGAGGCAATTAGGCATACCTTTGGACCATCCCGCCAGCCCTGTTCGCTTACACAATGACTTCCTCTGTTACTTGCAGATAAGAGTCTGTCATCAATGACATCTGTGGTCATTAATTTCAGTAAAACATCACAAACACCTCCATCGCCAAATCGTGTTTTTCACAGCAAAATTTACCTACCCAGTTATCCAGCAGAACTGAACGTGCAGCCTCATGCTGGCCAGTCTATCACAGATGGACGGAAGTAACCAAGACAATGGCAATGCACTGACGAAGGCACAGTGCTTGTAAGAGAATCACCACCAAATGGCTCGCCAGGATCCACAGCACCAATTTGCATAGGTACACCAACCACGCACCATCATAATCATGCAAAAAAGCCTTGAATGAAAGAGCAAGGTGCCTCCTGTTGGATAAAAAAAAAACATCTATTTCATACAATGACTTGTACTGAAGCACAACAACCCCAATGCGATCGTCTTTAGTATTTCACAGAGCGGTGATAGCTCTACACTCTACACTCTACAGTCTACAGCAATGATTGAAGGTATAATTCACAATTGCTATAATGAGCCCAAAATAAATGAAATCTATGAATGAGTCAGTCTCAGACTCACTCTTTCTCTCTCTCTGGATAACCATCGGAGACAAATAAGGTTGTGGACATACAGTTTGGAGAGGTTCTGCAATTAAAAGGTTGAAAACACGATTATGGACAGTGCCCAGCTGATGATCCAGATGGTCCTCAAATCACAATCTCAATAACCGAAAGAATTATCCATTCATACATCCATCAATCGATCCATCCATTAACTGACCCATTGATTCATCCATCCATCCGTCACTCTCTGTTACAATGGGTGGTTTGCCATCGCCTTTCCAACAGTATTTTCCTTTCCAACATCGCCTTGTGGATTCAGGACAGAAAGTTAGATTTTTGCCATGCCACATGCAATGGCCTATCCCTTTGCGATGGGATCTTAATGCCTTAAAGTCCACCAGAAACCATTGCCAACAGACGGGTAACCAGCTTATCATCCCATCCAAGAGACAATGCACTCAATGGTGCACCACCCAGCATTGCGAATGAAAAGGACTGCAGTTTTATGGTTGGGTCGAGAATCAAACATTGGGAATTCAGTTCAAAGGCAAGTCCGTTAACCCCTGGGCTATCTTCAAGGGATTAATATGGTAAAATGCACTTGCAGGCATTTTGTTTATCATATCATCATTGCTTGATCAAGGGAATACTAGAATGGATCCAAAGAGAGAACAAACGAGTAGCAGTACATTCAAAGTACACCACCCCCATGCCAAATAAATAAATAAATAACAAATCCTCCCGTGCCAGATCACTGGGGCGCTTTCGGCGCCCGGCGATGCCACCCTGCAGCACATGGAGTCGGAATTGGGAGGGAGCGGTGTACACGAATTCCTTAATTAATTGCATGATTAAAATAAGGAAATAATAATCATAAAATAATTAATTTCTCAATCAATTGCTGAATAGCATATCTAAACCACCACTGTTTTATTCGAATCTGTAACTTTTTGAAAATGAAGTAATTAATCGAATAATTGATTAATCAATAAATCAAATATGCTCTTGATAGCTAAATCACTTGGTCACCGTCATGTCCAAATATCAGCTTCCTCGCTCAAAAGGTGCCTGAGATATTGCCAGGATGAGAAATAAAATAAATAAGTATAAAGAAATCTATAATAATGAAGTAATTAATTAATTAATCAACAATTTAAAAACAGCGTTTTTGCCAAAGCACATCTTAACATTTGTCCCCAAATTTCAGTTTCCAAGCTCAAAGGATAGCTGAGACATCGCCCAGACAAACAAACAAGAAAACGGAGTGAAAACCGAGTACTTCCTTCCTTTGGCGCCCGGTGATGGTATCATGCATCGCCTGGATATGGAATTGGGAACAAGCGGTGTACAACAATCAAGAAGAGAATCTCTTGGATGATGGCAAAATAAAATCAAGAAGTTTGCAGGAGCAAGATAGATGAGACTTGCTGATGACATGTTTAAGGAGGAGCCTTTGAGAGACCTTTATCCAGGAGGGGAGGTGCCAATGGCTGTTAAAATATATATACGACTTCATAGAATTATATGGAATCTTGGATAATTTATCACGAACACATACCCTTAACTACAGGGTTCATAGAACACCTTACCCGGTGCAGTCTTGAGAAAAAAAAACGACATGGGCAGAGTTTGCAAGCAGCAAATTTGATTGGTCGAGATGATGTAAAGTGCCGTAATATTTCGTCCAAGTACTGCTAAATGGAAGGGTTTTGGAAGTGACAAAAAGGTGATTTGTATTTTACAGTGTTCAAGTATATAATTAAATTGAAATAAAATATAGGTTTTAAAGGTTATAGAAAATAAATTTTTTGGCAAGTTTACCAACGTTGATACACTATCTTTTACACCACCTTATTTAACACGTTGCATTAGTTATTTGTGCCTGGCGTTTGTGTCCTTTACGGTGTCGCTAAAAACAGCTCGGTTTCATGTTTAGAATGATTTTAAATTTTTTTTGACTGCCAAACCGGTAGACGGACGAAACAAAACAAAACAAAAATCTCACTCCTCTCTGCACATGGGTGATCAGGCCAAATTTAGAGCAAAAGTACTGCTGAAAGACAGATTCGTTTTCAAAATATAACATTCAACTGATATCATGTTGTTCCTCAACCATCAAGTGATGTTTGGAGAGAGAAAGATGGACAGATAAAGTGAACCAATTGCTCAAACCCCGCTTTTCACTTCACGCTTGCGGTGGCAATTAAGGTGATGCAAGCCAAAAGACAAACTAAAAATGTTGCATATTCAACATTAACTCAATCAAACAATGACCAAAAAAAAATGGCAAGTCATGTGACCCAAAATGTAATCCTTCCCACAATTCACTGACTGGTGTCTGTGCATTTGTTTGTTTGTTTGTTTGTGTGTGTTTGTCGCGATACTCCTCCTCCAGTTCGAGGCCAATTACATCCAGACTTGCTACAGAGGATCAACATGACCCCAATTAGTGTATATGGGTGTTTCTTATCTTTGCCAGTGGTCTTGGGGGAGTGAGAGTAGGACGCAAATTCTCGATGTAAATGTGTATCGTGTAGCACCGCCTCCAGGTGGGGGAGGGTATTACAAGTGTCCACCATTTACAGGACAATATTCCTGTCCCCACGTTTACCAGTGCAGTAAGGTGTTTTGAATTACACAGCGGGGGATGTTTTGCATTCCGCGACGAGGTTTTCAATTACACGGCGGCGATGTTATGTTGAGAATTTACACGTTTCGAAAACGGCAGGGACGTCGTCGGGAACAGAAGTGACGGTTGGTTTTGTATTTATGAGCGGTACTTGGGGAGAGATGGCGTTTGAGGTGAAACAGCCATGCTGTGATGACTTGCAAATAAAAGCTGTGATTAAACCACAACCGTTTACACGGAGAACCATTACTGCATGCAACAGATGCCGTTTGAATTACACCGTGGGAGGTGTTTTGAATTTTGATGTTTGCTGCGTCCGCTCTAAGTCTCGCCTCCTGCATCAAAGTTCCTGGTAGCATAGGCGGACTCTAATTCGTGGATATTTTCGTTTATAGATAATTTTGGGCAGTTTTGTGCTATTTTTCCCTGGAATATTGGCTTCAAGTTGCAGCAGTATGCAAACTTTCAGATTTCTGTGCCACCGAGAAGGCACTAAACATTTATATCAGTGAGTAAATAGTGAGAAAGAGCTTTACAGCTTTACATATTGGAAATAATATACAATATACACATATATATATATATATATATATATATATATATATATATATATATATATATATATATATACACATACATACAGTGCCTTCATAAAGTATTCACACCCCTCACCACATTTTGTTATGTTGCAGCCTGAATTTAAAATGGATTAAATAAAAAAAAATTGTCAACAATTTACACAAAATATCACATAATGACAAAGTGAAAACATGTTTTCAGAAATTT
Organism: Eptatretus burgeri; assembly: GCF_056783735.1. Taxonomy (NCBI): domain Eukaryota; kingdom Metazoa; phylum Chordata; class Myxini; order Myxiniformes; family Myxinidae; genus Eptatretus; species Eptatretus burgeri. The sequence continues at coordinate 75,106,303 of NC_140964.1, forward strand.
TTACAAATCAATTCATAATGAAAAGCTGAAATGTCTTGTGTCAATAAGAATTCAGCCCACTGAGTTAATATTTTGTAGAAGTGCCTTTGGCAGCGATTACATCTTCGAGTCTTCTTGGGTATGTCTGCATCAGCTTTGCATACCTGGATTTGAGGATTTTTCTCCCATTCTTCCTGGCAGTTTTTCTCAAACTCTGTCAAGTTGGATGGGGAGCGTCGGAAAACGGCAATCTTCAAGTCTTTCCACAGATTCTCAATGGGATTCAAGTTTGGGCTTTGGCTTGGCCACTCAAGGACTTTCACATTCTTGTTCTGAATTGCATTGTTGCTTTGGATATATGCTTGGGGTCATTGTCCTGTTGAAACGTAACTCTTCGCCGCAGTCTAAGGTCTTTTGTGCTCTGAAACAGGTTCTCCTCAGGGATGTGCTTGTATTTGGCTCCATTCATTGTTCGCTCTGTTCTTACAAGTCTTCCAGTCCCTGCTGCAGCAAAGCATCCCAATAGCATGATGCTACCACCGCCCTGCTTCACGGTAGGGATGGCGTATGATGGGTGATGAACTGTGCTCGGTTTCCGCCGGATGTAGTGCTTTGCATTCAGGATGAAGAGTTCAAATTTAGTCTGATCAGACCACAGAATATTTTGCCTCGTGCTCTCAGAGTCTTTCACATGCGTTTTACCAAACTCCAAGTGTGCTGTCATGTGCCCTTTTCTCAGAAGTGGCTTCCATCTGACCACTCTCCCATAAAGCCTAGATTTGTGAAGTGCTGCAGTGAATGTTGTCCTTCCGGCAGGTTCTCCAATCTCAGCCAAGGAACTCTGTAGTTCTGTCAGAGTGATCATTGGATTCTCACCTCCCTGATGAAGGTCCTCCATGCCCCGTTGCTCAGTTTGGTTGGATGTCCAGCTCTAGGAAGAGTCTGGGTAGTTCCATATTCTTTCCATTTCCTAATGATGGAGCTCACTGTGCTCTTGGGAACTTTCAACAATCTAGATATTGTTTTACATCCTTCCCCAGATCTATGCCTCCTCACAATTTTATATTGGAGTTCTACGGACAGTTCCTTGGACTTCATGGTGAAGTTTCTGCACTGACATGCACTGTCAACTGTGGGACCTAATGTAGAAAGATGTGTTTCTAAAGCATGTCCAATCAATTTAATTGGCCGCAGGTGGACTCCAATCAAGTTGTAGACATCTCAAGGATGATAAAAGGAAATTTGATGCACCTGAACTCAACTTGGTGTGTCATAGCAAATGGGTTGAATACTTATTGATGCAAGACATTTCAGCTTTTCACTTTTAATTAATTTGCAAAAATTCCTAAAAATATGTTTTCACTTGTCATGATGGGGTATTTTGTGTAGATGTGACCAAAAAAAATTATATTTAATCCATTTTAAATTCAGGCTGTAACACAACAAAATGTGACAAACGTCAAGGGGTGTGAATACTTTCTGAAGGCCCTGTAAATATACATGTCTTAACCTTAAACCCTAACTATTTATGACAATGCACCACCCTCTTCCATAACCCATGCCAATTAAACCCATGACTCTCACAGACAGTGGACCATCTGTGGAAATCCATGCGCACCTCTCGGGTCATTCCCAATCACTCCATAATGTTCCACCGATGCTCCAGTGGTTGTCCTGTGGGCTGTATTCACACCCAGTCCACACAGATAGAACCGCGTCCATAGACCAGCACAGCATGGTCGCCACATTCTGACCATCTCAGAGCCTCAGGGAGAGGCTGCTAGGCTGCTTGCCCAGGCGGTCACCTCGTCAGGCCCTCACTGGACCTTAGTGGTGCCACCACCAAAGCGCGACCCGCAGCCCCCATAGTGGTTCAAACAGTGCATGATACCAGGCACCCGGGAGGAACCACCTCGGACCCCCAGAGATTTCAACCCCTTCCGGGGCCAGAGACACTCACTCAGACGGCACCCTGATGGACAGGGGACGCCACACTCCACCAGACCCCCTGTGGGGCACGGGTCATATCACACCCGTGGTCGGATCCCACGTCGAAATCCTGCCAGTGCATCTCCACAGCTGCCTGGCACAACCCAAACTCCCACGAAGCCAATCCCATTAACCCCCCCCCCCCCAGTCAGAATTCTGCAGCCCAGGAACAAACTCCCACAACACCAAGGCTGCTCCGAAATGAATTCCCATTTCAATTATAATTTAAAACTCATGGCCCCATGTTAACAAATGTGACTGGATACAATTGCCCTGTTAATACATCCCGTGTTACCAAACGTGCTTTTCTGCCCCACTCTGCGGCCACTGTTTGCTTTGAGCCTTACGCTCTTCCAACTTTTCTCCATTGTCATGAGTCGCCAGCTACTCATGACTCACAGCTCCGACTTGACATGAATAAGCGCGTTTAAAAACAAATTAGGGCTCAAACTGACACAGGCTCACAGTGACCTGTTTCATTCTAAGTTCCCTACCGCTACATTTTTTTTTCTTCTTACCCGCTGCCCCTTGGTAGCTAACACACCCTGTGGAAATCCATGCAAGTCGACAACCCCGGGCACTGAGTTGACCCTGACAGGGTCCACCCCAAAAGCCCCGGGAACAAGCATGACCATCGCCGACACCAACTCCCTCCCCTTGACGAGCGTAGCCTCGCCCACAAGCATAGACTTGGACCTGCTCAAAGGAGGTCTGACTCACTCCCACCATAAGCAGGCTCACCCGCCACCAAACATGTCGCAGGTTTGGAAACCTGGCTCGTGGGCTCAGGTTCGGCTACCTCCACGTACCTCGGAGCTGGTGCTGCATTGCACACTGTCAGTCCCAGACATGCCAGGAGAATCTCCGGCAGGTCTAAACACACACCCATGAGTGTTGTACCGCAGTACACAGAGATTGTTTCGCACACCATGGAGCCCAACCTCCCTCCCACTAAACCCTCTATTCTGTCTGTCACGTGAACAGTCTCTTCCCAATGGAGCAAAGCAACATTCACACTGGCGTGATACTCCTCCAGGCCATTACCCATTTTATTCATCATGATATTCTTGCATTCGTGCTTCCATTTTATCAATTTTGTTTTCCAAATTCCCGATCAGCCGTTCCATTATTAGCTCCAAGGAGACCTGGATTGGCATTGCTCCTGCTCCCTGGGTCACCGGCTCCGATCCTACAGGGGAGGGAGTATGATGAATGCCAGGAATGGGGGAGGCTCCTCCCTGGACTCCTACTTGCCCACACTCTGGCTCGCTACCTTCATACTCATGGCCTCTGCACTGTGCCATTACGCGCACATCCGCCATTTTGTGCAGTTGCTTTCTTCCCGTGCGCTCCTAAAAAATTCAAAAATATGTATTTCAAATTCGCAGCGCGCTCTACCACGATCTCCCAACACCAATTATCTTTTAAATTTGGAAATCCTTGGGTTCTAAATCCCACTCCTGATCAACAAATGTTGACCAGTGTTTGAATCCTACACTCCTGACTCCAAATCTGAGTCAGGAGGTTCGAAAAAAAATCTCATTCCTGATATCGAATGTCGATGTCAGGGTGGTTTGAAAGGTCCCAGTCCAACACCAAATGTCATGTCCACACTGATGAACATCGAACTGGCTTTTACTCCGTTGGACTGCTCAATTAGTGGCAGCTTTGTGTGCGCGAGAATCGCAAGAAGCACATGAGGCTCTTGACGCTCTTAAAACCAACAGGTTTATGCCCCAAACAAATAACAAGGGATGGTGGTTGCGATGGTGGAGTACGACGATGGATTTGGGTGGGGGGGGGGCTGGAGGAAAGGGGAAACAATAAATAATAAATAAATAATAATCTAAGGCACCACACATTGGATTCAAGCACAAACAGGGTTGGGGAACAAGAAAACCCGGGTGAGGCCTGAGCTCTGCTGGTAAACGAGGAGTAGGTCCATGCGCAGGTTGATGAAGCACACGGGCAGGGTGACAAACAGGCAGCAAGCACGACAAAATGGGGAGCAGACGCAGAGCAAGGACCCAAGCAGGATGACAAGCAAGCACATGGGCAGGAACTAGGGAGAAGGCATGAACATGAGAATGCAGACAGGAAGGAACCAGAGATTGAGGCAGGACCACTGTCAACAACTGTTTTCTGTGCACATGATCTCCTCTTCCAGGCAATTCTCCACTGACCTTTTCTGGAACAATCTCCATTCGCCTGTCGATCTTGCGAGATCTCCCAAACTCCGCCCTCTCGGGGAAAACGAAACTCTGCACCTCGGGAGGTGATCAAAGCTCCTCCCACCTCTCTCCTGGACAATGCTGCCCCTCTCAACAGAGCCGCCATTCTTCTCGACCTCATCAGGTCCCTCACCCGGGGGATTACAAGAGGCTAGACATACAATTGTCTTCACCCTAATCCATAACTACCTACTTATTACAATGCACCACCCTCTGTATGGTGCACATTTAAACAGACAATTCTTCAGCTACATTTCCCTACTTAATCACATCGAGATGAGCTGACTACTCGTACACGGACCATACTACGACAAACATAACAATATGTATGTATGTATGTGTTTGCGCCACTGTGCCCCCAACCTCGAAAGCTTACAAAAAGCACATCAAGATGGAAAATATCCTCGCAATGTGAAAAAAAAAGTTATTAAAAGGTGGTGTAGGAGGATGCTTCAGGAAAAAAAAAAAAAAGAGTGAAACCCAACATCCAAATGTTTGTGAATAACGAGCAAACGGCGGAAACTGATTTGCGACAACCAAACTAAATATGTGGAACAATTGCCATGTAATAACTTTTCTCTGCAATTAACTCACTATATAATTGTTTTCACAATCTTTAATAACTTACACCACAGTGCACGATTTGTCTTATTTGAATCTTATAACACTGCTAATGTTTAAATATATTAATTCCTCGCCTTCCATTTTTAATACCGATTCATATGCATGCAAATGATTTTGCTTTTCCTAGCTCGGAGACGCACAATATTGAACTAATTTTTTTTGCTTTGATTTTATATATTTTTCTCGCACACTGTTTCTTGCTAATGTCGTTTGCAGACAGCTTGATTACAGGGTAATGGTACCTCTTGCGCCAGGAAAAACAACTTATAAGTGGTTTGTAACACACGGACCCGATTCATCAGACACGAGCGAATTCCGTTAAGACATTTTAGACGGCGTCTACATATTACGTACGTGCGACATAAATTGAGAATTGGGAGGCAGAAAATAAAATTGCGTGCTGGGTGACCTGGGAACATTGGGTGAAGAAGAAAATAAAATAAGGAAAGGATGTTGAGAATAGTAGGATGTAAGGGCAAAGGGGGGGGGGGAATTGGTTGGGGGTCCAAATATTTCACCACTTTGAATATGTAATAAATGGACAGGCCCGTACCACTTTTGCGCTCATCTTTGTGACCACTCCGAATAGAAGTATTATTATTGCCATTTGTTTCTGACTCATAATGTGATGTTTGCAATCCTTCCGGGAGAGTTTCCCGTCCGAGATCGTTTTCTGTGACACGTTTGGTGGTCCTGCGAGGCATTTTTGAAGTCCCGAATCCGAACATATTTCATGTCGCGCCTCAACTGCTCTCGCTCTCTCTCAATTCTCCATCGGTTTTCATTCGAATGATAAATAATGAAAGGAAGAATGTTCCACGGTTCTCGCTTTGCTAGTTCTTAGGATCTCCGTGGGTTTGCGGACGATCATTCGTCGTGGGCCGCCATGGGCTGCAGTATCGTTGGTCGGGTTATTTGTAATTATCATTATTCTTCTCGCCAAGAGTGAGGCTCATGGAAGAGCAAGGTTGGACTGACAGTGGGGTCAGGTAGCAAGGCAACAAATAATTGAGCATGTTCTGCAAGGAATGAACGAACAGGAGGGGAGAGAGAGAGAAAGAGAAAGAGAGAGGGACAGAGAGAGGGACAGAGAGAGGGACAGAGAGAGGGACAGAGAGAGGGACAGAGAGAGGGACAGACAGAGGGACAGACAGAGGGACAGAGAGAGGGACAGAGAGAGGGACAGACAGAGACAGAGAAAGAGAGAGAGAGAGAGAGAGAGAGAGAGAGAGAGAGAGAGAGAGAGAGAGAGAGAGAGAGAGAGAGAGAGAGAGAGAGAGAGAGAGAGAGAGAGAGACAGAGACAGAGACAGAGAGAGAGAGAGAGAGAGAGAGAGAGAGAGAGAGAGAGAGAGAGAGAGAGAGAGAGAGAGAGAGAGAGAGAGAGACAGAGACAGAGACAGAGAGACAGAGACAGACAGAGAGAGAGACAGAGACAGAGAGAGACAGAGACAGAGAGACAGAGAGAGAGAGACAGAGAGAGAGACAGAGAGAGAGAGACAGAGAGAGAGACAGACAGACACAGACAGACACAGACAGACCCAGACAGACACAGACAGACACAGAGAGGGAGACCGAGAGAGACCGAGAGAGACAGAGCGAGCCAGAGCGACAGAGAGACAGAGAGACAGAGAGACAGAGAGACAGAGAGACAGAGACAGAGACAGAGACAGAGACAGAGACAGAGAGAGAGAGAGAGAGAGAGAGAGAGAGAGAGAGAGAGAGAGAGAGAGAGAGAGAGAGAGAGAGAGAGAGAGAGGAGCACTGAAACCAGCAAGTAAAAAGGCTGGATTGGAAAGAGTTAATGGGGGTAATAAAGATCATGGGTCAGGAAGGGGGATAACATGAGCTGGCAGTAAACTTTCATTTATGTAGATGAGGGACAACACTGGGCTTAAGACACTGCCTTGGGGAACTCCAGTCTCCAGTGGGAGAGGGGAAAGGAAGGTTCCATTGATAGTAACATTTTGAATGCATAAGTGAAAGAAGTTAGAAATCCAGGAATAAAGACGACCTTGTTGGCTGGAGGGAGAGAGCCGAGCAAGCAAAGCAGGATTCTAGACTGTGTCGGATGCCAGTGACATGTCAAAGGAGACTACGAACCTCTTGGTTTAGATGTAGGGTCTCCAACCATTGCTAAGAGAGGAGGAGCAGCATGCCTAAAGTTGACGAATGGGACAGAATCCAAAGTGATGGTCAGAGACCAGGTTGTTTCAAAACATGAACGACTTGACATTAGCAACAATGATGGATGACAATGATCAGTATCTGTGTGGGTTTGAGTATCTGTGTGGGTTCGACTGCGATCTTTCATAGGTTCAATTGCGATAGTTGGTGGGATCCCCCATTTGTTGCTGTACCATTTAGGGTAGACCCCAGAAGCTACTTTAAATCTTTGGGCTACTGTATTATCCATAGTCTTGACTGAGATCATTTGTGGTGGACCCCCATGGGTTGCTGTCTCGTTTGTGGGTTTGACTCTTATTGTTCATGGAGAACCCATTGGGCTGCTGCACAACAATACACTAAATATAAGTGTGGTTTGTGAAATCGTGCCCATCGGAGATGAGTAACTTAATGGTGGAGTTGGTATAACTCCTCACCAGTGAAGGTTTGATCCTCACTGCTGCTCAGCAGAGATTTCTACACATTATGATGAAGTGGAGACCTGTTTCTGCATGGGATCTTCGCTACAGAAACGTTCCATCGTGAATGCCATGATGATCTGTCAATAGTTTGGACTCAACCACCAGCATCACAAAAGGTTGTCATTTTTTTGGACAACTTACTTGGGTTAATGTGTTTTACAAACACGTAAACAAGTGAAACGTATCACATACAGAACGTATCGACAGTTTTGGTCTATGTGCTCCATTTTACTCAGTCCAGTTCCTCTTGCACAACCCCCTTGGTGTTGCAGCCACAATTCAAAATTCTGACATTAATCATCCACTAACCAACGACGGGGAACATCCATTAGGTTGCAAATTTGCCAAACGTACCACATCGTATTGGTCTAGGGTGTGTGCGGTCATCGCCTGAGGATCGTCCCGAGGAGGTTGGAACTCAGATTAGTCCCCGCTCAAGCACCTCTGAAGGTACAGCAAGGCAGAGGCAGTTTTGCACAATTCTTGTTGGACAACAATCTGTTTTGGACATTTTGTGAGATTTTCAAAGCGCCTCGGCGAATGCCTTTTTCACGGGCAAATCCCTGATCTCGATGCGTGGAAATGTCCCAACGCCCGATGGCAAACTTTGATGGCCAGGGAGAGGGGGTGGTTTAGCGAGTCACAGAAATGTCCCCTCAGGCTTCGCAGATGTTTGCTCGAGGGGCAGCAATATCAGGCCGGGCAAGACAACAGGGCTGTGTGTTTCTGCACGTCACGGCCAAATCGGCATGTCGAGACGAGAGCAGGGCCACGAGGGGGGGTCGTGCTGAGCGGGGAGATGTGTCCCGGCCTATAGAGGTCGGGGACGGGCGACGTGGCTGTCCCCCCCCCCCCCCCCATTGATTTGCCTTTTACACGTGTGGACCAAACTTCGACTTGCGCAAGTCCGGGTCATTTTAGTAATTCGATAACCACGCGTTTGTAGCATTAAACCTTGCTTTGTTGCAGAATTGTTTTTGTAAATCCAGGGATTTGAATTATCGTGCGTACAGTAATCCTGGAAGCTTCGGCAATTTAAAGCATAATTTGAACCTTTCGTTACGAAATGAATCCAATATGAACCCCATCCAATGAACTAACAGAGCAATTCATGAATTAAAATGGTATTTGTTTGATTATATACTCGAAGATAGCCGTTTGTCTGTCTGTGTGTGTGTGTGTCGCCATTTTTGTTTGAGATGGCTGAACGGATCTTCAAAAACTTTAAGAGGTTCATCAATGAGTGCCGAGGAGTGTTTTGGGCAATATATACGTGTGTGTGTGTGTGTGTGTGTGTGTGTGTGTGTGTGTGTGTGTGTGTGTGTGTGTGTGTGTGTGTGTGTGTGTGTGTGTGTGTGTGTGTGTGTGTGTGTGTGTGCAAAATAAATTTTGGATTTTAAAATTTATTTATCTTTTTTAATCGCTCTCTCTCGTGCCAAAGCCTTTGTAGCTATGTGAAAGGTAATATTAAATGATCGCTGACCACATTCCTTGAAGGGGAGTGCTTTAGGCCTCCACAAAAAAACAGACCGGGAAACGCCGGGAAATATTGTTGTGGTCCGGGGGTCGGCGGCGAGGAGCGACCGCTAGGTGGAGCAGTAGGGTCGTCTCCATCGAACACCCGGAATTGCAAGGTCACAACCCTTGGATAACTCCAAAAGGTCATGGGTCCCTTAGCAAACCGTGGTTGCCAATATTTCGATGGCGTGGGGTAGGGTTAATTGCCTAATTTCAATATACCTAAGTACCCACGCCGACTAACTACCGGGGAAGCCACACCCTCGGCCCACTTTGTCCGAACCGAGTCGCTGTTACCGACTCGGATCCGGCGTAACCGAGCAGGAGTTACCAAAGCCGCGTCGGTCCAATGACAACTTACGGCACCGACGGCCTCACTATTTGTCAAGCACGAACAATGCTAGGCCAATGAAAGAAAACACGGACAACGAACTGGAACATTTAACAAGGGGGTTTATTTGTAAACAATAATCGGGGAGGGAGCACAAAGAGCAAAGTTATCCAAATAAAAGCAATGTACAATGAACAAAAGCACTTAACAATTTCTACTTACACACACACACACACACACACACACACACACACACACACACACACACACACACACACACACACACACACACACACACACACACACACACACACACGAAATGGACCCCGTGGGGTCTTTACTCGGTCCCTCAGCCCAGGTGGGAAAGGCGAGCTGGGGACCAGGGCCTTGTCGGGTACCTCTCCGCCTCGTGCGGTCACACCGGACTTCAACCACCACGGTGGGACTCGAACGCATGCTCCGAAATCCACGGGCCCCACGACCCTGGCTGCTCGGCCTCCACCACTACGATGAGCCATCGCGAAGGACAGCAGACGAAAAGCCACCACAACCGCAGACGAAGTCACCACGACCAAGACCAAGCCAATCGCCACAATGACCGCAGAACAATGGTCCTGACAACCACTCTACTCTTCTTGCCAGGTCCGAGGGATTTCTTCCCCTCCCAATCACATCCTGATTGGACAAGGGGTTGTCAGGCGATCAGTGGTCTCCCCTCATTGGTCGAGGCGCCTCGGCCCTGCTCGCCCTTCGCCCATTGGCTGGAGGAAACGCTCCATGCCCTTCCTCGGAGCGGAGCCTCGATCTGAAGCCAATGGAGGCTCCGCCCACGCCTTCAGTCAAAAACACGTGGGCAATGGAGTCAGTGGTGCGGAGAGGTGGAGGAAGATTTAAAGATATTAAAAAAAAAATCTGACTATAAAAGAAACCCGCAGCGCACACATTAAATTAACCCATTAGACAGAAGGACGGGACCCTGACTATAAACACATACTTATCGAGATAACTGAGCTATGGGGACCGCTGACTGTGTGTGCAAAAGGCTTCCAACCCCATAACAATATAACATACAAAGTATGATCAGTAAGTCCACGGCCTGACGAAAAAAAAAATAGAACTCTGATTAAAACTGAACCATAACCCTTACATTTCTGCTTCTATTTAGGCCTGAAGGCTGAGGACCTTCTACCTGAGGTCAAAAATCCTATAATTTTTCCATACAGACTGTGTCCTTTGACTTTAGTTCAGGGTTTCATATATATATTTTTTTTTACAAATTATACTTTTACCATTTTTGTCATAATGATGAAGCCATTAAGGGAGAAACAGCACCATCGAGGATCAGTGTTGACATCATCATCATCATTGTACCAGATTTGTTACAGAGGGTCGGTACTGTGGAAGCAGTCTTTTGGCAAGAGTTATGCTGGGTGGATTTGCCGTTGCTGTCCACGCAGTGAGTCAAGGCAGGAATTGGTAATTTGCTCATGGTGCCGGAGATATCTCGCCTCCTCTTCATGAGTAGTGGGATCTTCAATGTCCACCAACGACCAGTGCAGGTAAATGTGTCCTCTGGCTTAAGGTCCATCCGAGGGATGAGGCACATATTGATGTATCGCCCCAAAAACACCAAGATGATAGTTTATAGCTGGGGCAGGAGTCAAACCCAAGCTCAACAGCTCAGAAGCAAGTGCACACACATCTCTGGGATATGCTGATAGCTCATTCGCTAGCAATCGGATACACTGGAAAGCCTGGTGTTGGCTTAACGGTTAAGATGGTTGGCTTAAAATCCTTGGGTCTTGAGTTCAAGCCCCTGTCAGCCCATCGCATTAACACCAGGTAAAGTTGACTGAGGCTGTCATCCTTCTGAGATCGGCAAAATGAGTACCAGCTTACTGGTAACAGGGGCATTGCATCAATGGCACAGCCACGCCTCCAGAAAATGATGCAGCCAAGCAGCAACAGGCTGCATATGAATAAATAAATAAAAAATATACACGAGAAATAACTGTGTTATTTATGGCAACATTCAAGAGGGATTTTAAAACAAAACAATATAACCTGGTTCAAACCTAAAAACAAACTTTTGTACAGTATGTCATTCCAGGATTGGAAATTATGACGTCATAAATAAGTTCAACGCAATTTTGTGGCATGACCTTTGCAGACAGAAATTTCCGCTGAAGTTGCTTTTCCTGTTTCGTCCCACATTTCTTCATGTAATGACATAATGATCACATCGAGGTGAAAATTTGCATGATGGTGACATCAAGTAATTCTCACATTTGGAAAGTTGGCTTCCCCTCCTCCCCCTGGAATGATGTTTTATGTCGGGCCACATATTTACTGAACACTTCTCAACGCTCCGATGGTGACTCTTGAAGTTTGTGGTATAAGAGGTTCCTGATCCATCAGGAAGAGTCGGTTGATGTTTCACTTCTGGAACCGAAGATGGACGGAGGTTATGTTTTCACCCTGGTTTTTCTATTTGGCTGCGAGAAGGATATCTCAAAAAGTTATGGACGGATTCGGACGAAACTTGTTGGACAGGTTGGGTGTGTAACAAGGACTAATTGGTTTGACTTTGTTGAAGATCCGGATCTGGATACGAGAATTTTTTTTCAGTAATTCTTCACCATTGAGAGATGTGGCCAAAACCATGCAGCATGATATCTCAAAAACGTTGAAGATGGATTTGGATAAAACTTAGTGGACAGGTTGGGTGTGTAACAAAGAGGAATTTATTCGATTTCGGTGAAGATCCGGATCGGGATGCAAGAATTTATTATTTTTTTTAAAAGTGATTCTTCACCATTGAGAGATGGGACCAAAAACGATATGTAGCATGATATTTGAAAACCTTGTTGGACGGATTATGACAAACCTTGATGGATGAGCTGGTTAGGTGTCAAGAACAAGCAGATTCGATTTTGGTTCATGTCTGAATCCAAATCCAGCCTATCAGTGGGATCCAAAACCTAAACTGTTCAGCCTGGTGGAGGTACGGGTTCCACCGAAGGCCGTTCGAGTTTTCGACATATAATAAGCTCTGAAAGGTAGCTTGCATGCACACCTGTATCAGTTAAATGTGGAATTAACGTAATATTTAAACTTTATTCAGTTTACCAGGTGATTAGACACATTTTGTGCTCAAATAAAGAATAACATTACCAACCTCCTATCATCATCTCTTATCATCACCACCTTATACCAACCACCACCTCTTATCATCCCAAACATCCAAGGTATCATCTTATATCACCCCAGGTATCATCTTATACCAACCACCACCTCAAATCATCCCCCATCCAAATCCTCGATCTTTTCTACCCCTGATAATCCACCCAAGCCCACTTCCTTCAATTCCCCTGCTTTCCTTCCTGAAAGTCCCTGTAATGTCCATCTTCTCTTCCCCATGTTCCCCATCCCATCCCTCTCCCTTCCATAGATCTCCTAATGTGTCTGTTCCCACTGTTTTGTCCCTCCCACTCCCATCCCTCTTGTCTCATGCCCCCTTGCTGTGCGTTGTGTGTTAGCTCTCATACGAGCCTCGACAAGGTATACAACCCCCCCCCCAAAAAAAAAACATGCTGTGCTATTACTGTGAAAAGATTACAAAACTCGATGGTATTCATAGAATACATACCCCGCACAGTCTTGAGAAAGCCTTGGTGCAAGCCAATGCTGTTCAAATTTCAAGGAAATCAGATGAAAATTGACAATTTTAGAAATTCGGTCTATGTTGACCTTTTGGCCTATGTTGACCTCAAAAATAGTTGGTTGAATATCGTGACTTGATATGCAAATCTTCTTCAAAATTCAAGTCAATCGGATTGAAAATTGAGGATTTTAGAAAATCGGCCTATGTTGACCTTTGGCTATGTTAATCTCAAAAGAGTGACCGCCGTATCCCATGGTCATGTAAGATGTGGTAAAGTTTCAATTTCTTCCGCTGAATGGTTATCAATGTACGCTCTTAATAAAATGCAGACACGTACGATGTACGTACGTATGCTACCGATCGCTTAGGCCTAAGTCACATTTGCTCGACGGCGAGGATACGGCGGCCGTACGCCCTCTGAATTGACAGAAACGTGCGGCGGCCGCAGAGTTTCTGCGGTGGCCTCAGGATGGCCCTACGCCGTTTGGCTATATTTTACAGGCCGTAAGGTCGCAGTGAAATTATAACGCGGAGTTATAACTTTTTTCATTTCTACGTTCGCCGTAGCAATTCGATAAGCCAAAAAAAAAAAACCTGGTAAAAAATTTTTTTTGAACCCATTCGTTACCGTCCATCTGGCCGCACGTTCGCCTTCGGGCCCCCCTGCGGTCGCCTTGCGTCTGCCTTGAAAATTCTATGGCTGCCGCAGGAACGCCCTAAGGTCACCGTGCGACATCAAATCAAAGACCGTACGGCAACCCCACGTTTTCGGTCTCCACAATTGATAAATACGCCGTGCGGCTCCCCGAAAAATAAAAACATATGTGACTGCGACATTGTGTGACCGTGGAAATACTGCGGCCGCCTTATAATTGCTCGTAGCCGTAGATTTTGGAGACCCCACGGCCGCCGAGGCAAATGTGACCTCGGCCTTAACTCCGCTTTTCACTTCGCGAGCGCAGGGTAATAAATTTGCGGTCGAGTCGGGGAGGAAGTGGAGGTGATATGAGGGGGTGGGAGTGTTCTGGAGGGAGGATTCAAGAAGGAGGTGTTGGTGGCAGGGGAGAGGTTGTAGGAGGAGTGGATGGGTTCTATGGAAGATGTAGATGGTGGGAGGGTGAAGTGTTCTGGGGAAAGGGTTCACTGGGGATGAGGTGTTGGTGGTGGTCGAGGTGAGGGAGGAAATGAGTTGGTTCGGTGAGGAGTTTGTGGAAAGGTGGAGGGTTCAAATTCGGGACGGGAGGTCGAGGTGATCAGTGCAAGGGTTTGGGCGGAGGGATGATACTTCTGTTTAAAATCACTGATCTGGGAAGGCAAGTTGAATTGTTTCAGTATAAACTACAGGGGCACGAGGGAGAGCACATACCTCCACCACGTAATGTCTGATACACGAGAACATATCGGGCCCAATACATGTTTGAGATATCATACTATACAGGATGATATCGTTTTTGGCCCTATCTCTCAATGGTGAAGATATCTCGATCACTTTAAATATTAAATAATTCTAATATCCAGATCCGGATTCGGATCTTCACCAAAATTGAATCAATTCTTCCTTGTCACACACCCAATCTGTTCACTAAGTTTTGTCCGAATCAGTCTCCAACTTTTTGAGATATCGTTCTATATAACATTTTTTGGCGCTATCTCTCAATGGTGAAGAATCACTTAAAAAAAAATTCTCGTAGTCGGATCCGGATCCTGATCTTCATCAAAATCGAATCAGTTCGTCCTTGTCACACACCGAACCTGTCCACAAAATTCTATCCGGATCCATACAAAACTTTTTGACATATCCACTACACAAACAGATAAACAAAGAGACAGAGAGGGTTGAAAACATAACCTCCTTCACCTTCGGTGGCGGAGGTAACAAGTCCTTGATAAAGCGAAACACCTCTTATAGTCAGGTTCATTTTAAACGAAACAAATGCCGGCTCTCCAATCACGAAGGAATGAATGCGATACACCATGTGCAAATCCGATTCGGTTGGTTTCACAACCAATGTTTATGTTTCCTTGTCGGAGCCGGAGTGGTGGTTTTGATCGAAAATTTGAGCAGCTTGTTCTTGGCTCGGTGTGATTCACACGATGCACTCCACGCAAACAGGGAGTTTACTGTTCCCTAAACTAGTAAAGTACGGACGGATGAAATTACTGTGAACACACAAAGGTCAAAAAAAAAAGCCTACCGTGTTGTGCATTCCAGCCGACACGCCAAGCGGACACGATCACTCAGAGGGCGAGCAACCGCCTTTGGCTATCTCGCCTGGGTTTGAATCCAAACACGATGCCACCTCTAAACGACATCTTGTCAGCCCATCAAACAACACAACCACATCACATAATATTGGTGTAGTTGCAAAAACACTCCTGGTATTTTGCATCCTTGTCAGTGCAAAAAGTTCCAAAATCTGTCAATGACCTTTGGCAACATTTCGACACACATTTTGAAGAGAATTCCTCAACAACTCACTGACAGCTGCTTGAAGGACTGATACGAGTGGAGGTGCACTCGCTCCTGAGCTGTCGTCTGGTTCGTCGCATGGAAGGTGAGGCATCAATGCATGCGCGGTGCCTCCGATGGACGTTAAACGGATGTCACGTCTGCCACCAGTAGTTGGTGGGCGTTAACGATACCACAGTGTCTTTCACAAAAGAGTAGGTGAGTTATCCCCGGCATCACAAACAAATTACAAAATTCTTGCACAAATCACCTTCAGTTGCATGTCAGGTCAGGCCGGTGAAAAACTTTGGCCAAAAACCTTCCCAGACTGATCCCACAAGAAGGTGCGAATAATTGGGGCTGTGAAACTAATAGTCGCAGTCATTGTCGTAGTAATACAAGCCCACCAACTTTAGTTTTTAAACATTTAATGCATTGAAACATTTGGTCTTTGAATTCAACCAACTATTATTTTTGAGGTCAACATGGGCTGAATTTCTAAGATTGTCAATGTTCATCTGAGTGCCCTGAAATTTTAAGAAGAGTTGCAAATTTGGTCATTGAATTCAACCACCTATTATTTTTTTAAGTCAATTTGTGCCAAAGGTCAACAACTTAGGTGAGATTTCTAAAATCAATTTTCATCTGACTGACTTGAAATTTGAAGACAATTTCTGTATTTTGTCATTGAATTCAAATACCAATTACTTTTAGGCCAAATATGTTTTATGGATTTTGTTAAGTATCATAATCTGCACGATGTCAATTTCTTGTTTGTTTGTTTGTTTGTCTGTATGTCAATCGCCTACAGGTCACAATTTTAAACCGATCTTCGCGAAACTTCACCAAGTGGTAGAGTTGGTCATAAGCAAGCCTATTTTGGTGAGGTCAAAAGGTCAACATAGTCCAAAGGTCAAAAACTGTCGAATTTCGAAAATCCTCAATTTTCATCCGATTGACTTGATATTTGAAAAGGATTTGCAAATTAGGTCACTGAATTCAACCACCAATTATTTTTGAGGTCAATATAGGCCACAAGGTTAACAAAGGACAAAAAAAATCGACATCGGCCAAATTTCTGATTGTCAATTTTCATCCGATAAACTTGAAATTTGAAGAGGATTTGCATATCAGGCCACTGAATTCAACCACCAATTATTTTTGAGGTCAACATTGGCCAAATTCCTATAATTGTCAATTTTCATCTGATTGACTTGAAATTTGAAGAGTTGCATATTTGGTCATTGAATTCAACCACCAATTATTTTTTAAGGTCAAATTTATTTTATGGATTTGCAAGTATCGTGCTCTGCATGACATCCTTCTTGTTTGTTTGGCTGTTTGTTTGTCCGTCTGTGAGAAGGATATCTCAAAAGAGTTGTGGACGGATATGAACGAAATGTGGTGGACAGTTTTCGGTGTGTGACAAGAAATAATTGATTAGATTTTGGGGAAGATCAGAATTCGAATCCAGATACGACAATTTTAAAACTTTGTGATTCTTCACCATTGAGAGATGGGGCTATAAACGATATACAGATGATATTTCAAAAATATCATCTTTTTCAAATTCAAAAAAATTCAATTCAAAAAAAAAAAAAAAAATTCAAAAAAAAAGATGATATTTCAAAAATATGTGGACGGATTATGACAAAACCAGGCGCAGGACTTGGTTAGGTAACAAGGACAAGCCAATTACATTTTGGTTCAGGTCTGAATCCAGATTTTGCCCATCAGTGGGATACAAACATAAAGGTCTCTTCAGCCTGGCGAAGGTATGTACTCTTCTCCATCGAGTGCCATTCTCATTTTAGTATGAAATTTGTAGATGGCCTCTTTCCAATTTTCATTCAAGGCTTTTGAAAATAATTTTCAATCAAAACTTTCATCAAGAACATTGTCATGAAAGAGAATATCATCTCACTGCAAACATGTAAATGCATGCTTTTGATGAATTAAAAATGGCTTCTCATGTGCAGTGAATACAAGTAGCACAAAGACAAATGGGTGTTAACACATGAAAAGCGCTCTATGTTTTCCAGTTCAACTCAAGCGGGCATTTATCTTCCATGGCTTTGACCGTTTTCATAAAGGACAGCCTGTCTGAAGCCACTTATGATTACCACAAAACACTTTGATGCTGTGACCACAGAGTTACTGGATGACATTTCTCACACGTGATAATCTATGGAATGCATCCAAGATTGAACTGAATTACTTTTTAAAGCATCCAGAGACTTACATTTGGCATGACAGCTTCAATTTGTTTGGTTTATTTGTTTGTGGCATAAAGTGCAAAACAAGCAAATTACAAAATCTTAAACACCAGACAACTCTGTCCCTGTCTGTCACGATAGTCAGGCTCCTCGAAGGCAGGAGGGAAAACGAGGATACGGTGAGCAGCATATCCCACATTGGTGCTCATATCCTCTCCCAGTATAATTATCACAGGAATTGAGCCTGTGAATCGACACACAATAGCCGATGCTTTTTTAAAGATACGGTGGAGTCTTAATCACCCACTAGTAAATGCTAATACAAAAGAGAGCCAACTCCTCAATGATGGCGGTACTCTGTGATGCGATGCCCTGTCACAGCAAAGTGGTGGCTTGCAATCGGATATTTTCTGTCGTTGATCAAATTCAGATGATGCAACACAAAAGTAACTGTGCCAACTCCAACCTAACTCCAACTTAACCATATAGCACAATATACTTTGGTGATCCAGTGGCATGAGGGTGGCACAACCCTACTCCCTCATGCAACCTTTATAGACCGAGTTACGATCATCGTCGTGAATCTGTAACGCAAGACGTCCCTGGCCGATGTATAAATCGGGCAATTTCACATGAAAAGTTCAGCATTCTGAACAAAATGCTCTCGGAGGAATATATATGTACATCTTGCCTCACATTTGCCGACAGGGGAATCCTGCTCCACCATACTCCACATATTAAATTACATGATAAATATATGTGGAAAAATTACACACCCAGACCAGGAGTCAAACCCATGACCTGGGTTTGACTCCTGGTCTAACCTGTAATTTTTTTCCACATATATTTATAATGTTTGTTTCCTGTTCGTTGATAATTGTATTAAATTACATTTCTATGCACTAATTTTTTTCTTTTTCTAGATTAAAGCTTCTGGGACAGATAATAATAGACATTTTACATTCTAGTGCAACACAAAAACTGAGAGGCAGATCTTATTTCCCTTCGTACGCGAAGCGAAAAAGCGACGTGAAGCAATTGGTTCATGACCGTCCGTCCGTCTTATCAGTTGATGATCGAGGAATAACTGATTTAAATCGAATGTTATATTTTGAACATGAATCAGAACATGAATAGGAAGACAAGTTTCTCGTTTTACCGCAATTTGTCTGAATTCGTCCCGATTGCACAAGTGCAGAGAGGAGTGAGATAATATTTTTTTACTCTGTCTGCCCTGCCTGGCAGTGAAACAAAATTGAAAATCATTCCAAACAGGAAACTTACTGTTTTTCAGGACATCATAACGGACACATATGGCAGGCATGAATAACTCATGCAATGTGTGAGATGGGGGTGATGTTATAGACACTGTGGAAAATGGTGGTAAAACCAGAATTAATTTATTTACACGACTTTTACAATCTTTATTTTATTTAAATTTAATGATATATTTGAACACTGTAGAACACAAATTGCCCCATCCTAATACTTCCAAGAGCGCCCCGTTTTGTAGTACTTCAATTTAAACGAGAACGGGCACTCAGTAGAGCGCATACCTTCGCCAACGCTACATTTTGCCCTCCCCCTCCCCCCAGAAACCGTTGATTGTGAGGGTATATAATCCCATACCACATCTGCCATCTCATATGTGTTATGATGGCTTAAAAAACATCAAATTTCCTGTGTCATGTCGTATATCACAAGATTGGGCATTGAATTCACAACATTTTGGCATTGGTTGCATGCAAATTTGATAAAAATCGAGCGCACTATGGCAAAATGACGATTTTGACCTTTTCATGACCTCGACCTTGACCTTTGTACTCTTAATTTTGTAATTGGTATTAGAGTGTGGGGAACAGAACAGTCAACATTTTGGTGTTGGTTTCATGCAAATCGGATAAGAATTGACCATGTTGTGACTAAAACCGCACATTTTGCAATGTCGTGACCCCCCCTGACCTTTGACTCCCAACTGCTAATAAGGGTTATTACGTCATTGTGTCATGTCACAATATCCCCACAAGATGGGGTATTGAATTCTGAACATTTTGGCATTAGTTGCATGCAAATTGGATACAAATTGACCGCGCTATGGTAAAAAGACGATTTTGACCTTTTCATGACCTTGACCTTGACCTTTGACCCGATCGCTCCCAAAATCTAATCAAATGGTCCTCGGATAATAACCAATCATCCCACCAAATTTGCTGCGATTCAATACAATACTTTTGGAGTTATGCGAATAATAAACAAACAAACAAACAAACAAACACACATATTCACAAATAAATAAATAAATACACAGCGATCAAAACATAACCTTCGCAACAAAGTTTGCAAAGGTAATAAAGGTTCAATGATGTGGTGTTTGAAGGTGCTGTTCAGGACTGCTTCTGGACTACTTCAATAGCGCTATAAACTTTTGGATTGTTTTTTTTAACGACTGTTGAAAAAATTATTTTATTGAAATTTAAGGAAAACTTAAGTAACACTGCACGGGGTATCGTGTTCTATGAACCTTCTATGTTTCAGTAAAGAATGCAAGTTAAATGAACAATTAACCTGATAATTTAGATCCTTTCGAAAGTCTTCTCGAGGAAAGGACAGAATTATAAATGATGAACCTGTTATAAAAACAAAAAATTGGATACAGAGTCGAGGCTCGTGGAAGAGCGAGAACACAAAATGGATCAGGACACAACATAACAAAAGGAACAGTGGAAAGAGAAGGGGGAAATGCCGACAGTCGGGTCGAGGTAAAAAAAAATTAGACGGAGATAAACATCTATTACGGATACAGGTAACAATGAGGGGTCAGGGGAGAATTAATGGGGTGGATAAGATGAAGACAAAAGTAAAATTGTGGGTGGGGTGGTTTAACTTGGATGGTTTATGTGATATTTGTACATCAAATGTTTCATATCAGAATGGAAAACTGGTTTGAATTGGGAAAGTTTGTGTTATTCTATGTCAGCGGACAAGTGGAACAATGAGCAAAAAAAAAAAAAGAAAAAAAACAGCCCATCGAAAAAACAATGTGCATTTTCTATGCTTTTCTATGTGCAGTTTCTATGCTTGAGCTACAATCCTGGAGGGTCGCCACACTGACACAGGAAATGAGGGCAGGAATTTTGGAATATATCCATGGTGCCGTTGCCGGAGATAGCTCGCATTCTCTTTGCGAGGGACACCGTTGCATATTTTACGTCCACCAACTAGTGTCGGCAGATGGGATGCTCAGTTTGACGTCCATCCAAGGGATGCACACGCGTTGACGAATCGCCAAAGGAAAATAACTACATCTAAAATATCACATGAATGCATATATTTACTTATCGTACATATATTTGGTATATAATGTATCATATTTTATGTCGCTGTTTGAATCCTAAACTACATTTGCTCTGTGATGCAAAATACATTGGTGTAAGGTGGCTACTCAGTCCCATGCCTTGTCCTATCCCACAGCATCATATCCAATATCAGATGTTTCGGGTTTGTATAGCGGCGAGCGAGATTGCTGCGTTGTTAGCCTAAACAAGTCGATCCCAAGAAAATCACTATTCTCAACAGCGTTCAAGTTTCAACTCCAACGTCTTACTGCGAGGAAATCTAACGGATATCTCGATTTGAAAGAACTTGAAATCGTTTTTCACATCTTATACCATGACCATAAATTTTCAAAGAAGGGACTCTGACTGATAGAAATAAAAGCACCAGGCACAGGAGAACTGAAAATGGCAGCCTTTGAAAGCCTCTTGACGTAAAGCACTCATGCCTGCTTAAAGCCATTTAGAGAACACACAATGAGACTCAATGTCGCATTCAGTCCCTCGCGCCGTGCTCAATAAAAGCGTATCGCCATAAGGGGATTTCCCGCGACCCACTTATTCCCATTTGGGAAAGAGGGGGAACAGAAAGGATTCTGCACGCAAAGCAGCAAATAAAAGTGGGAAAAGATGCTTTTGTAAGATAGCGATAGCTTGCAGGGAAACTAGTATGGCTTGCTTGCCTCTAATGCTGCTCTGCTTAACCCCTGACATCGGGAGCTTCACGCAATAAATAACAATCACATGCCCCTTGTTGTCAGTACAAGCCCTGTTTAACATGCTATCCAAGATATTGTGTGAAAGGGGGCTTTGGTTATATGTAGCCACGAGTGTTAGCTAATAGGATAATGAACAGTCACCAGGACTTTAAACTGATAGTCTCATGGAAACTGCCATACATGCCTGAAAGAAAGAAATCAGCAGAACACTTTATTTTTTTACATATGCAAAATCTTTGCTCATTGAAGAGCGAGGAGACAGAGGGTAGAATGGCATCGGAGTGGCAGTAGGGTTAGCATGAACTTGATTATTTGATGAAATTAGGTGCATCTTAAAATTAGAAGTGGTTAATAAGCTTCATGAAGTTGTTACCAGAGTAATTCGTAATTTGAGGTCACGTAATCATGGGATGAGATGGGGTCAGGGCATTTGAAACCAAGTCGTGGCTCCCAAGGATGACATAGTGAACCCACTGGCTCTAGGATGGCATCACAGCCACAATTTGTGACCAACAAAACCTGCCATTTGGAGGCTGAATGAGCACAAGGACTATATATATATATATATATATATATATATATATATATATATATATATATATATATATATATATATATATATATATATATATATATATATATATATATATATATATATATATATTCTTCTTTCGGCTGGTCCCGTGAGGGGTCGCCACAGCGGATCATCCGTATGATCCGCATAATGATTTGGCACATGTTTTACACCAGATGCCCTTCCTGACGCAACCCTGGTCGCCTATTACGACACAGGGATATGGTACACCTATTTTAACCGGGGTATACAACGGCCCAGTACACTAGTACTCATTTCGCCGACCCCGGAAGGATGACAGGCTGAGTCAACCTCCTGGTGTATTAATTCAGTGGCCCAACGGGGCTTGAACTCAGGACCTTTTGGATCCCAAGCTATTGCCCTAACCACTGCGCCAACACACCAGGCTAATATATATATATATATATATATATATATATATATATATATATATACATACATACATACATACATACATACATGCATACACAGTGACCCCCATGCTCATCGATCCAAAGAAAGCAACCAGAAACGTTCCAAAAGGTTAGCTCTTTGCTGTTTCAAATCCTACCTGGGTTCCGCTACAGCTGCAGACATCCACAAGTAGTACATACATGAGAATCCCAATGCTACACACCCTCAGCCACCAGAACGGTTTCATCACTTGTTGGCGAGTCATCAGCGACAGCATAGACAGGAACGCGCACCACCGAGCAAATAAAATGTGCAATGTCAATTGCAGTTTACATATAAATAACAATACTCAATCACATCTCTCACCCGTAATACGTGGCTTTGAAGATGATGTAATCCACCCCAGATTGTTCGGCTTGCTTGCGCAGAAACCTCGAGTGACAAAGTAAATTGGGGCAGCCTGGACAACTTTCATGCCTCCCAGAAAAAGGAGGTAGAATGAAACAACTTTAAAAAAGCTTTTAAAGAAGCCAAAAGTACTTGTAACATATCTGCGAGAAGGGTGTGCCTCTGCACAATGAAACAGTTGGAGAACTTACTGATAAACTCATCTAAAAAGTTGATACACTGCTGTCCGTACTACAAAAACGATTGATAATTTATGCCCGTGAAAGGCTGAAGATTTGCAGATGTGTGTTCTAACGAAACCTTCGTGCTTCTAACACAGATGGGAAAGTCAGATCTGGAGCTTGTCGATTCACAGGGTAAATTTATAATGATGATGTTTACTGTTCACCATGTTTTTGGGAGGAAGGGGTGAGGAGAGTGGGAGTTGCATGGGCTGTGAGTGTCGTTATATATATATATATATATATATATATATATATATATATATATATATATATATATATATATATATATATATATATATATATATATATATATATGTATATAGTTTGTTCCAGAGCTACAAGATAAATTATACTTTATTTTTGCATCTATTGGTGAAAGGAGAAGCATCCATTCATGTGTGTGTGTACAGTATGTCTGTTATAACCACAGCCATGAGTATAATGCACCAACACGAACAGTAAATTGTACGAAGCAGTCTCCTCATCCACAGATGTTTCTCTACAGTCCGATTTGCATTCAGGAATACAATTATGGTTAACATCTTGAAATAGCCACTCTTTCATCCAAATGCTGAAAATTATGTTTAAAAGAAGATTTGAATCAAACATTCGATTAGTACAACAAAATTTGAAGATGTGTTTCAAGAAAATAGACATTGTTATAGCTTTTCGACTTGCACTCCTCGAGATCAAACCGCAAACAGATGAAGAAGAAGCACTAAATCATCATTATAAAGTTACAATGCAATGTTCTCAATGTTGATTCGTTGAGAGAAAGAAAGGATGGGATTACCTGATTGGTGGAACCATAGAGCATCATGAACAAGAAGTGAATACTTCGATATCGCGTGGCTGGAGGCAGTAAAAGTCTAGGTTAAGAATGATGAAACAATTTTGCAGTTATAAAATTAAATGTAGACACGGTGAATTAGCATGCATGATGGGAAGAGTTGTGACGTTGGACAAATGTATATTTATAGCCCTCAGATCAAAGGGATGTACATGGCCATAAGTGTGACAGAAGACGTGACAGAAGACACAGGACAGAATAGCCAATTATATAACAGCGCGATGTAATAATGAGTCGGCGGAAATTAACCGTTATGAATAATGATTAGGTGGAGATGAATCACCAAAGTACTGGTAGAAACGTAATGGCAATTCGCTGAGGGCGAGTTGGGGGAGGAAAGGGGGGGGGTGGTTTCTTCGTCGAGATACAAGATTGGATTGATTGGTATCTTGATCAATAGAGCAAGAAAGATCTGCTCCACAGATTAACTCCATGCTGAAATTGAGACCATTAACACTATTCTTCTTGATAATGGGTATCCTGAACAGGTCATCAATATATATATATATATATATATATATATATATATATATATATATATATATATATATATATATATATATATACATACATACATACATACATACAGTGTATACACAAATTTCTGAACCCACCAAAGAAACCTACAATATGATCTGGTAAATAACCTGGTAAATACCTCCGTCTACTTTGGAAAGGCAAAGTTTCTCAACGGTTTGAAAACAAGACCAAACAGACAGTGTCCCATTCTTACTATGCTGTTCAACCACGAGTGATTTTCATCACCCGCCGATTGCTTCCGTAAGTCCAAAAATATATTGTGCCCGCCTCTAATATAAGTAAGATAATTTATGGATTTCAGTGCCAGTGTGATGCTCGGTATGTGGGCCGCACATCTTTGAGTTTGAAGGATCATATTGAACAACAAGTCCTTTTGGAGATCAGACGGGGTCAGTCAACCGAACAGAGCCAACCAACTCGAACTAGTAAGAATGTACATAGTCCGACGACTATTCCCTGTGCCTCTGCAATTGGTGACCATTTACTGAATAATCCTCAGTATGCAGAACAATATCGTATTGGCTGGTTTAAAATCCTGAGCGGAGGACGCAGTTTAACTCACCTTCGTGCAATGGAGGCTACATTCATCAGGTAAACCAATCCTGTTTTTTGTAGACAGAAATAATTTGTCTGAACTTTATGTCTATTTTGACAATGATGGCTTGACTGCGTGACAACTCCACCACAGTCAACGTTGAGTCATCATGAAAACCACACCTCCCCCCCGTCCCCCTAACTAGTCCACAGCTAATTAGCATTAAGTTTCCACCAGTACTTTGGTGATTCATCTCTGCTTAATCATCAATTATGATGCTCCATGGTTCCACCAATCAGGTCATCCCATTCTTTCTTTCTCTCAACAAATCAACGTTGAGGACATTACATTGTAAAACTATATAAATGAGAGTTTTCTGCTTCTTTTTCTTCATCAGCTTGCAGTTTTATCCTGAGGAGTGCAAGTCGGAAAGCTTTGATGATGTCTATGTTATTGAAATGCATATTTAAAAGATTTGAATCACAGATTTCACACCAGCAACGGCAGGTTAAAAGTGCCCTGCGAGCAGAACCGAAAAAGTGTACGCACATCGCATGCGCAAAAGGCCTCATTTAGCGTTCAAGGGTCATTTTGAAAGTCGCGTATTGCAGGGAAAAACCAATCAGCTCTCACCAAATTAACTACCCCAGGTGGCCAGGATTTCAATAAATCCTGTTAAGTCTGTCTCTCTTGTTAAGTCTGTCTCCGGAGTATGCTCCGCTTACATCCCTTCTCTCACTTCAAATGGCACCACAGCCGAATCAACTCGTGAGAAGGCAGAATGCCTCAATTCTGTGTTTCCTTCCAAATATTGTCACCAACCCCACACTCTCGATACCCATACTTCCCTGCGATACCCAACTGCTCCAGGACTCTGTGTCTTTTGTACCTGAGAAGGTGGAGATGGCTTTTTCAACCATCGACTCTGACTCTGCTACTTGTCCAGAGGGCATCAATTCATGTGTCCTAAAAACCTGCTCTGCTGGTCTTGCACATCCTCTCTTTCTTCCATTTTCACCCTGTCATTTGCGCTCGATCATCTTCCATCTGCTTGCAAATCCACCAACATCACTGCATGATATACAAAGGTGCAAAAACTGATCCACTCAACTACAGACCAATCAGCTTTCTTCCAATCATGAGCAAGGTCATGGAATCCATCATGACGGTAGATAGAAATTGTTCCTTTTCTCCGACAACCTCATCTTAGGTCACCAATTTGGTTTCAGACCAGGTCACTTGACCCTGGACTTGCTGCTTCTACTAACCCAACAATCGATGGAGGCACTCAATGCCAGACATGAGATCAGGGTAGTCTCTCTGGACATATCTTGTGCTTTTGGTTTAGCCTGGCATCCTGCCTTACTCTCCAAACTGTCTGCCTATGACATCCAAGCCCAACTCCACATGTCTAACTGACTTCCTCTACTTTCGTATCCAATGTGTGGCTCTTAATGGAATCCTTTCATCTCCTCTCCCTGTCAAGGCTGGTGTGCCCCAAGGCAGTATTCTGGGCCCAGTCCTATTCCTGATCTTCATCATTGAACTCTCTGATTGTCTGGAAAATCCTTTTTATCTCTTTGCTGATGAGTCCACCTTGTGCCGTGACATCCTACATCATTCAAACAGGCAGGCTGCCGCCTATTCCCTCTCTTCAGACCTTGGGGAAAAAAAAAATCACAAGCTGGTCAAACACTTGGAATATGTCTTTCAATCCTAATAAATCTCACTCTCACTATCTCTCTCTTATCCACCTACAAGGCCTTCATGTGCAGCTTGATGGAGTATAGCTCTGCCAGCTGGGCTGGCTCCCTGCCTCACATCTTACTCAGCTCGATGCTGTGGAAACCAAGGCCTGCAAGATCATTAGAATCTCCACGCTGAAGCTGAGTCTATGGTCGGGCCTATCACTTCGCCATCACAGTCAGGTTGGTGGTCTCTGTCTTCTCCCTCCTCCTTTCTGGTCTTGCACTGTCTGCAATTTCTGTGCTGTCCCCCCCCCCTCCCCAGGTTTCTACAGGGCTCGCACGGTCCACCATCAACCCTCTTCTGGTAACTACCTAAATCCAGGATCACTGCTCACCTCCACTTATTTGTTCCTCTTTTTTTTCCCCCCACATGTGGAATCAACTTCCACATCCTCTTCAATCTCGTTCTTCCCTCCAGGTCTTCAAGACAGCTGTTCATCACCATCTCAGACTGGCCCCAAACCAAAACAATCATCTTTTCTACCCTCATTAACCCCACCCTAATCCCTCCTCATTTTCCAGTTTTTCCTCCTTGGAGCTTCCTTCTCTATGCATGCATGGTTTGCATCCTGTTTTTGTCTGTCGAGTCCTGATCCGTTCGGTGTGCTAACTCTTCCACGAGCCTCAACGATGCACTGTACATATATATATATATATATATATATATATATATATATATATATATATATATATATATATATATATATATATATATATATATATATATATATATATATATATATACATACACCTCTCTCCTCTGTCAAGTCTAGGGTGCCACAGAATCAGACATCAGTAAGCTGCAGGAATATTTTCTATCTCCCCTCTGAGCTGTCTTCTCCTGGGTTCGAATCATGAGGTTCAAATCCAAGTTATCATAAATTATCATCGTGGCGTTTCACAAGCAGGGCGAGTCATCAATGTATGCACCGTCCTTCGGATGGATGTTAAACTGGATGTCCCATCTGCCAGCATTTGGTGTTGGTCGTTGAGGATCCCACGGTGTCCATTGTTAAGAGTCGACGAGTTATTGCTGGAACCATGAACAAATTGCAATTGCTGTCAACTTCAGAAAATGAGGCGAGATCAACCGGTTCGTGAAAGACTTTGGCAAAAAAAACATTCCATGATTGACCCCACAAGAAGGCGGAAATATTTTAGGCCGTTACAGAAGTAGTAGTAAATTAAATGTTTAAAATGCGTGCAATCTGACAATGTTCATTCAACTCACAAGGTAAATTATATAATGTTTCTGCAAATGGGGATTTGGCCATTTGGCCCGTCATGCCTGTGCTGTATTTACGTCCCATTAACTGAATCTTACAATTGACCTTTATCTTCAACATCCTATTCTTA
This sequence comes from Eptatretus burgeri, assembly GCF_056783735.1. Lineage (NCBI taxonomy): Eukaryota > Metazoa > Chordata > Myxini > Myxiniformes > Myxinidae > Eptatretus > Eptatretus burgeri. Next base: position 75,134,651 of record NC_140964.1, read on the forward strand.
TGATTAACTCAATGCAACTTGACATCCACAATGTGGGCAGCCCATGAGATGACTTTTCTATTACATCGCAGGTTGTTCGACGGTGATTTTTAGTGCCAAATCCCATCGTACCTCAAGAAAATGTTGTGGAAAAACTGCTGTGGTTTTACTTACACATTGAAGAGTTTCATAATTGCTTTAAACTTATTAAAACGTTTTTATTTCAACTGCAGAGCATGTGTCATCGTTTTGTGGGCTTCCTTACATATCCTTTTATAATTAATTTACACCTGACTAGAGCAGCAATGGTCATGGGACCTTCTTGGGATAAAATGTTGAGCACATAGAAAAACTTATTGCATGCATTTTCATCTTTCGGAATCGTCCATGCAATCAAGAACGTTTAATGATCATTGGTACTCTTAAATGTTTCTGGAGCGATCATCACCACTACACGTGTCATTCCCTACCTCTCATCCTTACCCGCATCCCTTGTTTGTCCAAATCTTCCTCTATTTCCTCTCAACCCTGTTGTTGGTGTTTCTCTCTTCTCCTATTGTTCCTTTTCTTTTGTTGCGTATTAATACATTCGTCTTTCTCCATTTCCTCCTCCGCTGCTACAAAGTTTCCTATAAGGATTGTTGCAAATGACCTTACGGAAATGCAGAATCATTAATTTAGCTAAATAATTTAAGTAAAGGCAAGTGTAAATCAGATACACAATGATTAAAAACTACACACAAATACACAAACATGCAACATCATGTGATAACATTTTAGAAACGACAGCGGCATTCGGTAGAGCGCATACCTCTGCCAGGCTGAACAGTTTACGTTTTGTATCCCACAGATAGGCCAGATCTGGATCGTCACCAAAATCAAATCAAATGCTCCTCGTTACACACTCAAACTGTTCACCAACTTTTGCCGAATTCATCCACAATGTTTTGCAATATCATGCAATATATAATGTTGGCGCCGTCTCTGGTGAAGAATCGCTCAGAAAATTAAAAGAAATTCCTGTATCTCGATCCGGATCTTCACCAAAATGTAATTAATTCTTCCTCGTCATGCAGCCAATCTGACCACCAAGTTTCGTCCAAATCCGTCTGTAGCCTTTTCCCATATCATGCGATCTATTGTTGTTGGCACAATCTCTCAATGGCCGAAGAATCACTTAGAAATTTCAAGTACCTGGATCCGGATCTTCCCGAAAATCTAATGAATTCGTCCTTGGCACACACCCAACATGTCCACCAAGTTTCATCTGAATATGTCAATAACTTTTGAGATATCCTGCACACAAACAGACAAACAGAAAAACAGGCAGACAGGGGTGAAAACAACCTCCTCCACCTTTGGTGGCAGAGGAAATAATCATAAAATATGTGTAATTAACGTTTTTTTTATTAATATGAAGACAAGACACAAAGTAAAGCAATTTGTGTGTGTGTGTGTGTGTGTGTGTGTGTGTGTGTGTGTGTGTGTGTGTGTGTGTGTGTGTGTGTGTGTGTGTGTGTGTGTGTGTGTGTGGAGGGGGGGTGGGGGGAGGGTGTATAGGATATATAGGAAACCAAGGGGAAGATAAAGGAACTTTGTCCTACTTTAATGAGTGCAAATCAATAAAACTTGTGTTTAAGGTACTGAGGTGTGAAATGCTGATGGTCATCTGTGCTGTTTGTAACCCAGGGCCTTAATATTTCAGTGGGAAGGGTATGGGGGTCATTTTAAAAGAATGTTAATCATCAAGTTGTCATTTATGGGACAGAAAACCGCATATTTGATTCACATGCATATTACAGCCAATCGAGGACCCCAACAGCAACACATGGCAGCCCCCATAGACAATATTGGGGAATTCTGCAAGATAAATTTACTGCTTATTTGGTGCTCATATATAAAAGAATGCAAATTGAAAAATTCAATAATGATCAGATCGAGCAATCCTCAATTTTTGATGTTTGAAATTAGCTTGCCTTTGGCCGTCACCAAAGAGAAACAAATGATTTCAACGGATCATGATGATGATAATGACATTGTTACAGTAGCATATATAAAACAAAATTTCTTTCACAAATGGATGATATGAGGCGATTTACATACTACATATGTAATGAACTGTGTGTTGGGTGTTCGGTGGTAAATGCTGTAAAAGAAGAGCAGAGAGAAAGATGAAGAAAGAAAAGAGAAACACTGAAGGGGAATGGAGGAAAGGGGCTTACGGTACGAAGGGTCAAAAATTCTGGCATTCTGTGTACATAATATTTACCAGCCTCAGTGGTGTCATGGATAGTTTGCATTTGTAACCCTGAATCATAATCTTAATGTTACCCATCTCAATGTAACCCGCCATCTTGTCACCCATCCGCACCGAGTCTGGGAGGTTGGCAGCTCCGATCGTGGCTGAGTCATACCAAAGACTTGAATAAATGGCACGCGCTGCTTTTCCTTGCTTGATGCTCCAAATTTAAAAAGAATAAAGCACTAACAACAACCATAGGTTGTTTGATAGCCATCATCACAACACCAGTGCAGGCTTTGAGAAGATGAAATGAAAGTTTGAGAAGTAAACTTTGAGAAGCAATAGAGAAAATTAAGAAGATTAGAAGATTTGGATGAAGAGAAGAGGTAAAGAAGGTTTGTGTGACATGAAAGGCCTGAAGGATGGTGCAGCAGTTTTGGTAGTGCAGTACTTACCGGATACCTCAAGAAGGCAGGGGAACGAAAAGTTCCACCATTTTTACCCATTTAAATACCGAGGCGACTTCTTATTCGAGTAGTGGTTCGAAAAACCTTTAAATCAGACACAAACAGACAATACTTGGTCTTAACTTGGCAGGAAGAATGCAACTAATGCTGCAGTCTCCTTGCATTTAAGTGTACCGGCTCCAGCAGCTGCCTTTTGTGTTTTTCATTGACCTTCGACACAGCAAGCCTCACCAACATTAACCATGGTGCCCAAATCTCATAATTTCTGCCTAATAGTAGATCCACCATTACACCACAAGAGGATGTCATCATTAGGGAAGTCTTTCTCGACTGTTGTTGTGAACTGATCACCCGAGAGGTCAAATCAAGGTCAAAGTTTAATCCAGAGCCACAGAAAGACCTATTAAGGGCATTCTTTTATCAGCATTGTTGGTGTTGCACAACTTTATGTGTGTGTTACCAATGATATCCTGGATATCTGTAAATTGTACAAATCACTCATAAGGTAGAATGGTTCGAGTACATGTCAACTGTCCACACCCAAGGCTACCGTATTTTCTTTTTCATTCAAAAAAACCAAACTGAACGGGTTTTCACAAGCCGAAGCCTTTTGATGACATCAAAAAATGCAGAGTTTAGAAAGAAAGAACTGGGAATCATACAAAAGGAAAAGTT
>NC_140964.1:75143013-75158013 GCF_056783735.1 Eptatretus burgeri
AATGAAGGAAAAGAGGGCATTTGGCCGATTTTTTTTTCCATGTCATTTAGGAGTGATTGCAGCAAAGTTTGTCCCATTAGACATGTTAGCCGGTTGATGTTACCATCTTAAAGCTGTGCTCCCAGATTCCAAATGAAGCTACGGCATCCGTTTCCAATGAACCACATGCGCATTTGTTGTGTTCCCAATTGTGATCCTTATTTTCGTTGTGCGTGTGTGTGTGTGTGTGTTCGCACGTGCAGTATACGAACTATAAACACAGAAAACTACCAACTTTAGATGTCCATTGTATACCGTGAGAGACGTTTACGACCGCTTCACTGTGGGCCTAATTTGCATAATTCGGATTATGGGCAATCTTGCTATAAAAATTGCATATTGGGTTAAGCATTTTCACTTTGAGGATTCAATCTTCTTTCCTTTAGGCCTTTATATATACCTCGGGCAGGCCTTTCGGGTAGCTCGAAGGAAACCTCTGTTGCTTGGCCCACTCTTGGGGTCAAGCGCTCAGACTTTAAGCGAAGATCAAGGAGCGATGTGCGCTGGGCAGCTCTCTTATGCTCATTAAAACTGGGACCACCATAAGTCAGAGGGGAAATGAGAAAACGCACTTTCTGCAAATGAAGCCGCAGGGCAGGTTCTCCCCCCCCCTCCATTTTTCTTTCCTCCTGATTATGCTCACCGAGTGGTCTTTGTGCACCTGCTTTCCCCTGTGTGTCCGCATGCACATCCGTGACATATAAATGCAGTGCAACGTGAAATCACAAGATTCAAAGTTTATAAAGACACTTTGTAGAATACGATACTCATTTTAGAACGTGACAGTCCTAGTATATCAGAAATTATATTAAAGCAAATACTGTTAATCGACATGATTTATGTGAGGAACATTTAATTACATATAACTATGTTAATAAAGCTACGTATGGTTTGTCTTGTGTTGCGCAATCTCTAAAGTATATTACAGCAGCATATCATAAATAATAATCATCGAAAGTGCCAACCACATGTCCATTCGTCAACCCACATGTCAAAATATACCGTTTGGTCTCCCAAAGCCACCATGCAGGGTACAACTGGCCTAAGTACCCTCCGAAAGTGTGTGTCGCACAATCAATGGTCCTTGCTGAGTGGTGAGTGCTTTGAAAGTTTAAATTATATCCCACTCCACAGGAGACTGAAACTCAAAGGCTAACACCCTTACAGACAAGATGTAAGTAAATACATAAATAAATCTCACCACAAATTTATTGACATCATTATTGTTACTTGAGAAATTGAAGATTCGCTCGTATATTGGTTGGTCTGGTCTGTTATTACCCCGGGCACGCGCGAAGCCAAAAGTGGGGTTAAGCAATTGGTTCACTTTATCTGTCTGTCTGTGTGTCTGTCTGTCCACAAGCATCATTTTATGATCGAGGAACAACTTGACATTAATTGAATGTTATATTTTGAACACGAATCGGAACAAGAATCAGAAAACGAATGTGTAGTTTAGCAGTGTAAGCCTGGTGTTGGCTTCGTGGTTAGGGTGGTGGGCTTGGGATCTTAGGGTCCTGAGTTCAAGCCCTGTCAGCTGCTGAATCAACACGAGGTGGGGTTGACTCAGCCTGTCATCTTTCTGAGGTTGGCAAAATAAGTACCAGTGAACTGGTAATAGGGGGCATTTCATCAGTGGTGCCCCTACATGAGGTAGCGGTGGTGATGCACTGTTGATCAAAGCCATTTGAAAGCATGAAACCATACCACCATAATATTAAAGTGGATTAAAAAAAAAGTTTAGCAGTGCTTTGCCTCTGAATTTGTCCTAATCTCTCATGCAACCACAGAGAGAGTGAGCCGATTGTTTTTTGTCTATATGCCTGTCTGGCAGTCAAACAAAATCGAAAATCATTCCACACAGGAAACTTACTGTTTTCAAACACAAACGAAACGACAGGCAGCACACAAAAGGACACAAACAACAGGCACAAAGAACGAATGTAACATGTTAAATACGGTGGTGTAAAAGATGCTGCATCAACGGCGATCAGCTTCTGAAATATATTTTTTCTGCAACCTTTAAAAATCTTTATTTTATTTCAATTAAATTATATACCTGAACACTGCAGAACAAAAATCACCTTTTTGGCACTTTTAAAACCCTTCCATTTAGCAGTACTTGGACAAAATATTACAGCATTTTACATCATCTCGACCAATCAAATTTGCTGCTTGCAGACCCCGACCACGTCCTTTTCTCTCAAGACTGCGCAGAGTAAGGTGTTCCATGAACTCACAGATTCTGTTTGTCTGTATTGTCACCCACAGGTCGCATTTTTACTCCGATCTTCACAAAACCTAGCAACCTGGTAGGGTAGGCACAAGCAAGAAGCCTATTGTTTTTGAGGTCAATAGGTCAAAGGTCAGGGCTTGAATCATCAATTTTCATCCAATTCACTATATATTGTGGCATTTCTGGGAACCGAGACCCTAAGGCAACGGCACACAACATAGAGTGATTCCCGAGATAGTTATTTCATTATTACTTGTTCCAGATCGGGTCCTTGTATGTAATGTGTGTAATGTGTTATAAAATGGTCCTAACTGAGTGTCCTTACACGGACCCTATCTGGAAAAAGTAATCATGAAATAACTACCTCGGGAACCACTCTGTGTTGTGTGAACCACGCCACGCCCTTCTCGGGTGTTGGAGCGGCAGATAGGGACCACTGCAAGTCGGCCCAATGTTGAGTCAGGAGCTGATATGCATGGCATGGTCAGAAAACAGGTAAAGGCAATACCAGCCTAGCAACCTCACCGCGAGGGTGACATCACCCCGAAGCGCATCTAGACCAATGGGCACGCTGCATTTGGAGGAAAGAGGGCGGTCTGTAACCTGTGCCCTCAGGAACCACCCCCACAAGAGGCGTAGATTCACACTTGATCCCCCCAAACTCAACCCCCCACCCCCACCTCCCATGGCTTAAGTATCGATGCTGGTCGCTGGAGCAAGAGCTGTCCAGAGAAGCTCTTGGCGGAGTAGTTGCTACAGAGCTCATGTGGTGGTTGCTGCTGGACTGAGTGGTTATTGCAAGGTGCCGAAAGGAACGGAACGGAATGTAATGCTGAGGAAGCAGACCAAGCGCCAGGCAATCCAGGCACAGTATTGGGTGAGAGGCAAAATCGGCAACCATACATGATAGGCAATTCTGATGATTACACGTTCTTTCTCTCTTTTCCCGACTCATCAACTAGGGACGCACAAGAGTTATCAGCGAAGGCAAAGCCCAAATAACCACTAACTTGCACCCTGTCTTTCTCACTCTATGCACCCAACACCGCATCCCACTCACACCTCCTCATCGCACACTCAGACACCCCACCTTTGCTCTTCATTACCCCCCACCTTTACCTTCCCTGCACCTTTGATTCGCACTTGCCTACGTGTACATGCTGGGTAATCCAGAGGTCACCAATGCCTCAGCTTTACAAATCTCTCTTGCTTATCTACTCTTCTGTAGAGTGACTCTGATGGTGCCTGTCATTTTAATTGAAGTAAGTCTGTGCAAGATAGATTGCTTTGTTGTACAACAAAGAGCAGAACGAACCAAAGCTGTCTCTTCACTGAATTAATTTGTATCCTTGTATACCTTTTGCCATATCACATGAATACTGTATGTCCCTGCTGTACGAATACCCCACTGTGAATAAAACCCCTTGGCTTCACTGTGCCACATGCTTTTCCTCACACTTCCTCATAAATAAACCCATGTCAGTTTTTCAGTTCAACCTGCCCGTTGCGTCCTTTCATCCATTCGTCCAGCACAGTCCTCAGTATTGTTAGACGGGAAGTTTCACCCCATGTAATTTGCTCTCGTTAGCCAGCGTGCGCTCACTGTATTGCTCGGCAGTAGTCGGAGTGTGTGCCCAAGACACGCACCTCGGTTAATTTAGTCAGCTACTCAGGTAAACAGTGTCAGACGGGTAACCCTGTTGGAGTCGACAAAGTAAATTGACGTTTGTGTTTGCTTCGCAACCCATCGGGCAGTGGGGTTATCCACAGCACGTCAGCCTACAGGGTGTGACGTCATCGCCGAGTGCCGAAGGAAGGGAGTACTCAGTTTTTATGCTGTTTGTTTTCTTGTTGGGTGGTCACGAGACTACCGTTATTCTCAGGTTTTCCGACTGTCTGTATGTATGTAATGGACAGCTCTGGAGGCCAGAGGAGTCAACCGATTTTGATGAAACTTGACTGGTAGGTTCATACCAGGATCTCATTGTATGCTTTTGAGCACCGTTGTTATGGACGCCACCGTTGCCGAGCAACGGGACTTTGAAATTTTTGAAAAAAATCCGAAAAATATTTATATATTTTTTTATTTATATATTTTTTTGTATACCTTTTGGTATACAGTACCATATATACTGTATACCTAATATTTATATATTTTTTTTTCGAAAATCAAAAATCGGCTTCCGTGCTTTTATGCGCACTATAATCAACCTCTTTGTCAAAAAATTTCAGCCCGATCCGTCAAAAACTGTATGACTAGTATGCAATTATATAGCGACCACCCATGTCGCCGACCGGCTTGTTTGTTTATTTGTCTGGGCAATATCTCAGCCATCCTTTGAGCTAAGAAGCTGAAGTTTAGGAACAAAAGTGAAGATGTGCTTTGGCAAAAATGACTTCTTTTTAATTTTTTGCTGAATCAATTAATTGATTAATTACTTAATTATTATCGATTTATTTTTTACGTTTTTTTATTTTCTCTCCCATCTCGGCAATATCTCAGGCACCTTTGGAGCTCGGCAGTCAATATTTGGACACGACGGTGAACCAGTGATTTGGCTATTAATGGTAAAGTTGGTTTACTGATTAATAAGTTAATCAATTAATTACTACATTTTCAAAAAGTTACAAATCCGGATTAAATAGCGGTGGTTAAGGAATGCTATGAGGCAATTGATTGAGAAATCCATTAGTTTATGATTATTGTTTATTTTATTTACACAATTAATGAATGAATCAATCAATTATTGTGCACTGCTCCATCCGTCTCCATATGTTGCAAGGCGGGTTAGTATCATTTAAACATATTTACCTCAGATGTAGATTTGTACACATTTACCTCAGAATTGTACACTTGTACACATAAACTAAGTATTATATGTACACATTTAGATCAGAAGTACATTTGTATCCATAAACGAACTATCATTTTTTTTTTTTTTTTTTTTTTTTTTTTTTTTTTTTTTTTTTGTATACCTTGGTCGAGGCTCGTATGAGAGCTAACACACAACTCACAGCAAGGAGGCATGAGACAAGAGGGGTGGGAGTGGAAGGGACAAAACATTGGGGAACAGACACAGGTGAACTGTGGAAGGGAGAGGGATGGGGATGGGACGGGGAACATGGCGAGGAGAAGATGGACATTACAGGGACTTTCAGGAAGGAAAGCAGGAGAATTGAAGGAAGTGGGCATGGGTGGATTATCGGGGTAGAAAAGATCGAGGATTTGGATGGGGGAAGATAAGAGGTGGTGGTGAACAGCTGTTTTGAAAGCCTGGAGGGAAGAATGGGAAAGAATAGAGTGAGGAAGTTTATTCCAAAGGCGGGAAAAAGAGGAATGAAAGAGTGAAGATGAGCAGTGATTCGTGATTTTGGTAGTTTTACCAGAAGGGGGTTGTTGGCGGACCTTGAGCGCCCTGTGGAAATGTGGTTGGGACAAATCGCAGAGAGAGCAGGGGGGCAAGGCTGGAGAGGAGTCGGTAGAAGACAGAAAGACCACCGACCAACCTGCGGTGATTGAGTGAGAGGCCCAAAGACTCAGCTTCATTGCGGGAGATGCCAATGATCTTAAAAGCCCTGGTTTCGACAGCGTGAAGTCGAGAAAGGTGGGAGGCAGGAGCACCAGCCCAGAGGGGAGAGCAGTACTCCATCAGGCTACGGACAAAAGCTTTGTAAGTAGTCAGGAGCTCAAGAGGGCCGAGGAAGGACTTTGCACGACGGAGGATTCCCAGTCGGCGACTGGCTTTTGAGGCAAGGTTGGAAATGTGACTTTCCCAGGAAAGGTCATGGCAGATAGTGAGACCCAGAAGCTTGAAAGAAAAGACTTCTTCCAGTGGATTGTTGAGAAAGTGGATGGGGGGTTTTGTAAACGGTCCTTTCGAAGAGACATAGTGAGAGTGTGAGATTTGTGTGGATTGAAAGACATGTTCCACGTGTTGGACCAGTTTGTGATTTTATCCAGATCTGCAGTGAGCGAAGAAGCTGCTGCTTGCCGGTCTGAGGGATGACAGATGGTACGGCAGAGGGTGGAGTCATCGGCAAAGAGAAATAGAGGATTTTCCAGAGAGTCCGAGAGATCATTGATGAAAACCAGAAAAAGAACAGGGCCCAGAACGCTACCTTGAGGAACTCCAGCCTGCACAGGAAGAGGGGATGAAAGAACTCCATTTAGGGCCACACGTTGACTGCGACAGGAGAGGAAGTCTGCGAGCCATGAGTGGAGATGGCCTTGAATACCATGGGAAGAGAGTTTGGTGAGTAGGGCAGGGTGCCAGACTGTGTCAAAAGCACGTGATATGTCCAGGGATACGGCTCGGATTTCCTGTCTGGCATTGAGGACCTCCATCCATTGATGGGAGAGCAGTAGCAGCATATCCAGGGTAGAGTGACCTGGTCTGAAACCAAATTGATGATTGGAAATCAAGCCATTGGAGAAGAGGAAGGATTTCATGTCTGAAGCAATGATGGATTCCATAACCTTGCTGATGATTGGGAGAAGGCTGATTGGTCTGTAGTTACAGGGATCTGTTTTTGCACCTTTTTATGCAGGGCAGTGATGTTAGCAGATTTCCAAGCAGATGGCAGATGACCTTGGGAAAATGAGAGGGTGAATAGAACAGAGAGAGGGTGAGCAAGAGCAGAAGAGCAGGCTTTGAGGACACGTGGGCTGATGCCGTCTGGACCGGTTGCAGAATCTGACTCGAGGTTTGAAAGCAAGCTCTCCACCTTGTCAGGAGAAAAGGATACAGAGTCCAGGGACAGTTGGGTGCGACTGGGTAAAGTGGGTAGAGATAGTGATGGGTTTGGGACACAAGATTTAGCTGCAAACACCGAGTTTAGACATTCAGCTTTATCACGTGTGGAATCAGCAGTGCGGCCATTTGAGGTAAGGGAGGGGATGGAGGGGAACATACACCAGAAACAGATTTGATTAAACGCCACCAGGATTTTGAGGAGGGAGAGAGGTCTGAGAGTTCAGACTTGAGATGAGAAAGATGTTGTTTTCTGGCTCTCCTGAGGGTAGATACACACTTGTTCCGAGCTTTGTGGAAAGAACTGAGATTGCCCTCAGTTGGGTTTGCTTTCCATGAGGCAAAGGCAAGTTGTTTCAGGACAACTGCCTCGCCACAAGCTTCAGTAAACCAAGGGCGGGAGGAAGGGTAAGACAACTGAACACGAGAGGGGATAAATCTGTGCATGAGGGAGAGCAAGTTTCTTTGAAAGAATTCCCAGGATGAGTTGATGTTTGAGAAAGTAGTGATAGGAGACCAGTCTGTAAGTTTGATGGCTGCTCGGAGACCCTGCCAGTCGGCTTGAGTGAAATGCCAGACTCGACGGCGGTGAGGTGGTTCTCTGATGACAGCCAGAGAGATGTCCACTTTAACAAGGACGTGGTCAGAAGAACCAATTGGAGCGAAGGAAGAGCAGCAGATATTGTCAGGGAAATTTGTCAAAATCAGATCCAGAAGAGATGGAGTACCATTGGTTGAGATCCGGGTCGGGAAGTTGACCGATTGAGTCAGTCCCAATGAGTCACAGAAAGCTTTTGCTGACGTCCCATGGCAGGTGAGAGAGGTACCCACACCTAGCCAACTGGCGTGATGACAACGGAAAACTGTGAGCTTAAGTGTTACTTATCACCACATGGGGGACAGAGGTGGTGCAGTGCTAATTAGATAGGGATTAAGGATAATTTCCCCCAGTGTGTGATTGCCCCTTGTGAGTTATTCCTACGTTTTTGCATTTACAAGCCAACCATGAAGGAGTTGCGTTTTTAACCAACAACAACAATAACCACAAGCAAGACAGGCGTGCTGAGCAGGCAAAGGCTGGGCTTTCCCGAGTTTCATGCCAGCAAGCCACACCCCGGAGATGGATGGATGTTCGGTGTGATGTCGAGGAGAGATCGGGAGCGAACGCACGAGTTCGGTGTGAGGGACACAGTTGTAGTCATGAGAGGAACGTGGCTGGGATGGAGGATCTCACTTTGCTCTCCTCCCGGCATGACTAAATGGCTTTCCTTTGATGCATGAAGGAGACGGCATGATTCTCGTATTTGTGCTGAGGAAAAATGGCTTGCGTCGTGGAGCAAGATGCTGGCCATTGGCTCTTGGTTGGATTGTGAGAGACCAACCTCAAAACTTTGTGTATATCACCAAAGAGACGGCACCATTCTGCAAGGCCACGGCGTCTGCAAGGACGATTGACGAAGAAGCTGCACAGCAGTCTCTGAGCCTTGGCGTTGAATATCACCTCACAAATTGTCTGATGAATGTTCCCGCTGTGAGAGAGCTGCTCATCGTCATTTTGGTGAAAGCTCCTGATGGTTGGTGACAGCTCCTGACAGCTCTTGACGGCTGGTGACGGCTGGTGACAGCTCCCAACGGCTCCTGATGGTTGGTGACAGCTCCTGACAACTCCTGACGGTTGGTGACAGCTCCTGACAACTCCTGACGGTTGGTGACAGCTCCTGACAACTCCTGACGGTTGGTGACAGCTCCTGACAACTCCTGACGGTTGGTGACAGCTCCTGACGGTTGGTGACAACTCCTGACGGCTGGTGACAACTCCTGACGGCTGGTGACAGCTCCTGACAGCTCCTGACAGCTCCTGACGGTTGGTGACAGCTCCTGACAACTCGTGACGGTTGGTGACAGCTCCTGACAGCTTTTGACAGCTGGTGACAGCTCCTGACAGCTTTTGACAGCCCTTTTTGTATTTTTTTATTTATTGTCGAGGCTCGTCTGAGAGCTAACACACAATGCACAGCAAGGGGGGCATGAGGCAAGAGGGGCAGGAGAGGGAAGGACAAAACAGTGGGGAACAGAGACATAAGGAGATCTGTGGAAGGGAGAGGGATGGGGCGGGGAACACGGGGTGTACAAGAAGGAAATTAAAGGGACTTTCAGGAAGGAAAGCAGGGAATTTGAAGGAGGTGGGTTTGGGGTGGATTAACGGGGGCAGAAAAGATCGAGGTTTTGGATGGGGGTAGACAAGAGATGGTGGTGAACAGCTGTTTTGAAGGCCTGCAGGGAAGAATGGGATCGAAGAGAGTGTGGTAGTTTATTCCAAAGGCAGGAATAAAAGAGGAATGAAAGAGTGACGGTGAGCAGTGATTCGTGATTTTGGTAGTTTTACCAGAAAGGGGTTGCTGGCGGACCTTGAGACCCCTGTGGAAAGATGGGGGGGGGGACATATCGCAGACAGAGCAGGTGGGGGGGGGGAGACCAGAGAGGAGACGGTGGAAGACAGAAAGAACACCAACCTGCCTGTGGTGAGAGAGTGAGAAGCCCAAAGCCTCGGCCTCACCACGGGAGATACCAATGATTCAAAATGCCTTGGTTTCCACAGCGTGAAGCTGAGAAAGGTGAGAGGCAGGAGCACCAGCCCAGTGGGGAGAGCAGTACTCCATCAGGCTGCGGACAAAAGCTTTGTATGTGGTCAGGATCTCAGGTGGGCCGAGTAAGGACTTTGCACGACGGAGGATTTCCAGTCGGCGACTAGCTTTGGAGGCCAGGTTGGAAATGTTGCTTTCCCAGGAAAGATCATGGGAGATAGTGAGACCCAGAAGCTTGAATGAAAGGAGTTCTTCCAGAGGATTGTTGAGAAAGTAGATGGGGGCTTTTCCAAACGGTCCTTTCAAAAAGACATAGTGAGAGTGTGAGATTTGTCAGGATTGAAAGACATGTTCCACGTGTTGGACCAGTTTGTGATTTTATCCAGATCTGCAGTGAGCGAAGAAGCTGCTGCCTCTCGGTCTGAGGGATGACCGATGGTACGGCAGAGGGTGGAGTCATCAGCAAAGAGATAAAGAGGATTTTCCAGAGAGTCGGATGAGATCGGTGATGAAAACCAGAAAACAAACAGGGCCCAGACACGGCCTTGAGGAACTCCAGCCTGGACAGGAAGAGGGGATGAAAGAACTCCATTTAGGGCCACACGTTGCCTGCTCGAGGAGAGGAAGTCTGCGAGCCATGAGTGGAGATGACCTTGGACACCATAGGAAGAGTGTTTGGCAAGCAAGGCAATGTGTCAGACTGTGTCAAAAATATGTGACATGTCTAGGGGTATGGCTCTGATTTCATGTCTGTAATTGAGTACCTCCATCCATCGTTGGGAAAGCAGAAGCAGCATATCCAGGGATGAGTGACCTGGTCTGAAACCAAATTGATGATCGGAAATCAAGCAATTGGAGAAGAGGAAGGATTTAATGTCTGAAGCGATGATGGATTCCATAACCTTGCTGATAATTGGGAGAAGCATGAAAGGTCTGTAGTTGCAGGGATCTCTTTTTGCACCTTTTTTATGCAGGGCGGTAATGTTTGCTGATTTCCAAGCAGATGGCAGATGACCTTGAGCAAATAAGAGGGTGAATAGAATAGAGAGAGGGTGAGCAAGCGCCGAGGAGCAGGTTTTTAGGACACGTGGGCTGATGCCGTCTGGACCGGTTGCAGAATCTGAGTCGAGGTTTGACAGCAAGCTGACCTGCTGGTCAGCCTTATGAAATGCCAGACTCGACGGCACTGAGGTGGTTCTCTAACAACAGCCAGAGAAATGTTTGCTTTGACAAGCACATGGTCAGAAGAACCGATTAGATTCGAGCGTTGGAATAACAGCAGATATTTTCAGGGAAATTTGCCAAAATCAGATCCAGAAGAGATGGAGTACCCTTGGTTGAGATCCGGGTTGGGAAGTTGACCGATTGAGTCAGGGCATTAATATGGAGTTGGTCACCACCCTGACAGTTGGTAACAGCTCCTGATAGCTCCTGATGGTTGGTGACAGCTCCTGATGGTTGAGGACAGCAGCAACCGTGGTTGGTGACAGTTGGACGGTTCCTGCTGGATCTGCTTGGTGACAGTACACATGGCTCTTGGTGTAGCTGGCTCTTGGGGTACCTGGTTACTGGGGGTGATGACGTGACGTTGATTGGTGTTTGAGCCTGTTTGCCGGTGGGTGCACAGCGAGGCAGGGCGCTGCTAGCTGAAATGAGCCAACCTGTTGAGAGCTCAGTTGGAGAGGGAGAACAAGGCGCGCTCACACGTTTTGGTTTATTTTAGTGGACGCATGACTTCTGCCTTGGTAAGCAGACTGGATGTTTTTTTCCCCCTGAATGATCTGCTGGGTACCCACGTCTCGTGTTTAATTGTTAAGTAAGGCATGGTGACATGCATCCACTCTTTGTCCATTTTTCTATCAATGCTTGTTACCTTCGCAAACTTTGTTGCGAAGGTTATGTTTTGATCGCTGTGTATTTATTTATTTATTTATTTGTGAATATGTGTGTTTGTTTGTTTGTTTGTTATTCGCATAACTCCAAAAGTATTGAACTGAATCGCAGCAAATTTGGTGGGATGATTGGATATTATCCGAGGACCATTTGATTAGATTTTGGGAGCAATCAGGTCAAAGGTCAAGGTCAAAATCGTCTTTTTACCATAGCGCAGTCATTTGGTATCCAATTTGCATGCAACTAATGCCAAAATGTTCAGAATTCAATGCCCCATCTTGTGATATGTGACATGACACAATGACGTAATAACCCTTATTAGCGGTTGGGAGTCAAAGGTCGGGGGGGGGGTCACGACATTGCAAAATGTGCGGTTTTAGTCATAACACGGTCAATTCTTATCCGATTTGTATGAAACCAACACCAAAATGTTGACTGTTCTGTTCCCCACACTCTAACACCAATTAAAAATTAAGAGTACAAAGGTGAAGGTCATGAAAAGGTCAAAATCGTCATTTTGCCATAGTGTGGTCGATTTTTATCCAATTTGCATGCAACCAATGCCAAAATGTTGTGAATTCAATGCCCAATCTTGTGATATACGATATGACACAATGACGTCATTACCTTTGTTCGCGGTTTGGGTCAAAGTTCAGGGGGGTCAACGACCTTTATTATCATAACGCGGTCAATTCTTATACAATTTGCATGTAAGTAGATTCAAAATGTTTAGAATTCAATTCCCTATCCTGTGATGTGTAATATTTGATTTCTTATAATGTGACCAGTTGTCATCAGATTGACTTGACACCGACACCCAAAAAGGTCAGGGAGTTCATTCAGAAATTGTACAATGTATGTGAAACACTCCAAGTAGTGCCAACGAAACCCGCGAAGGAGCGCGGAGTCGGGGCACCGCCACCACATTTGCAGCTCATCACAAGACACGGGTAGGCTCCACCCGGTCTCGCGGCCCAAAGGCCCCATCTGCCCCCTTGTCTTTGAGGGTGGGCCTTTTCTTTTGGTTTTGAGTAAATGTGTTGTCGGCGCCGTCTGTAAAGTAAAACTGTGTAAGTGTTGCCGTGTGCTCGCGTAGTCGATAGTCGATCTGCATTGTTGTGTTTCTTTTGTTGCAATTGCTTTTGGTGCATAATTGTTGTAATTGTATAAGTGTGCTCTCCGTGTGCAGCGGAATAAATGTTCCTCATGTTGAACTGTTTTCCCGTTTCGCTTCATCTTTTCTTTAATTGAATCTCCATCTTGCTTCACGTAAAGGGTTGGTAGTGGGCTTAATATGCCCGATAATTAATCGGAACCATCGAGGCCGACGATAACACCGCTCGGTTATCCCGCTAGTACGGAACGGGTCGCTTAAGTGGCCCGTGTCCGGAGTCGACCTGCGGCGAGGTGCGATCGCCCGGTCTACCCTCCGTGTGGGTACTTAGGTAGGTCGAATTTGGCGAACAACCCTATCCCACGCGGGGGGCCGATTGGCACGATCGTGGTGAGGCCGAAAGGCCCACCCGTGACTAGTTCCCGGCGTTAGTCCGAGAGGGTCACGACGGAATTGTCCGTCCGGTGAGCGACGTGCCGCGATTTGAGTTACGTGGCTGCTCGCACGCCGGCGGGCACGAATTCGCAACAATATATATATATATATATATATATATATATATATATATATATATATATATATATATATATATATATATATATATATATATATATATATCTCCTTCACCTATGCAGTGTATATATTGTTACGGATTTCAGAATCCGGTCTGGTGAATGCATCCACACATCCAGGTCCTCAGACAGTTATTTCCTTAAATGCATGTTCAGATTAGCTCCATCCCCATGTCTAATGGGATTTTAAATGTGATGTGTTGAGAAGGGTAAATAAGAGATCCCCTCTCTTATGGGAAGCTTTTTGCTTGACAACAGACACGTTCACACATATTTCTTTCACGATCGCTGACGCCCGCCCTTTTTTTGAGAGCCCGAGTTGTCATGGTAACGGTGCGCAAGTGGGGCGGGGTGAGCTTGGGGGGACTCTGCGCCTGCCAAGACGGGCCGCAGGTATAAAAAGAATTGGAGGTCCGTTCTAAAAAAAAGAAAAAGAAAGCAAGAGGGCAAGCACATGAGAGAAGAAGCGGGCAAGCGAGCCAGAGAGGGTGAGTGTGCTAGCGAGGAAGCGAGCGAGTGAGCATGTGGGTGTCTGACCAGCGCCAACAACGAGACAATTAGTCCTTTCCAGTGCTTGAGCAAGCGAGCGGTGGTGCGCATGTGGGTGTGAGCAGCGCCGACAACGAGTGAGGCACGGGTCGGTCACAACGAGTAAGGCATGGGTCGGTCACAACGAGTGAGGCTCGGGTCAGTCACCAACAGATGGTGTGGGTCACTGGACGTCACCAGTTTCGTGAAGTGTGAGGAGCTGCCGGTGTCGCACCACCAGGGTCTAAACCTGCGACAGACGATTTCGGATCCCCCCAGACATCGACTGGTGTTCAAAGCTGTTGGTGAGTGGGTGCATGGGAAGGCTGGGTGCTGGCGACGGACAAGACATGCACACACACATTTCAGGACATTTTCACTTCACGGACGACTTCTCTCTGGTGAGCGAGACGACTCTTCTCCCCCCCCCCCCCCGAATGATCTGCTGGGTACCCTTGTCTGTGTTTCGTTGGAAGCAAGTCAACCCCCGATAAGAATCTGCTCTCTGTGTCTTTCCTGTCATTTTGATTGATTTTCCTGATTAATTATTCATTTTGATTGCTTTGGAATTTATTCATCATATTTACGTCAGGAAATAAAAAGTACTATTTATTTATTTATTTTATTATTAATAAATCATTTCTTGACTTCCAACCTGCCCGTGTTTGTCTTTTCCTTCCATTGGTCTCGCATTGTCCAAGCCGAGATCGACTGGGAGGTAATTACCACAGTTTTGAACAAAAATAGTCGGCACGCACCAGCGGTTAAAACGCTCGGCCACCCTATTATTAAGATCTAATCAAGATAAGTTAGGTGTTTTGCCGAGGGCGCACTCCCCGCTCAGGTAACCACGTGACCTCTCGTTAAACGGCATAATTAGACGTTGGACACTGGAACTCGTGGTTACCTGGGTGGCGTTCGTGGTTCTAAAAAACCCACGGTACCACAACGTTAATTGTGAGCGGTGGCCCCAGGTCCGGCTCTTCCGAGGACAACCGGGGATTAATCCCCCCCTGAGTGACAAACTGGTGTCTCGGTATCCGTGGCGGCAGCAATATATATATTGCTTCATATATATATATATATATATATATATATATATATATGTATATATATATGTATATATATGTATATATATATGTATATATATACATACATACCTCCTTCACCAATACAATATATACAGCTCTGGAAAAAAAATAAGAGACCACGACAAAAAAATTTAAATCAGCATCTCCACATGTATGGCAGCCATTCCATTCCAGTGTCTGTTGCATTCCAA
>NC_140964.1:75163013-75170513 GCF_056783735.1 Eptatretus burgeri
TCTTCTTGTATGGGGTGAGTTAAAGATTGTAGCACAACATGATGCAACTCATCATGTACAACCTGTTCATGGAATTATGGAGCGTTACACTTGCGTACACACCAATATTGGATCATCCCATGTATAATTGAATAACATGGAAAAGGGGAATGGGAGGGAGAGGGGGAGAGAAGGAGAAAAATTGCTAAAATTAAAATTTCGTAAATGAAGATGAAGGAAGGATGCTCAGAGAGAAAATGCAGAGAATGGGATTTTAAGAGTGGAGAGAAGAGGGAAGGAGGTTTGGAAGATTGAGAGGAGTAGTAATATAAGGGGAGAGAATGGAAGGGACATACATAGATTGAACAAACTTCAGAGGGGAGGAGGAGGGGGGGGTTCCCCCATATATGCATACGCAATAAATAGATGACTCCAAAATATCTGCAACATGCTTATGAAAAAGATAAAGTACAACTTTAAACCATGTCCATATTAATGCGAATTTAAAAAGCTTCAAAGTACAATGAACTAAAATATTTAGCAGGTACTTTAGGAAAATAATCATTCACATTCACAGGATACTAAACATCATCTAAAATAAATAAACTTTATCGTCTGTCTGTTTGTATGTTCGCGTTTTTTGCAAAGACTGCTGGGCCGCCAACCACCAAATTTGATACACAGACCAAGTCCGACCTGGGGATTGGATTGTCCTCAGGGTATTTTCATCCACCACCTCGGCCTTTAAAGACCACGATGACCCTTAAGGCCCATAAGACCCCAAAGACCCTTTATGACCCAGAAGACCCCAAACACCCTCTTAAGACATAAAAGACCCTTAAGAACAACAAGACCTTTTAACATCCTTTTCAGACCCTTTTGACTCCGAAGACCCCAAAGACCACTTATGCTCTTCATACAGATTAGACAGCTTGGACCCTTGACCATTTAAAGCTTGAGACCACTTGGACCTTTTTAGACCCTTTTCACAGGCCTGAATTTAGACTCTTTTGATCTCTTTGACATTAACTACAATTGGAACATACGCTTTGGAGTTTAAACCATCTTGAACCTTTGAAGCTCACACCACACAAACATCTATAATCTTATTACAAAACACAAACTATATATTTTATAGCAGATAATGCGCAAGATCGACCCACCCTGTGAGTTGATTTGGGGTGGGGACTCTGCGATCTATAATAATTCATGAGTCGGGAGGCTGCCGGTGAAATTGCCGAGAGTTTTTTTTTTTTACTTCCTTTTTTTCGAAGTTATTATGTACTCCACACGTACACCTTAATATACACTCTGCAAAAATTCCTTTGTGGGAGGAGGGAGAAGAATGGTTTGAGTGGGAGGCTGGAGGGAGGGGTTGAGAGGGAGGGGAAGAGGTGAGAAGAAGGACCTGGCATTGCCGGGTACTTTTGCTAGTTGAAAATATTTTAATCACTGACGGCCACCATGTTGGTTCTGCTCACATTTCAAGTTTCTGTGTCATACATTAATGTTCTTTTGTGGGGGTGTGCAGCATCATGGAATGTACATTTGCCATAATTTGGAAAAAAACTTTTGTGACTATATCCATGGCATGTTCTTTCGTTCATTGTTGAAGACGAGTATATCTTTCTGTCTTTGTACATACATACTTGTCCAATAAACCTATTGAAAGCGCAATCATGAAATGAACTGGGACAACACTTGAACCAACTTGCAACGACTTCTGAATAATTTGTTTCAATCCAGATTCTTAAGTGGGCCTGGGGAAATTTGAGTGGGCCTGGAGAAATCTGAGTGGGGCTGGGGAAATCTGAGTGAGACTGGACAAATCTGAGTGGGTCTGGGGAATTCTGAGAGGGGCACAGGGAAAAAAAAACTAAGTGTGGCTGGAGAAACAGGAACACATAATGAATCTTTCCAGCACCCATTGAAAGTACGTTAGGGTAGTCCAAGGTGTGAAAGAAGAGGTGATCTTCAAAGCTTTTGATCCATCACTGAGGCTCCGAAACACTGATGTAAGGACAAGAGTGGAAGTGAGTGAGGATACTGACAAAATAGAAGAAGGCTGGTAGAGATGCATTGACAAACATCTTGGTTCCTGACTGCCACGAACAAACTCACTTTTAACAAACTGGCATGGACAGGATCTACATATTTTTCCATTATATTTAATTCTGAAATAACCAGGTCATATACGAGTTATTTTGTGCAAACTCCTCCACACACACATGTAAGTGCTTTGTTTAGCCACTATGTGTATTTCAGAGTGGCCACTACTCAACCAGACACTTCAACAACATTTGGTATCATGGCTTAAAAGCCTAAAATGCGACTCAATTGTAGGCAAGTTAAGCATTTATCGTTCTTATTGAGCAGAAATTATGGCTTAAAAGCAGTTAGCCATTATTCTTCAGAGGGCGGCATTGCACCCAGGCTTGAAGGCCAAGTGCCGTTGCTAATTTTCCGATTCATAGGGTCCTCTCATACTTGCATGGATTGCTGTCAAAACAAGCATCGGAAGGATAAAACGAACCTGTCTAACGATCGTCTAATCCCTGCAATTGCAAGTGTTTGTTCACTCACTGCATGCACGATGCTTTGCTCTGTAAATAACGTGTATCAATTTGCCTAGTACCATAGCCTCAACTGTTTGTCTCGAGAGTATCGTGTTGTACTTGTTTTAGTCAGATCAGGATTCTCATCCCATTACATGTTTGTGTGCAGTCGGAAATTTAAATGACACATTGGTGCATTCCTCTACTTGCCAAGAATGTCAGAGTGAATCTTTGTATTGCTCCAAATTAAAGTTATATTCAACCAATAATTTGTGAAAATGTCTTGGCAGTTGCATTGTCGACTTTTACATGTCCCACCTGTAAAGGCAAATCATCATATCCATGTCAGCATATTTTTGGCAATTGAGTTCAATAAAGGAAGCATAACCACTTGGCAAGCCCTTGTTACTAGCTTACAATGAGCCCTTGTCCATCACACATAACTGGATTAGTGGAAACCTCCCACCCTCCATCTCTCCCCGGGTTCATGGCAAATTGGCATCAGGAGTGGGATTCAAACCCGATATTAAAATGATGATTTTTTGGGGGCTGGGAATTAAACCCAATGACAAATTTGGCATGTAACAGCACTGCTACATTACACACTTTTGTGCAGCTGGATCTTGAACATACTGATGGTTTTGCATCCAATGTGACCTAATACCCAAATTACCAGAACAGACTTTTTGATATACAGTGCTTTATAGAAGTAACAATTTTAATTAGTATTTTAGTGCCTTATTTACAATTCCTCAAAGTGATGAGCTCGTAAATGTTTTTCAGATTTAACTTGCTCCACATTCAGAATGTCAGACTTGCACTCTACGTTCATAATATCAGACGAGCCAAGCACGTGCACCTTTCCTGATATAACATCGTGGCCCATGACACCTAATTTGCACATCACTCTTAATACAACAGGGTGCTCCATGAAATTCAGCTTGTGCAATATACCCGATACAACTTACTGGGCACTCAATCATGTACAACATTCCCAATACATCCAGGACATTCAGAATGGTTTTTTATTTCTATTTTTAATACAGATGTTAAGGCTCAAGGTTTCACTGAAAAAGTGAAGTGTATAGGGCATCAATGCATAGAGGGAAAGGATTAAGAAGCAGATGAGGGAGTTATAAATGAAACTAATAAATAAGTAAAATGAAGAAGAATCGAAAAACATAGAAGTTGACATGGGATATGACACAAAGTTGTGACTATCTGACACATAAAATGATTAAAGGGAAGCAAGACTATACCGAAACTAGAAGATGGATCCACAAACAGGAGAAAAGAGGGAAAAGGATTGAAAGTGAACTGTAAGTCTGGACTTCTGTTGGAAAGCAACAACAGAGTTGGATGATCAGTGTGCTTGACTGAGTTGGGCCAAAGAGATGCAGAAAGAAGAGAACAGGTGGTGAAAAACCAGAATAGAGATGAAAGAAAATGGCAAATTTGCCTGTTCGGAAAGAAGCAAGCTCCGTTCCTTGGCATCCTCTGGATCTGCATGGGTGCTCATGAGTGTTGTGTCTATTGCATAAAGAAGTGGCAGGTGTGAGGCAGGGGCTCTAACCTGAAGGAGCATACTCATTAGAAATGCTGTAAGGAAGCGACGAGCACAAAGTAACGACGTGATCCTGGGGAGGATCTAAAGGTGACATCTGCCCCTTTTGAAACCAAATTTGCAAATGTCATCACTCTGGATCTGGAAAGGTCTTGGCTGATAATGTGGTAAAAAGCTGCAGTGAACGAACCTCAATTAAACACAGAAGATGACAGGGAGATTTGACAAATGATGCTGAAAGAGACTGTAAGAACACACTGCATGACACTTGTCACAGTTGAAGGGAATGTTCCATGATTGTGGTAGACCAATCTCAAGATTTCTGGATGTCAGCAAACAAACATTCTGCTGCAGCCTGTTTCAAGGATGAGGAACTTTGTGGCACCAACTTCTATATAAATACTATTCTCTCTCCCTTCAATTATAAAATGTCATCTCACAATCACCGATGTTAAATCCTATCGTTATCGTCTAGATACTTTCCTGATCATCACTATATTAAGCCATGGAGAGCAACACAGTGTTTGCAATGGTACAAGTCTGTCAACTTGTTTGGCATTCATATTTTGAGGTGGCCTGTTTGGTATTGCCACCAAAGCACTTGTTGCATCATAATCCATATCAAGTATGACTCTTGCTGCTTAGTTCCCAGATTTGAGTCCCAAACACTGTGCTTATTAACCTCCGCCATCGAAGATCGGAGGTTACTGTTTTCACCCCTTTCTGTTTGTTTGTTTGTGAACAGTATTACGGAAAAACTCCTCGACGGATTTCGACGAAACTTGGTGGGGGGATTAGGTATGGTCCAAGGATCATGCCATTAGATTTTGGACTTTTGGTCCAAAATCCAATATGGCCACCATTTTGAAAAAAATATTTGAATTTTTTTTGCATTTCTACACGTTTTAAGTGATTTCCACCCCCCCCCCAAAAAAAATATATTTTTTGCAACTTCTTTTTCAACAAAATTTCGATTTTTTTTTTTTTTTTGCATTTCTACATGTTATAAGTGATTTCCAACAAAAAATATGCCAAAATTATAATTGTGGCTGATTTTGGAACTTCAGGTGGAATACCCACATAAAATCAATTTCTGTCTCAAGGAATCTCGTTATGATGAATGAATTGAGTATGTAGAAGTTAAAAGTAAAAGGGAAAGTTGCAAATTATACTTCTGTGAGCACTGTTGACGTCAAATTGAATGAATAGGATATCAGGTTCACTTGAGTGACCTCGCAGTATTGGCGGCGGAGGTTTTGCACTCAACCGAGTGCTCGCCCTCTAGTTTATCCTTGTTATCCAAGTCGAAGTACAATGATTCAAAGATTAAAAGCTTGGAAGGCAAAATACAGGGTGCCCACAATGTCTTGTAACCCTAGTTAAATACTAACCATTTTCTTTCTGTTTTTTTTTTCACTCTCCTTGAAAATGCATGATAGCAGCAACAATACAATTCAAGAACACAGACTGGCGAGTATGCTATCAGGAATGCATATAATCTTTTAACCCCTCAAATGCTCCGACAAATGTTGCACAGAACCTGGCGCAGAATCATTCCCTGTCATGAGAATGACTGCACACAAAAAGATTCATTGGAGGCATGAGCTATGTATCGTTAATGAAGGTACATGTAATGTCATGTAATTATGTAATATCATGCAATAATCCAAAATGCAACAAAAACGTAATTGTACGAGACATAAATCCTAAGTTACTCAGGGGTGACAAGACATCGTGGACACCCTGGAGGATGCCACACTGCGTCGAACACTTGAGGTACATAGTTTTGAGACTTATTGATGTTTTATATTCACGTTCTCGTTTTGCACGTCATGCCAACCAAAAAGATGAACATATTGCAAGGGTGTTCGTGTGTTTGTTTCGCATTCACAAAGGAAACTACTCTGAAGAAGACAAGGTGAATCGAACGTCCAACAACCATCAACCCTTCGGTTTAGAAAACAGTGGAATTAAGTTGGGGGCGAAGAATGATCTGTATTGTAGGCATTCATTGCTCTCAAGGTATTCTCCAGGTACATGGTTTGAAAAGAAAGTATCCATCGAACTGTTAAATGAGAAAACGTGGAAGAAATATTTATAACCGTTCCCTTCGAGCAGTGAGCAGGAATCATTATATTCAATGGATGCACAGGAATGACGGTAAATTGGGCACAAATAAATTCTTAAAATAATTAAAAACTCAAAGCTGACAACTAGAACTGCCTTTTCGCCGAAAGACATTTTCTCCTCTAATTAGTTAATTAATCCATATGCAAATGAGAAGCAAAAATAATCAGCAACTCAACGCCATAAGGGATGTTTTTGACAGTCCTCGTTTTGAGAAAAGCTCGGTTTGTCACCGATTGTATACTTTGTACATGACCTGGAAATAGCTCGAAATTAGTTGATGGAAAGAAAAAGAACCAGCAGACAATTTATCGAGGCTTCATAATCAGTGAGCAGATGAGATTTCTGGAGTCAAATGAATTAGACACTGCAATTTTAATTACCTTACCAATTAAAACTGCCGCACTTTGCACGAAATGCCATTGACAAGTGCCAACATTTACTTTTCGAACGGGATTTTGATGGAAATTGATTCCAATCTAACACCACCCCTGCCCCCCACAATCGCTTCCAGGTCTCGTATGAGATCAAAGTAAATTTACTTTTCTCCTGACATGTTAAGGTTTCGCAGTGACGGGAGCTTCATTATTAAATATATCACACAGCCTAAAAGGAAAAGCTGTCTTATTGCTCAGCTGAGATGGTGGGGAGGCTGCAAGACGACCATTTGACTTCCCGTTTGAGTCATAAGACCCTCAAATGTGCTCGTAAAACAAATAAAGCTGCGGTTTAACAGCTGTTATTTCACCTGCTGGCGAAGCGAAGCTCGAAACAGCTTGTGGGAAAGGGCGAGAGATGTTATTAAGGAACAAATGCAAATATACCTGGCCGCAGCCACAGGTTCACGGCAAACAAATGGTCAAAAAATACACCGGGTCATCGAAAGCACTCTCATTTATCGTTTCACTTGTACATCACTTACTCTCTCCAGTGACAACCAAAAAAATATTTCATTGGCAATTGCAGGCAGAGGTGGAAGTAAAGTGGGGAGTATGGAGGGTGGGGGGAGGGGGAGGTTAGGAGTGATAAGGGCATTCTAAATAAAAAAAACTAATTGATATCTTTCTGCATCCAAGTTCAACGACCATTAATGTATCGATGGAAGTTTTTCGTTTTATCTGCACATTGTACATTTGTGACCTTTGTGGAGTTTACTCGGGCCATGATGATAACTTCAGGAGTTGCATTTTCGTAGTCTTGTTAATAATACACGTACGTAAAAAGTGCTTCTTCTACCTAATATGTAAAGCAGGAGAAACCAATGAAATAAAAATA
>NC_140964.1:75180513-75240513 GCF_056783735.1 Eptatretus burgeri
CATCGGTGAAAGAGGTGTGTGACAAACGTAAATGAAAGATAGGTGGGTGAGGTAAATGATCCACAGCGTTATTTGACCGTCAGAATAACTGCTCAGGAAAAGCCCGCGGTGTGCTTAATCAAATGTTATGGAAGTCCGAGGTGTAAACAAGCAGTCATAGACTGGTACTTACAAAATCGTCAACTTGACCTCTGACATTGTCTAATAAAAGCTGTCTCTCGAGAAGGTAGCGACGCAAAATAGAAGTTGCTACGATGATTCTGTATCAAACCATCAAAAATCGTAACGTCGACCGAAGCAAAAATCTACATTTCTCCACGCAATTATATTATACCTTAACGTAACTCAACAACGCGTCTGCTTGAGCGCATTGCATCACGTGACGACCCGTGACGCGTCGAGTGAAATATTGTTAATACAATCTTAAAACGTCTCCAAAACATCCGATTTTTACCAGAATTTCGACAATCGAGTTTTAAGCGTCCTAAGCGATCGCAAAAACCGAAAACAAAATTAAAATCGAAGTTAAAATGAACTCGTAACGTCGAGCGAAGCAAAAATACTCCATTTCTCCACGTGAATTTACGGAATTATGTTTGACCTCACTGTGACCTTGACCTTTGACCGATTTTGACCAAAATCTAATCAGCACTAGCCATCACCCTCCTGAATGACGTGGTGTAATTTGACATTGGTAGCTTCTTCCGTTCTCGAGTTATCATGCCTACAAACAAACAAACAAACAAACAGAAACGGAAGTCATCAATATACTTACGAAATCTTTAGATTTCGTAAGTAATAAATCATCCACCTCCACGCCAATGTGTCCTGGTGGAAGGTTGGTCAACGAGACTCATTTGGGCTTACGGCTATCTCTCGTGTGCATGAATGTGTCATAAAGAGAAAAAGGCCATCCCATGAGAAAGGGAATCTATTTTTTACCCTTCTCAATGCATCAAAGTGAGAATCCCACCAGACATGCGGTTGGGTCTATCCTGGACATGCATTTTGGGAAATAACTGTCTGAGGACCAAAATGTTTGTCTGCATGAGTTGGATCCAGTTCTGAAATCCATATATATATATATATATATATATATATATATATATATATATATATATATATATATATATATATATATATATATATATATGTATATATATATATATGTATATATATATATATATATATATATGTATATATATATATATGTATATATGTATATATATATATATATGTATATTATATATATATATATATATGTATATTATATATATATATTATATATATATATATATATATATATATATATATATATATATATATATATATGTATATATATATATATATATATATATATATATATATATATATATATATGTATATATATATACATATATATGTATATATATATACATATATATATATATATATATACATATATATATATATATATATATATATTTGTTACTTACGAAATCTAAAGATTTCGTAAGTATATTGATGAATTCTGTCCTCTGTTTGTGTGTTTGTGTGTTTGTTTGTAGGCACGATAACTCGAGAACGGAAGAAACGACCAATGTCAAATTACACCACATGATTCAGGAGGGTGATGGCGAGCGCTGATTAGATTTTGGTCAAAATGGGTCAAAGATCAAGGTCACAGTGAGGTCAAAAATTCGATTTTTGATGGTTTTGTACAGAATCATCACAGAAACTTCTGGTTTGCGTCGCTACCTTCTCCAGAGACAGCTTTTATTAGACAAGGTCAGAGGTCAAGTTGACGATTTCGTAAGTACCAGTCTTTGACTGCTTATTACTTACGAAATCTAAAGATTTCGTAAGTATATTGATGACTTCCATCCTCTGTTTGTGTGTTTGTTTGTAGGCACGATAACTCGAGAATGGAAGAAGCTTCCAATGTCAAATTACACCACGTGATTCAGGAGGGTGATGGCTAGCGCCGATTAGATTTTCGTCAAAGGTCAAGGTCACAGTGAGGTCAAACATTCGATTTTTGATGGTTTGGTACAGAATCATCGTAGAAACTTCTGGTTTGCGTCGCTGCCTTCTCCAGAGACAGCTTTTATTAGACAAGGTCAGAGGTCAAGTTGACGATTTCGTAAGTGCCAGTCTATGACTGCTTGTGTATATTTTCATTGACGGACGCTTTCCAATGGTTCTGTGATTTTTGCCGGTGCATCGGCTTTGATGTCCATCGGCACAAAATTGCTGTGCTTTCCCATTGTCTCGGGTCGCTCATCTGCATTTTTTTCATCAATTTATTTTTTCATTTATTTATATTTTCATTTACGGATGTTGTGCGACAGTACTGCGGTCATGGTGGTGGTCGTATGGCAGCTTAGCTGCCGGGTAGCTATCATTTCTTGAAGCGCGAATGTGTCGCTGATGCAGTGCCCCTCTACCAGTATACACACTGGAACTGGTACTCATTTCGCCAACCTCGGAAGGATGACAGGCTGAGTCAACCCCCTGGTGTATTAATTCAGCGGCTGACGGGGCTTGAATTCAGGACCCAAGGATCCCAAGCCTCCACCCCAACGACTGAGCCAACACCAGGCCTCGACAGTACTGTGATTGCTTTTTTTTTTCGAGTGCACTGGCTTCGATGTTCGTCGGCGCGCAAAATTTAAGCTTTCTACACCACCTGGAAGATTCTGATCTTTAAAGTCTTTAAGTCACTCAGTCAGTGGTTAGAAAAAAAGCAAACCACAAACAAGCAGTCATAGACTGGTACTTACGAAATCGTCAACTTGACCTCTGACATTGTCTAATAAAAGCTGTCTCTGGAGAAGGTAGCGACGCAAACCAGAAGTTTCTACGATGATTCTGTTCCAAACCATCAAAAATCGAATGTTTGACCTCACTGTGTCCTTGACCTTTGACCAAAATCTAATCGGCGCAAGCCATCGCCGTCCTGAATCATGCGGTGTAATTTCACATTGGTGGCTTCTTCCGTTCTCGAGTAATAACTCTTTTTTTGCATGTTTGACCTCACTGTGACCTTGACCTTTGACCGATTTTGACCAAAATCTAATCAGGAATAGCCATCACGCTCCTGAATCATGTGGTGTAATTTGACATTGATAGCTTCTTCCCTTCTCGAGTTATCGTGCCTACAAACAAACACACAAACAGAGGACGGAAGTCATCAATATACTTACGAAATCTTTTGATTTCTAAGTAATAAGCAGTCATAGACTGGTACTCATGAAATCGTCAACTTGACCTCTGACCTTGTCTAATAAAAGCTGTCTCTCGAGAAGGTTGCGACGCAAACCAGAAGTTTCTACGATGATTCTGTACCAAACCATCAAAAAATCGAATGTTTTGGATGTTTGACCTCACTGTGACCTTGACCTTTGAGCGATTTTGACCAAAATCTAATCAGCGCAAGCCACCACCCTCCTGAATCACGTGGTGTAATTTGGCATTGGAAACTTCTTCCGTTCTCGAGTTATCATTTTTTGGATGTTTGACCTCACTGTGACCTTGACCTTTTGACCGATTTTGACCAAAATCTAATCATCACTAGCCATCACCCTCCTGAATCACGTGGTTTAATTTGACATTGGTAGCTTCTTCAGTTCGAGTTATCTGTACCAAACCATCAAAAATCGAATATTTGACCTCACTGTGACCTTGACCTTTGACCGATTTTGACCAAAATCTAATCAGTACAAGCCATCACCCTCCTGAATCACATGGTGTAATTTGACATCGGTAGTTTCTTCCATTCTCGAGTTATCGTGCCTACAAACAAACAAACAAACAAACAAACAAGCAGTCATAGACTGGTACTTACAAAATCGTCAACTTGACCTCTGACCTTGTCTTATAAAAGCTGTCTCTGGAGAAGGTAGCGACGCAAACCAGAAGTTTCTCCGATGATTCTGCACCAAACCATCAAAAATCGTAACGTCGACCGAAGCAAAAATCTCCATTTCTCCATGCAATTATTTTATATTATTTTATCAAAGTCACAAAACCATAATATTCGGCCATCCACCAACAATCTTTGCATAATCCGACGGCTTAGCGAGTCAGGCATGTGACGATAACCTTTATTGGGATAAAAAATGACTTTTAAACACCATCTTTATCGAAAACACCGTCAGCGCGCACACGCAAAACCTTTACGTGATCAACGTAGCCTCTGCTCAAGTGCACTGCAACACGTGACGACCCGTTACGCGCGAGTGAAATATTATTTATACAATCTTAAAACGTCTCCAAAACATCTGATTTTACCAGAATTTCGACAACCGAGTTTTAAGCGTCCTTAGCGGTTGCAAAAACCGAAGACACAATTAAAATCGAAGTTAAAATGAACTCGTAACGTCGAGCGAAGCAAAAATCTCCATTTCTCCATGGAATTATTCAATATTATTTTTTCAAAGTCACAAAACCATAATATTCGGCCACCCACCAACAATCTTTACATAATCCGACGGCTCAGCTAGTCAGGCATGCGACGATAACCTTTATTGGGATAAAAAAATGACTTTTAAACACCATCT
This sequence comes from Eptatretus burgeri, assembly GCF_056783735.1. Lineage (NCBI taxonomy): Eukaryota > Metazoa > Chordata > Myxini > Myxiniformes > Myxinidae > Eptatretus > Eptatretus burgeri. The sequence goes on from NC_140964.1 coordinate 75,185,055, forward strand.
TTATCGAAAACACCGTCAGCGCGCACACGCAAAACCATACGTGACTCAACGACGCATCTGCTCGAGCGCACTGCATCATGGGACGACCCGTGATGCGTGGAGTGAAATATTGTTAATACAATCTTAAAACGTCTCCAAAACATCTGATTTTACCAGAATTTCGACAACCGAGTTTTAAGGGTCCTAAGCGATCACAAAAACCGAAGACAAAATTAAAATTGAAGTTAAAATGAACTCGTAACGTCAAGCGAAGCAAAAATACTCCATTTCTCCACATTTATTTACGGAATTATGTTTGACCTCACTGTGACCTTGACCTTTGACCGATTTTGACCAAAATCTAATCAGCGCAAGCCATCACCCTCCTGAATCACGTGGTGTAATTTGACATTGGTAGCTTCTTCCGTTCTCGAGTTATCGTGCCTACAAACAAACAAGCAGTCATAGACTGGTACTTACGAAATCGTCAACTTGACCACTGACCTTGTCTAATAAAAGCTGTCTCGAGAGAACGTAGCGACGCAAACCAGAAGTTTCTAAGATGATTCTGTACCAAACCATCAAAAATCGAATGTTTTAGATGTTTGACCTCACTGTGACCTTGACCTTTGACCAATTTTGACCAAAATCTACTCAGCGCTCGCCACCACCCTCCCGAATTACGTGGTGTAATTTGACATTGGTAGTTTCTTCCGTTCTCGAGTTATCTGTCCCAAACCATCAAAAATCGAATATTTGACCTTGCTGTGTCTTGACCTTTGACCAATTTTGACCAAAATCTAATCAGCACTAGCCATCACCCTCCTGAATCACGTGGTGTAATTTTACATTGGTAGCTTCTTCCATTCTCGAGTTATCATGCCTACAAACAAACAAACAAAGAAACAGAAACGGAAGGCATCAATATACTTCCGAAATCTTTCGATTTTGTAAGTAACAAGCAGTCATAGACTGGTACTTCCGAAATCGTCAACTTGACCTCTGACCTTGTCTAATAAAAGCTGTCTCTAGAGAAGGTAGCGACGCAAACCAGAAGTTTCTACGATGATTCTGTACCAAACCATCAAAAATCGAATGTTTGACCTCACTGTGACCTTGACCTTTGACAGATTTTGACCAAAATCGAATCAGCACGAGCCATCACCCTCCTGAATCACGTGGTGTAATTTGAGATTGGCAGCTTCTTCCGTTCCCGAGTTATCGTGCCTACAAAAAAAAAAACACACAAACACAAACACACAAACACACAAACACACAAACACACAAACACACAAACACACAAACACACAAACACACAAACACACACACACACACACAGATGACGGAAGTCATCAATATACTTACGAAATCTTGAGATTTCGTCAGTAAGAAATGGAGGTGAGTAACCCGAGACAATGGGGACGCACTGTAATTTTGCATGCCAATGCACCTTGAAGCCATTACACCAGGATAAATCACAGAACCATCGGAAAGCATCCGTAAATGAAAATAAACAAATGAAAAAAATCAAATGAAGATCAGCGACCTGAGACAATGGGGAAGCATGCATGGTTAATATGCTTACACATTGTGTAAGGTAAATTACACAATGCTTACACAATGTGTAAGCATACCCCACTAGTATGTATATATATATATATATATATATATATATATATATATATATATATATATATATATATATATATATATACCTAATCATATTTCACTCTTGATTTGAAGGAACAACCAATCACCTCTCACCTAATCGAGTATCTGCAGATCGATATGATCTTTATAATTGACCCCTTGCTCATCCCACCAAAAAGCTGCATAAAGCAATCAAGAAAAGCTGCACAAGGTAAGTCCTTTGCTGTTTCAAACCCTACTTGGGCTTCCTCTACAGCTGCAGACATTCACAAGGAGCACATGCATGAGAAGCACAACGCTACACACCCCATCAGCCCCCAGATCAGATGTGGTTTTGGGTGTCCTGTGACGTCAATCAGTGCGTCAATTTGTGGGAAAAAAAGGACTGAGATATAATGGTCAGTCATCTCGGAAAGACATCCATACTGCAGGGAATGAATCACTCATCCAAATCCTTCTCGAGATTTGCAACCATGAGAGCACATAATTATTATTCAATTTCCTGAATAGTTTTCCACAATTTGTTCCAAATTAAACCACAGGTCAGAAGTTTTAGAACACCCCAATTTTTCCAGTTTTTACTGAAATTTAAGCAGTTCAAGTCCAGTGAATGACCTGAAATGGTACAAAGCTAAGCAATAAACTGTCAGAGGTTAAAAAAAAAGGTTAGGTTCCAAAAACTGAAAAATAATGGAAATTTCAGAGTTGTTAAAAAAGCCCCTTTTCAGGGAACAAGCAATGGGTAAGCAACTGCAGCTGTTCTGCAGCAATGGAAGTAAATTATGCCTTTAAAGTTGATGCAAACAATTCCTACAGGTGTCCCAACTTTTGTTGATTAGTTACAAACCCTCTGTCTGTATAAAAGCAGTGTTAGAACAGACTGTGTTGCTACACCCTCTGAACCATTATTTGGACAATATTGCACTGCAGGAAGTAGTATATTGCTGTCATGATGGCGAGAAAAAGACAATTAACAAAGGAAGAGAACCCGACCATGAAAACCCTTAAAAGTGTCAGTTTTTCCTTAAGAGAAATTGCAAAGAAAGCCAAGGTGTCAGTGAGTACAGTTTCCTGCACCATCAAAAGGCACTTGGAAACTGGAGGAAACTCTGAGAGGAAGAGGTCTGGCAGACCCAAAGCCACAACATAATCAGAAGACAAGTTTCTGAGAGTCAACAGCTTGCCTGATAGGCGACTCATGGGATAGCAGCTTCAAGCACAGCTTAACACTGGTCAAAGTAAGAAAGTCTCAATTTCAACTGTGAAGAGAAGACTTTGAGCTGCAGGTTTGACAGGTCCAGTCGCAGTAAGAAAGCCATTGCTAAGATGGCAAAATAAGAAAAAGAAGCTTGCCTGGGCCATGAAGCACTGCCAGTGGACTACTGAAAACTGGAAGAAGGTCTTCTGGACCGATGAATCAAAATTTGAAATCTTCGGTTCATCACGCAGGGTTTGTGGATGCCGTCGAATAGGCAAAAAGATGGTTCCTCAGTGTGTGACACCAACTGTCAAACATGGAGGAGGAAGCGTGATGATCTGGGGCTTTTTTGCTGGATCCAGAGTCGGTGACTTGCACAGAGTGACTGGCACCCTGAACCAAAAGGGCTCACACAGCATTTTGCAGCGCCATGCAATACCCCATGGTCTCTGCCTACTTGGTCAGGGGTTCATCCTACAGCAAGATAACGACCCAAAACATACTTCCAGGCTATGTCAGAACTACCTTAGAGGAAAAGAACAAGACGGTAGGCTTCAAATCATGGAATGGCCAGCACAGTTTCCAGACTTCAACCCCATCGAGCTGGTTTGGGATGAACTGTACAGAAGGGTGAAAGCAAAGCAACCTACAAGTGCAACACATTTGTGGGAACTTATGCAACAGTGTTGGGAAGAACTTTCCGAACAATATTTGATTTCCATTGTAGAAAGAATGCCACGAGTATGTTGGGCTGTAACATCTGCAAAAGGTGGCTACTTTGATGAGTCAAAAATTGAGATTAAATTTTGTTCAACAAAACGATTCCATGATTTCTTTTTTTCTGCAATTGTTTATTTGTTCTATGCTTTAATTTCAGAGTACATTGAAACATTAAACTGCTTAAATTTCAGTAAAAACTGGAAAAATGCGGGTGTTCTAAAACTTCTGACCGGTAGTGTATATTTTTATGCAGTGTCCTCGACTGACCAACCTCCTTGCATGTCATTTACACTTACTTTGCTCTGCTCTATTTAATTGTCATGCAAGTCTTTTATTTTGTTCTGCTAATAAGCCTCTGCAATTCGAGCAGTCAAGAGTAGTATTTTATTATATTCACAGTTCTATTAATAATGGCAAGATCCTTGAAAGCTTCACCAATCATATTGCCCATATGTTTCTTTCCTACGGGGTGACACTTGATGTGGATGTGGAAAGCAAGATGAAATGCTCTGCACTAATCTAACTAAAATAAGGCAATGTCTGTGAATCTGTATGTCCGTTCCTTATGGAATCTAAAATAGCTTGGCCAATCTCCACCACATTTTGCATTCACACTTGGGGTCCCCAGAGTCAGGTCATGAGCATGAAATAAATCTCCCCCCCCCCCCCCACCACTCTCATGAGTGTGGGGAGATGACTTATGATTTGCCTCTGTTACACGTGGAATAGTGAAAGTGGTTTAACTACTAACCCCTGCTGGAGGGAGGGGTTATTGCGGATGAGAAACGATGCTTTTTCTAATGCATGGCAGTTCTGTCTGTTTACAAATTGTCATTTTTGCAGGTACCATTCACATTTAGGCTTTTGATTTATCAGGTACATGACACATCTACCAATACTTAAATGCAAATATTCTCTAAGTGGTTGGTGAAAGATGTATGTAAATTGTAGGGTAGTGTTATCACATGGACAGAAAATGATACTGCATGTCATCCTCCTGTCATGACAGCCTAAGGGATAGGAATTGCATCACATACCTCTGTATGACTTCACAAGTATTCCAGGAGGAGCTAGTACTTCTAAATATTGTGAAGCAATTTCTTTGTACAAAACATTTATTTGTTCATATCTGGGAATACAACTGACTGGTTGATGTACTGTGTACATAATATCCATAAAAAACTGGCACGACTCTTTGCTTTCAATGATTTCCCAGCACGATCTATTTCAGGCCCCTCAGTACAGTTTTTGACAGCAAGCCCTCATGTAAGGCAGAATCGACAAACCGACAGCACGCATGGCGGAGCACCCTTCAACAGACACGTGATTTCCATGGGCATGTCTTGAACTTTTGTGAGAGTCTCGTTCCAATAACGTTTTGAATGACGCTCGTCCGATGTCAGCCATAAATTGCAAGGTGGACGCTTTACGCATGCTTGTTATTGCACATAAGACAAAGGATGGCAGACAGATAGATTGTTTGACGGAAGGATGGGCAGATATAGAGGGATTAGACATACTGTCCAAGCAACATCTTATGATCTGTGGAGTGCCTTGAAGCACTTACATAACTCCACTGGTTTTAAGCTATAATAATATATCCTCTTGGTGAAAGTGTGATGCAAACCAATTACGAACATGGCTCGTGGGAAAATATTAATTGCGATAATAAATTGAAAGGGAATTGAAAAGAAACTAATTAATTGAAATAAATAGCAACACTACCAATGAGCAAAAAAAAATAGCACACAAATTACTCAAGTACTTGTAGTGGAGATCTGAGAGAAATGGGACAATGTTGGATTTCCTTATCTGACACATCAGTAGTGGAGGTGGCATGACAACTCTCTTTCAAATGCAAGCCAGAACCAGATTGTTCCAAAGATAATGACGTCATGGGTAACGTCCCACTTTTACCTGCAACCTGCTCTATAATCTAATACAGTATTGCTAAAAAGCATATCAGAAGATTAATTAAGCATCCTTTCTCGATGCTACATCGATCTGGAAGTATAATTTGACTACCGTTCTTTCTTTATTTTGGTGATGTGGGTCAGGCAGCAGAGAAAATAAATGAATATCAGGTCAGAGAGGAAGGAGATCAGACAAAGAAATAGGTTTGAGGATCTGGGGGGAACACTCACTGGAGATGGTAAGTCGGAGGCAGAGGTGCAGAGGAGGATTCAGGTGGGTGTGAATGCGTGGAGGAGGGTGGAGGGAGACAGAAAGATATTGTCGCAGCGCTGGCGGTCCGGGTTAAATCCCCCAACACAATTTGTGGTGAAGGACTGTTAACACTGCCAGCCCCGATGGCCGAGCGCTTCTTTTTCCTTATTAGGAGGCGGACACGTTGATCCTTGGAGATTATCACGTGTACGAGAAGAGCAGGATGCAATGGTGGATGGATGGAGGCATGGGGAAGTACAGCACGGGGGAGTGGGGGGGTGGTATTCTCAAACCCCTCGACAAATACACCAACACAGCCACTTAAAATAAGCATATTTAATGAAAATAGAGAAATATTTACAAAGAACAATTATCGAAATAAAATAACATGTGAGGTAAACTAATCCTAAAGTCTAAATTGAGGCACCTCTATACACAGACAAGGGGAAACAAAATCAAAAGCAAAGCAAATTCTCCTTTTATTCTGACACAACTTCATCTAGAGATGGTCGTCATGGCACTTGGAATCGAGGCACTTCGATTTGGATGTGTAGATGCACGCAAAATGGCACCAAGCCGCTCTCTCCCAGCAGGAACGTTCGTGATTTGATTTGATGACGGGAACATTTGCCAAGGCCCATCCATGATGTGATTTGATGTTTCTCTTGCTTTTGCAAAACAAAATTTAATAAATATACCATCAGAGATGGGGAATCCCCAGCCATTGAAAAATAATTGAAATCAGATAAGCGGTTTTCCATTTATTACAAAAAACATTTTTTTCAAGATGGCCACCCCAGTCGGCCATCTTGGATCCGGCCACACCCAAAATAAATAGGGTTCTTCCTTTTCAGGTGGTACATGTGTGACCCAAGTTTCAAATCGATATGGCGAACAGTTTATGAGTTATTGCACTCACAGCTATAAATGTTGACGCCCAGCCAGCCAGCCAGCTGGACGGACGACCGCCCCAGTCGGCCATCTTGGATCCGGCCACACCCAAAATCAATACGGTTCTTCCTTTTCAGGTGGTACATGTGCGACCCAAATTTCAAATCGATATGGCGAACACTTTATGAGTTATCGCACTCACAGCTATAAATGTTGACGCCCAGCCAGCCGGACGGACGGAAGGACAGCCGGACGGACAACCCGGGTGACAACAATATACCGCTTCCGCCACACGGTGGGGGATAAATATATACCATCAGTGATGGGGAATCCCCCGCCATTGAATGAAAAAGGTCATACATATTCCAGATAATGAGGGATTTGAATTGGAAACCAGACACCATTTGGTCATCATCTCGAAAAGTTCCCCAGGAGTGAGGAACGTAGTAACCAAAAATAATTGAAATCAAATAAGCGGTTTTCCATTTATTACAAAAAAATTTTCAAGATGGCCGCCCCAGTCGGCCATCTTGGATCCGGACACGCCCAAAATCAATAGGGTTCTTCCTTTTCAGGTGGTACATGTGTGACCCAAATTTTAAATCGAGATGGCGAACAGTTTATGAGTTATCGCACTCACAGCTATAAATGTTGAAGCCCAGCTGGCCGGACGACCCAGGTGACAACAATATCCCCCTTCCGCCATGTGGCGGGGGATAAAAAGCACTCCATTTGACCTCAAGCACCAGCATGCAACCAGATACGAGTGGTCATATCGAAATAAAAACCGGACATGTGCCAAGGCTGGGGGTGTATTGTGCCTGAGGAAGCCGGCTGTGAAGATGGTGAAACGTCGCCTGAGGCCGGGTCTACTCTTGCTTTTTTGCTCAAATCAGTGGAGTCTATCTAGTTTTTACTTTTGGTTGGAAGCACCTTCTTCTTTAAAAATGTGTAATCCCAACCACCCCAATCTTATATATTGTCGAAGATTTCCCGTCCCCCAGCGTGCGAACGACCGCGTTGAGCCAATAGCGGTCGCTTCGCCCACCGAACGGACAATCCAGTCGTGACTTTCTGGAACAACGCCAGAAACCAGTCACGGGTGGGTTTTCAACCCCACCACGGGCCAGTCCGTATTCTACCCATGCGAAATAGGGTCAATCGCCAAATATCGATACACCTAAGTACTCGCGCGGGTAACCTCCCGAGGGACCGCACCTCGGCGAAGGCCTGCTTGGACACGAACCGCTTAAGCGGTCCGTTCTGTTCTGCGATAACCGAGCGGGTATTATCGCCAGACCCGATTCTATTTATCTGCAATTCAAAAACCAACTATATTCCGAGTGCAAGATGGGGCAGTTCAATGAGGGAATGGACGCAACGAACAGGTTTACATTCACACAAGGACATTTATTATAATAAAGCACGTATGCAATTAAACAAAGCAAAACACGTATGCAATTATACAAGCAACATAAGCACGACAAAATAACTACAACCGTCTACTTATTATGTACAGTCACTTGCACTTAACAGCAGTTCCTACTTATTAGACGGGCCCACGGACACACGTACACACACACACACACACACACACACACACACACACACACACACACACACACACACACACACACACACAATAAATGGTGGCAGAGGCATTTAATAACGAGCTCCAGCTCGGAGGACAGGTGACCTGAAACTTAGAACCTATCTCGAACCTCTCCACCTCGTGTGGTTTTCAAATTGCTTGGACCAGGGCTCCAGCCGAGAGCAAGCTGGATCCAATCGCTGAGCCACGATCCTTCCCGAGCTCCCGTGAATCCTCCCACGCTTCTCAACACGTGCTGGTGAGACGAGGCGCCGATCCATCGCTTCCCCGAGGAACCACCTCCAAGAAGAGGTCGATGAGTTGCACCAAGCTGGGAACCAAAATGGAGAACAAAGAGCTCCACGAACCAAGAAGAAGAAGCCACCACTCGCAGCTCGAGCCGAGCGACCAGCTTAACTTCCTTCCAAACAGGGCAGCTTGAAGCAAAATGCTCTCCCGAACCAAACAGAAGCTGAAGCTCACGGAACCGTCAAAGCAAAGAGCCTCCAAAAAGCCTCCTCCCGAGCCAGGCCTCAGCCGAAGCAAAAAGCTTCTGAAGGCCTCAACCCTAACGCAAGCCAACCAGGACCCGACGGTCTGCTAAACGGCTACTCTCAACTCCCTTCTCCAACTCTGCCCTTCCAACTGTCCCCTGAACACAAGAAAAAGATCACCTCTTATCCTTCTCTGCCCCCCCCTCCTCCACGCCCGGCATGACTCATGACCTCGTGATCCATCCACCTCCCCGCTAAACCACGGGTGGGAGGGAGTTGTTGACATCATGAGTCACAGGACGGCAGGGTTCTTCCTCTTCGCAGAAGAGGGGGAGGGATGTCTCCATTGCTCGTTCCCTAACTATTAAATCGATCCACAGCTCATCTAATCGATTTCTGAACATTTAAACAATGAAAGGTGAGCTATCTTGGGAACAAGCACTTATCGATATAGCTGACTAAAGGAACCTGCATGTTGTGTGCAATCGAATTCCCAAATTCGTAACTATATTTATATATATATATATATATATATATATATATATATATATATATATATATATATATATATATACATATACATATACATATATATTTATATATATATATATATATATATATATATATATACATATACATATACATATACATATATGTATATATATATATATATATATATATATATATATATATATATATATACATATATATATATATATATATATATATATATATATATATATATATCATTTTAAACAATGACTCACTGACTGACTCACATTATATTAAAGTTCAGTCCCTTAAATGTGACTTAGAAAGCTGAAATTTTGCATGCTGATGTATAGCGAAGCCAATACAACAGAAAAGGTCACAGAACTGTTAGAAAGCGTCCGTAAATGAAAATATAAAAAGAATAAAACAAGAAAAAGAGTAATCAGAGATTGCAGACCCTTGCCAGGAATTGTTTTGCATGGTGTGTTGTGTGGTGTTTGTGCAGTTTTGTGTGGTTTACTTTGTGTGGCGTTCGTGTACTGGTGTGTTGCATAATTCATGAGACAAAATTAGAACTGCCACTTTATAACTGCTGGCAGTGATGACTGGGCACCAAGACGTCCCGCTTTGATGCAACCCTGCTTTGATCAGATCACTACTCCTCCACCCTCAAACCCATGCAAGCACAGCCAAGTGAGTCTAATTCAAAAAAATTAATTCTAGATAAAAAAATTAAATAATTCTCACTGTCAGACCATGTGTGAACAAGTTGAAATTTAAAACATGTATTACACATCAATGCTCGATCACAATTGTGTATTTTCACAATGATTGATTACGCACTTCCAGAGAAAATATTATTCAATATTTTTCTTAATTCCAATATGGCTGCCAAACTGTGACCTATGACATCATGTGTGTGAACATTTTGTTCCTCATTGACAGGTGGTCATATGTGTAAAGTTTCACCTCAATCTGTTCAGCCATTTCAGAGAAGATTTTTGAAGATTTATTTTTTTAAACAATATGATTGCCGAATCATATCACCGATGACGTCATCAAAAAAAATTTATGTCCCATTTTATTCTGAGATGACTCTCAAAAATGTTCATACTGCTCAGATGTAGCATTCTAATGTAGTTTTTGTCATAATGTCATGTAGTTTTTCGGTTTTTCCAACACGGCTGCAACACCACGTGACGGATGATGTCATAATTACGATGAAAGCATTCTTATATGAAAAAAATTGTCTCAATCAGACAAGTGGTTGCAGAGAAAAACACGAAAGTTCTGTGCGGACAAACAGACAAATGAAAAGTCGTGCTTAACACGACACTTGGCGAATTAGTTGACCTTTCCGTGTGGTGGTCCAAGCTGTAATGTCATGGAATGTGTGGTGTTTATTTGTTCGTACGTTAATAAAATGACGCGACGTCACAAACAACAATCATCAGGCGCGCGTTGTCATGGTAACGGCAGCAGATTGAAAATTTTCACAACTCATTTAAAGCCACCATGTGACAATCAACAACTTATCATCGGTGCTTGTTGCCTTCATTCTGATCGTAGAAAATATTTGAAAATACCTAGGAACATTGCTTTTCAACCAGCTTTACGATCCCGTTATCAGGTTTGAAATATGTTGTAAAACAAAAATATGTATTTTATATGTGTGTTTTTCATATGTTGGGTGACCCTGACGTTGACCTTGGGCCAATTTCGATCAAACTTTCTACACATGTTAATATTACATGCATAAATAGACAGTATAAGTTTCAATATAATAAGTGCAAAACTGTTTGAGAAATAGCCATGTGTAATTCATAAAATTCCCCATTGGTTTATAATGGGCGATAATATAAAGTGATGCAGAATCCAGATCCTGATCTTGAACATCACCAAAAGTCACACATCTTTTTGCACTGTGGATTGCTATCAGCTGTTAAAATTTCATCCGAATCGGTTAAGAATTGTGACCTGTAGAACGAATAGAATTTTTTTTAAATCACGCCAATAGCAAAAAACTTTGACGTCATACGCTTGCGAAAACTGTGCATAATTTGTACTAACATGCATTTTAAAACATTTAGATATTCCATTGAAGTTTGTTTTGGCATCAACAGGAAGTCTCTACGACTTCCGGTTACTGAGTTAAGTTCAAAAGCTTGTTTTCATATTTTTTGACGCAACGTCGTGACGTTAAGTGCGATTATGACGAGATTTGATCCCAGACTATTTCAGCAAGATGAGCTATCACGTGTTAAAATTTGAGAACGATTGCTTCAGTAGTTTCGGCTGCACACGAGCGTAAACATTTTTTTAAAATGACGTCAATAGGCAAAGCTTTGACGTCATATGCTTGCGAAAACTATGCGTAATTTGTAATAAGATGCATTTAGTAATCATTTAGATATTTGAATGAAGTTTAATTTGGCATCAACCGGAAGTCTCTACGACTTCCGGTCACTGAGTTATGTCCAAAAATGTGTTTTTACATTGTGTGACGTCACGTCGCAACGTTTAGTCCGATTAAGACGGGGTTTGGACGTGGACCGTCTCAGGTGGTTTGCCTATCAGGTGTAAAAATTTAAGAACTACTGATCCAGCCGTTTGGGCTGTAGATGACGGGACAAACAAACAAACAACCAACAAACGGAACAGACCAACATACTTGACAAAATCGAAGATTTCGCCAAGTAACAAACGGGCCCAAAGGCAATACCCTCTCCTTCAACGAGGGTAAAATAAAAGTAAAAAAATTAATGCAGGTGAGTGACCCGAGACAATTGGGAAGCACAGTAATTTGGTGTGCCAACGGAGATTGAAGCCGATACACCGGGAAAAATCACAGAACTGGTGGAAAGCATCTGGAAATGAAAATATAAAAATATTAAAATTAATCAATGAAAAAACACAAATGCAGCTGAAGGCCCTGTCACACCTTGACGATTTAGCCAGAGTATGCCTGACGTATGAAAAATTTGGCTAAAACGCTGGCACACGTCGAATCTGTTATGAGTAAGTTTGTATACGTTAAGAGCACACTGGCATACGTCATAGGATGCCGAGCTGTTAGACAAATTTTCCATGCTTGAAATTTTTTGACGTATGCCAGCGTATGACTCATACGTTCCGCATAATGCTGGCCATAAGTTGTAGGCACGTTACGCGATCGTTGACACACGTCGACACACGTTACTTGTATGTTACTCATAAGTCGAAACACGTCATGGTAATGGTTAGCGTCAGTGTTCCAGACTCACTGTTATTTTTTTTTTTTTCTTCCGTATGACGATGAGGTTGACACTTCGATTTCTAGTGCGTTTATAATATAATATAATTAATAGGCTACCGCTCAACAATTTAAATCATAACCGCACTAGAAATCGAAGTGTCAACATCACAGTCATACCGAAGGAAAAAAAAAATCAGGGAGTCTGGAACACTGACGCTCACTATTACATCGACGCGTTTCGACTTATGAGTAACATACAAGTAACGCATGTCAACGTGTGTCAACGATCACATAACGTGCCTACAACTTATGGCCAGCGTATGCAGAACGTGTCATACGCTGAGTACGTCGAGAAATTTTCAACATGCTGAAAATTTCTCGACGTACTCGGCGTATGCCAGCGTACTACGACGTATGCCAGCGTGCTCTTAACATATACAAATCTTACCCATAACGTATTCGATGTGTGCCAGCTGGGTTCGGCAAATTTCATATGTCGGCATACGCTGGCCAAAACGTCAAGATGTGACAGCGGCTTCAGACTTCAATGTCTCGTGCGGTTATGATTTGAATCGTCGAGCCGCAGCCTATTAATAGCCGATGCAATGTGATCGTCGGCGATACGCTGCCGCGCTATGCATAAGTTAGACTATCGTTGGGCATAGGTTGTGAACGCCGACAATACGCTCAGAATTCGTTGGTATAAGTTATCTAATATGTGATTGAAATGTTCTGTGTACGTTACTAATACGTTATGCATACGTCCAACACGTTATTATCCGCCCAAAATTAAAAAAAAACATCGATAGTTCAGCGTACGCCAGCGTTTTAGATACATTTTGATACCTTGCCATACGCTGGCTAAAACGTCAAGGTGTGACAGCCCCTTGAGCGACCTGAGACAATGGGGAAGCAGAGCTTGTTTTTGCTTACAATGTGAAAGCATATCATATATATATATATATATATATATATATATATATATATATATATATATATATATATATAGATATATATATTGTTACTGGCCGGGGGTCAGCCGCCAACCGACTGCTCTGAACGGAGCCGCAAGTCGAGTCGGCCCGACCGATCGCCCGGAATATAGATCGCCGCCCGGATAACTCCGAGCGACTGGTCCTTGTACAAGAACCGAAATACGCCAATCGGCAGATCACGTGGGGTAGGGTCGATTGCCAATCTTCAATTTACCTAAATACCCACATGATTCAACTACCATGGGTATTCCACCCTCGACGGAACTCGTACGGAACAAACCGCCGAGGCGAGCTTGTCCGTGCGCGATTCCGAGCGGTGTAATCGCAGAGAACCGTTGGTCCAAATGTCCCCCTATTATGGCAAACCAACGGCTTTCTAACTCCCAACACACGAAATGTTCAGTCAATGAGGGAATGGACGCAACGAGCAGGTTCACATTCACACAAGGACATTTATTATAATAAAACACGTATGCAATTAAATAAGGCAAAACACGTATGCAATTACACAAGCAACAAAAGCACGACAAAAGAACTACAACCGTCTACTTATTATGGACAGTCATTTACACTTAACAGTAGTTCCTACTTATTAGACGGGCCCACGGACACACGTATGCGCGCGCGCGCGCGCGCACGCACACACACACGCACACACACACACACACACACACACACACACACGAAACGGTGGCTGAGGCCTTTAATCACGAGCTCCAGCTCGGAGGACAGGTGAGCTGAAACTCAGAGCTTGACTCGAACCTTTCCACCTCGTGTGGTCTTCAACTTGTCCGGACCCGGGCTCCAGGGAGAGCGAGCTGGATCCAATCATCGCGATCCTTCCCGAGCTCCCGCGAATCCTCCCGCGCTTCTCAACACGTGCCGGTGAGACGAGGCGCCGATCCTTCCTGTCGATCGTCGCTTCCCCGAGGATCCAACTCCAAGAAGAGGCCGATGCATCGCACCAAGCCGGGAAACAAAATGGAGAACGAAAAGCTCCACGAACCAAGAAGAGGAAGAAGAGGAAGAAAAGAGTAAGAAGAAGAAGAGGAAGAGAAAGGAAGAAGAGGAAGAAGCCTCCACTCGCAGCTCGAGCCAAACAACCGGCTCAAGTTCCTTCCAAAACAAAGCAGCAGCCGAAGCTCACTGCGCCAGCCGAAGCAAAAAGCTTCCGAAGGCATCAAGCCAAGCAAGCCAAGCAGGACCCGATGGCTGAAGGACTGCTCTCTCCGAAGTAAAAAAGCTTACTCCTCCCACGGGACTCCCACGAACTCAGCCCGACCACGGGACTCCCACGAACTCAGTCCGACCACGGGACTCCCACAAACTCAGCCCGACCACGGGACTCCCACGAACTCAGCCCAACCACGGGACTCCCACGAACTCAGCCCGACCACGGGACTCCCACAAACTCTTTTCGAACAAAGAAAAGATGTCCTCTTTATCCTTTGCACCCCTCCCCCACACCCGGCGTGACTCGTGCCCTCGTGATCTACCCCCCGCTCAACCACGGGTGGGAGGGAGTTGTTGACGTCACCGCAGGGTTCTTCTTCCTCTTCGCAGTAGAGGGGGAGGGACGTCTCCATTGTTTCATTCCCAAACTATTAAATCGATCCGCAGCGCATCTAATCGATCTCTGAACATTTAAACAATGAAAGGTGAGCTATCGAGGGAACATGCACTTATCAACATAGCTAAGGGAACCTGTATGTTGTGTGCAATTGAATTCCAAATTCGTAACAATATATTGTTGCGGATTCGCGCCCGCCGGCGTGCGGACGGCCACGTAACTCGAATCGCGGCACGTCGCCCACCGGACGGACAATCCAGTCGTGACCCTCTCGGACTAACGCCGGGAACTAGTCACGGGTGGACCTTTCGGTCTCACCACGATCGTGCCAATCGGCCCCCGCGTGGGGTAGGGTTGCTCGCCAAATTCGACCTACCTAAGTACCCACACGGAGGGTAGACCGGGCGATCGCACCTCGCCGCAGGTCGACTTCGGACACGGGCCACTTTAAGCGACCCGTTCCGTACTATCGGGATAACCGAGCGGTGTTATTCGTCGGCCTCGACGGTTCGATTAATTATCGGGCGTTTTAGCCCACGACCAACCCTTTACGTGAAGCAAGATGGAGATTCAATGAAAGAAAAGACGAAGCGAAGCGGGAAAACAGTTCAACATAACTCACATTTATTTCGCGATGAACGGGAAGCACACATATACAATTACACCAAAAGCACATGTAAAAGGAGAAGAAACACAATATTACACAAAAAGCAAATATAAAAGAGAAACACAATGCAGAGCTATCCGACTACCGAGCACACAGCAACACTTATACAATTTTACTTCACAGACGGCGCCGACAACACAGATACCCAAAGCAAAAGAAAAAGAACCACCCTCCAGGATGAGGGGGGTAGACGGGCCTGGGGGCGAGACCGTGTCGGG
The DNA here is from genome assembly GCF_056783735.1 of Eptatretus burgeri. Lineage (NCBI taxonomy): Eukaryota > Metazoa > Chordata > Myxini > Myxiniformes > Myxinidae > Eptatretus > Eptatretus burgeri. Next base: position 75,200,921 of record NC_140964.1, read on the forward strand.
CCTACCCGTCTGATGATGAGACGCAGAGCGGCGGTGGCGCCCCAACTCCGCGGGCCTCGCGGACAGTGTCTGGTAGGGGGTGGGAAAGGGGCCCCCTTGTCGCACTATCTCAGCGCGGGGGGGAAACAGGAGGGGGTTGTTGATGCTCGGGGGGGAGGAGGATATCACCCTGTCTCGGGTCCCGCGACGAGCGTCTCCACCTCGACCTCGGTCGCGCCGCCGGCCTCTCCCTCCGCTGCTCCCCGACTCCGACGCGAGCACCCCCTCGATCGCCTTCGCCGCCGCCACCTCTCCACAGCTCCGTCCTCTTCACTCTGACTACTACCACTTCTTCCCAGCTCCACCGCCAACCTCCCAACCGCGAACTCTTACTCTTGACTTCTCCCCTCCGAACTGAACTGTTTGGCGAGCGCGGCCGCTTATATCCCCCGTGGCCTCGCTCCCCCACCTTTGACCCTTTACCTCCGACCCTTCACCTCTAACTGGCTCCCCATTGGACCGAGGAAAAGTGGGCGTGAATGCTTTTTGATCCTTGAATTTGCATATAGCGACCTCACTCCAACGCCCTGGAGGCGGGGCCAAATCGCCCCACGCTCTCCGATAGGACGGAACAGAAGTGGGCGTGAGTCGTTTTTGATCCGTTTTTCTCGGAAAGTCTGTGATGTTTCTGAACACACTGCTCGGTGCGCGCCCTGCACGAGTCCAGTATCGGTGCCCACAAGTGGCGCAAGAATGGTGGTGATGCGATGGTGGCGAGTTGTGACGGTAAAGGTCGTGGCTGTTGTTGTGAAGCGGCGTTGTGGTTGGTGGTTGTTGTTGTGAAGCGGCGTTGTGGTTGGTGGTTGTTGTGTGATGGCTGTTGAGACGTGGTTGGTGGTGGTAGTAATGGCGGCTGGTCCAAAATAAAGATAGTAAAAGAAAAACGGCTATCCTGAAGAGTCGCAGCCCGCATGAATGACATTTATTCCCTCTAAACAACGGGTTTGGGCCTAACTACACATATACTTACAGAGATATCTCACCTAAGGGACCTGAATGGTGGTTTGTGAATTTCGTCAACCACAACAATATATATACACATACATGCACACACAGTATATATACACATACAATGCCTTCAGAAAGTATTTATACACCTTAACGTTTTCACATTTATCATGTTGCAGCCTGAATTTAAAATCAGTTAAATTGAGATTCTGTTGTCACTGATCTTCACATAATACCCCATAATGTCAAAGAGTTTTTAAAAAAATTAGAATTTTTTATACATCAATGAACAATGAAAAGTTAAAATGTCTTGAGTCAATAAGTATTCATCCCCTTTCCTATGACATTCCAAATTGCACTCAGGTGCATCCATTTTCCTTTGATCATCCTCAAGATGTCTCTACAACCTGAATGGAGTCCACTTATTTCCAATTCAATTGATTGTACATGATTTAGAAATAAACACACCTTTCTGTATGAGGTCCCACTGTTAACAGTGCATGTCAGAGCAGAAACTCTGCCATGAAGTCCAAGGAACTGTCCGTAGATCTCCGAGATGGAATTGTGAGGAGGCATAGATCTGGGGTAGGAAATAAAACAATTTATAGTGTTGAAAGTTCCGAAGAGGACAGTCAGCTCCATCATTAGGAACTGGAAAGAATAACTTGGTATACAGTATACTGTATATCCTATGTGTGTGTATATATATATATATATATATATATATATATATATATATATATATATATATATATATATATATATATATTCACACATACATATATATATACGCACATATATATATATATATATATATATATATATATATATATATATATATATATATATATATATATATATATATATATACACACACACACATACGTGTGTGTGTGTGTGTGTGTGTGTGTGTGTGTGTGTGTGTGTGTGTGTGTGTGTGTGTGTCTCTCTCGACAGTATATATCCAGTTCCTACTGCTAAAAAAAGTGTTAATTTGTACAATTCGGACATCGTTTCACATTTAAGGTATCTCCAGGAGGTGTTTAATATGACGAATCAGCGATCGCTAATCTCTTGCCAAGCCATCAGTTTCTTATCAACCATTGCATTGCAGTGCTTAAGTCACTTGGCAAGTGCTCTGCAATATTCGCACTGTCACTGGATACTGTATATCAATCGAATTGAACAAAGTTCAGGAGATACTTGCCTGCGTTCTGCATGCGTCGGATGATAGCTAACTCGTTGAAGATGTGCAATTTTATTTTTCACCATGTTTCCCCTTTTTGTATGATTTTCTTACATTATACAACCCATCACTTTGGCATATATAAATGCATGTAACAACATTCTCCGCATGCTGTATTAACTTGGTTTTAATGTACCCTACTTCGTTCAATCCTGTACTACCCTAACAACTCTCCCCTCCTTTCTCTCTCCCTTTCGTTTTCTCTCAACTCCCCCCCTCTCTCCCTTTCATTTTCTCTCAACCCCCCCCCCCCTCTCTCTCCCTTTCATCTTTCTCCATCCCCCACCCCAACTTAATATTCCCCTCATCAGCAAAGCGACAGGTTGCATTTGCTCGTGATTAAAATTAATGTTTCCCCGTTTATATTTTGACACCGTTGGGATATTCCTGGGAGAACCACATTCTCACATCCACATTCCACCACTTATTTCCCCAATGAAATTACATTGTTTTGATGGATACATTTGGTCTGGTGTTGATGTAGCCCAGGCATGATTATCTGAATTTCCTCCTGTATATAGTTTCCCTGTACATGGGTGAAACTGCAGAACTTAACAAAAAATTACCCCCGTGTGGGTGTGAGGGTCATCTCTATAATATTTTTTACTATCATAATCGATGAACCGTTGCCAGATATCTCCTAAAATGAACAGACTAGATAGGTTTTGAAAATGGCGACTTTCACAACTTTCGTGACCTCGTGACCTTGACCTCGAATCCAGGAAAAAATATGTCGTTGGGTATCACTCATCGACCTCTACCCATATACAAAATTTCATCAAGATCGGAAGTAAAAAGTTTTCTTTGTATCGGGAGGTGTTTTTGACCATCTTCCAGGTTACGTAGCGGCCAAACGGGGCGGAAATTCAAAAATCTGTCCCGTTAGATACAAGATAATATTTTTTACTATCATAATCAATAAACAGTTGCCGAATATCTTGTAGAATGGCAGATGAGATAGGTTTTGAAAATGGCGATTTTTATAACTTATGTGACCTCGTGACCTTGACCCTGACGTTGAACCCAGACAAAAGTTATTCCGTTGTGCAACACTCATCGACCTATACCCACATACTAAGATTCATCAAGATCGGAAAGAAAAATTGTTGACGGACGGACGTACGTATGGACATTTGGTCCGGCTTTATTAGGTCATCTCGGTGGAGATGACATAAAAAAAGGAAAAACGAGAATTTGCTGGGTGGGGGGGGGGGATTCCGGTGGCTTGCTCTCCCAGAAATTTTTGAAAAGTTGATAACAAAATATGCATTTTGGGGGTGATCCTGTCCATAACATAACAAAAAGAAACTGCAAATGAAAGTGATATTTGCGGATGATTTTTTATTTATTTCACCTGAACATTCATTGCTGGAGCCTGGTGTTGGCTTAACAGTTACGGTGGCTGGCTGAAGATTTTAGGGTCTCCAGCTGTTGAATTAACATCAGGCCGGTTGACTCAGCCCTTCATCCTTCCAAGGTTAGCAAAATGTGTAACAGGGGGGCACTGCATCAGTATTGGCCAGTGTTCGAGTTGTGAATGTATAAGTGATGGGAATACGTCTGAAAGGAGTTCAAATATCACAAGGGAAAGGGAAGTTGCCGAGGTACTTCGTTGAATATCCCTAGAGAACCCAGCAGGGGCGAAGGCAGGAATGTTGATGAAAGATCCAAGTAGAAATCGACTCCCGACTCTTCAGAAAAGCTTCAGCAACCCATGTAAGGCAACGCGAGACGTGCAAGGTACCACAAAGGCAAAGAAGGGCTCTTTGCACACGAGCCACACAAAGGTGCCAGGATCAGGGGGAAAATCGTTACTCCACGAAAGGGTTGTCCTTTTCAGCACAACACCAGGCACAGATCCCTGTAGAGTGGAGTACATCTGATAGACATCAACAAACGGCGGTCGTTCGCGCCCAAAATGATAAGCAGGCGGATCTTTAGCGTTGAAGGAAAAAGACGACTGAGGAATTTGGAATCCCAGTCGATCCTTTATTCCAACCAACCACGACCGAACACCTCCCTCATCTCTCTTCCAGTTGCACCCAGTTCCAGAACACCCCTGATCAACCTGAGCTCGAGAATAATTACATATTATCACATATTATGTGGTGTGGTGGTGGTCGTATGGCAGCTTAGCTGCCAGGTAGCTATCATTTCTTGAAGCGCGACTGTGTCGCTGATGCAGTGCCCCTCTACCAGTACACACACTGGAACTGGTACTCATTTTTCCGACCTCGGAAGGATGACAGGCTGAGTCAACCTCCTAGTGTATTAATTCAGCGGCTGACGGGGCTTGAACTCAGTCAGGACCCTTGGATCCCAAGCCGCCACGTGAACCACTGAGCCAACACCAGGCTTCGTATTATCTGATAATATTTACATATTATCACATGAAAGGCAAAATGATGCCACCATTGATCGCAATGGCATGCGAGGTCCCCTCGACCTTTTTTGAAACAATTGAAGAATTCCACCAAAAGATAAATAGCAAGTCCTAATTTGGTGATAACTCAAGCACTCTTCTCCAGCTATTATATAAATCGCCCATGAGTTATGAATGAACGTCACAACCTTCCATTCCGATCAGGGATCCCCTACCTTTACCTTTTCCAATCCCCTCCATCTTCTTTAAACGGGTGAAATGGGTTAAGAAACGAATCAGCATATCGGCATAGCACCTAAATACCCAAAAATCGCGGCATGCCTTTCTGATGAGGAACATACGGAAACCTCCATATGGGCTGTTAAAAAAGATACGGAATGAGTTTCACCCATGACTGTGTATCCTTGTGGAACACTGGGCAGGGTTTAGTGTTCTTCGAACTCTCGTTTAAAAAGCAATGATTTGTGGAAGTTAGAATTATTGGAAACTGTTCTGCACAGGTGGGAATTTTGCAGGTGTACAATGTTGCTGTAAATAACAAAAACAATGAATAATGCAATGCATAAAGTTCACTGTCGATCATAGCTATGAAATGACAATGTTAAGCAAAGATCACTTTTTATTGTACATTGTTCTCAGGCTCATGGAGGAGCTTCTATCACATGTATAACTTAGTCGAGATCAATGTACTTTATCATCAATTACAATGACATTAGTAGACAATGGATAAAGACATACTGTACATGGGATTTGAACATGGGTTTCCCTACATCATGAGCCAAGAGTTACAATGGCGTTGCAAAAAGCACTAATCCACTTACCGAGTTTGTTGATCCCAGATTTTCATTGTTGTTTTTGAACAAATTTCAATTTGGAAACGTCAAATTTGGAACAACCCACAATCACGGCAGACCACATGAGTAGGGTCTCTCCACAAGCTTTGTAGGTGCTGCACAATCTATCCATCCATTGGGACCATACTCTGTGCAGAGCGTTGGTGCTGCCTAAGCAGTCTTCTTGGCTATTGGGTACAATCCTGGACGGGTTGCCACTCCGACAAGGTATACCAGCAAGCTGGCACTCATTTTGCCGACCTCAGAAGGATGACAGGCAGACTCAACCCCACCTGGTATTAATTCAACAGCAGAGTGAGATTTGAACTCAGGATCCGAGGATCCCAAGCCCATCACCCTCACCATAAAGCCAACACCAGGCATATACACAATAATCACCCTGAAAACGGCTGTGCTGTGGTCAAAACGTCGACATATAAACCTTATTATACGACTTTTGTTTTCGTTTGTGGATTCTTTTTTGTCTTGATAAATTTTGCATTGACCTTACAAACAAAGAATTTCATGAAACAAATTAAAAAGAACATGATTAAGTGTTCAAGAACCAAATAACATGAAGAAGATATTAACCATGCTATATTTCATTATATGTTTAACTTTTATTGTCTTTGCATTGATGTCCTGTGTTTTTTTGGAGCTGGGGGTTAATGTCCTCTAGAGCTCCATGAAACACGAGTTGCTCTGCACATTACACGCAGTCACATCGCATCTCTCGATGCAAGGCACGGCTGTCATGCCACATCTGCCTTCACTGATCTCCCCCAAACCAAGACACCCTCCAAGGGTCCCCATGCGGTGCGCAGCCTCCCCCCACTGATATCCCCGTTCTCATATCTACAGCCATGCATGGACATGACAGCATCACTCACGTCTTGTCGTATTAGGCCATAAAGTTTGTCCGGTACAGCTCAACGATGTTCCTTGCTCCGTAGAATGTTTGTCGCCCACAGGGTAAAACCTTCTGCTACCAACCGCTTGAGACGGTGATGTGATCTAGTGTAACTCGTCTTGGCAGGAGCCGGTCATCCAGCAGATACTGTCAACCCATACTCGCTCCTCATATTCCCCAGAACCACTGACTCACAGAACTTCAACAAGACATTGACCAAAGAGTTTCAACCAATCTTATTCAAAATCGATTCTTCAAAACACACTAAAAACAAAGTCTACATGGGCTCCTCAATACACATGAGTTGAAGCAATTGAAGAACTTGAAGGGGTACAGGGGGATGAGGGTGTAGGTGAAGTTTGTAAAATTGTGGTTGATTTTTAATGAGTGTAGATGTACTTTTGATTGCAATTACAGCTGACTCAGAAAAACTCACTGCTCATTGCATCCTTATATATTTACACTTCTTACACTCTAACCCTATGCCAAACCTTAACCCTGACTCTATAATTATAAACCCTGCCCTAACCTTATCCCTGACACTCATTTTAACCCGAGCCCAAACCTCACATCTTACGTTAATACTGACCCTTACTTTGTCTTAAAACCTTCTACCTCCACAAAACCTCTTGAAATATTAGTCATTAACTTCAGTTTGCACTCACTCAGGTGGGAACTCTGTGTATTACACTCACAAACTTTGGAATTGTGTGTATTAGGCCCTCTGGGTTTGGGAGTCTGTGTCTATTACACTCATTAAGTTGGTGTGGGAACTGTGTGCAGCAAACCCTCTCGGTTTGCGACTCTTATCCTATAGGTTAAAAACATAATTAAGCTGTGTGTGCCTGCGTCTAAAGCCTTCCACTCAAACCCATTGGCTGCACAGTTGGCCGGACTCCACCCAAGATTGCAATTAGGAAAAGCATACACCCAAAATGTTGTTGCCAGGGTGCTCTTCACGTATTATATTTCACTTTTTACCGAGGAGTTCATCCTCTCCCTGTGGCAGCGCAGTAAGGGTCATGTTATTATCCTCTCTGGGGGATATAGATCACAGTAGATCGAGGCTCAGGTCCAATAGTCTGTGGGGGAAGCGATGAGGATATCATGCCGAAGAACGTCGGGTTTCCTCCCTTTCGGTTTCGTGTTAAACAGCAGTAGTGGCTGTAAAAAAAAATAAAATAAAAAGGTAATCACAGTGTTTGTGGTTTATAATACTTTATATACATATTGTGACGTTCATGGGACTTGAACGGTCCCGCCAACGTAGAATGAGCCGAAACGATGGAGGCGGTTTATTTTTTATAACCCAAAGATGGTGGTTTTAATTGCTCTACAGCAAACGGGACGAGGAAGGTGGCACAAGTCGTTTTTCACTGAGTTAATAATGTTTATTTCTCTAACCAGAACGATAATAAGACTCGGCAAGAGGAGGGATCCGTGGGCGATTCGACGGGATGGTGGTGTGGGTTCGGGCGTGGGGAAAACACAAACAATTCCAATGGATATACAAATCTCAAACCCTCTAAGGCGCCAGGTACACACACACACACACACACGCAAGCAGGCGCGCGCACACACACACACACACACACACACACACACACACACACACACACACACACACACACACACACGCAAGCACGCGCACACACACACACACACGCAAGCATGCGCGCACACACACACACACACACACACACACACACACACACACACACGCAACGTAGCTAGTGGTCAGGCTTGCCCATGGTGTTGACGTAAAAGTCACTGGATTGGTGCCGGACGAGCTGGCGTTGCGCTCGTCAGGGGCAGGAGACACGGTGGTGCCGAGGTTCCGTCAGCCCTTCCACGCAGAACCGCGGTTTCCAGCCTGTGAGCTCCAACCAGCCACCGTGGTGCTGCTCCTGGTGGTGTCGACCTCCTGGTGTAGGCCCAAGACCGCTCACAGCCGCCAGGGAGCCAGTTCTAGCACCAAGATGCGAGCAGGAGAGGGAGGCAGGTCCGCCCGCTGTTCGGTCCCGTACTCCGAGCCAGCAGAACTCCAGAGCCAATCGAGGTGAGGCACGAGGCACAGAAATGCCACGAGACATGACAAATCTCGGAACGAACCAGTGCAACGAGAGAGTGCACTCAGACCAACAGCCTGGACCAGACGCTTCCTTTTTATCACTCTTCTTTCAATCAGAACGTTTTTATTCTCGAGTCCTCGTCACTTCCAATGGAGCCCTTTTATTGGCCCTCTCCTGTCGCCTTCCGCCAATCGTGATCAAGGGGCGGAGCCATCCGCAGCACCGTCCTGTTACATCACGGCAAGCCCACAGGGAATACTAAAAGGGGATACGCATAAACACTCACCCAAACGGCCTAACCCGTCTCCCTATCTAATTACGTGACAATTATCATTTCCCCCTGAAAGAAATGGACATTTACTAGACAACTTATCACCACTGAATTGCTACTTATTACATCGAGATCCTGGTACAACTCGAACAGCATGGCATAACTAATTAAACATCCTAATTCCCCTTTGAATGTATACCCGCCCCCCCCACCTCAGACATAACAATATATATCTATATATATATATATATATATATATATATATATATATATTTTTTTTTTTTTTTTTAAATATCTGTTTATGTATATTTTTTAAAATCCGGTCGGGTCGCCCCACAAAATTCCACAAGAAGATATTGATACACGTCGACACGGCATTTGTCCAAGGAGGAAAAACCCTTTGGGGAGGTGAGATAGTATTAGGCCTAAGTCACATTTGGCACGGTGGCCGTAGGGTCTACAAAATCTACGGCTACTAGCAATTATAGGGCGGTCGCAGTATTTCCACGGTCACACAATGTAGCAGTCACATATGTTTGTTTTTTTTCGGGGAGCCACACGGCGTATTTACAAATTGTGGAGACTGAAAACGTGGGGGTGCCGTACAGTCTTTGATTTGATGTCACACGGTGACCTTAGGGCGTCCCTGCGGCGGCCATATAATTTTCAAGGCAGATGCCCCCCCCCCCCATCGCAGGGGGGCCCTAAGGCGAACGTGCGGCCAGACAGACGATAACGAGTGGATATATATATATATATATGCCAGTTTTTTTTTTTTTTACGGCTTGTTGAATTGCTACGGCCAACGTAGAAATGAAAAAAGTTATAACTCCACGCTATAATTCCACGGCGACCCCTACGACCTGTAAAAGATAACCATACGGCGTAGGGCCACCCTGAGGCCACCTCAGAAACTCTGCGGCCGCCGCACGTTTCTGCCAATTCGGGGGGGGGGGGGTATGGCCGCCGTATCCTCGCTGTAGAGCAAATGTGACTTAGGCCTTAGCATCAATATTGTTTTGTAAGAACAATAATATTACTAGTACGTACCCGTACGTGCGTTGCCATACGTGCAAAAAAAAAGAAGAATTGTGAAGTCAATCGTGACGTCATAGCACTGTGTCCTGTCATTGGTTTGGTAAATAAATAGCCGTAACTTGGGAGCAAATTGTCTGATTAATATCAAAACTTGAAAAGGCACATACTCAGGTCCCCAGCAATATACCTGGCAAGTTTCAATTAGATCAGACCAGTGGTTGTCGAGAAACAGCGGTCACACACACACACACACACACACACACACACACACACACACACACACACACACACACACACACACACACACACACGCACACGCACGCACACGCACACGCACGCACACAGATTGCTGGAATTATAGATAGACAAGTGCGGGCCCGTACGTGCATGGCCATACGTGCAAAAAAAAACGTTCAAACCGCGTGCCAGAAACAACAACTACACAGGCCGTTCCTTCGCTCGTGTATGCCCGTACGTGCGTAGCCGTATGTGAGTGGCCGTACGTGCAAAAAAAAAAAAAGAATTGTGACGTCAATCGTGAAGTCATAGCACAGTGTCCTGTCATTGGTTTGGTAAATAAATGGCCTTAACTTGGGAACCACTTGTCCGATTAATATCAAACCTTGAAAAGGCACATCCTCAGGTCCCCCGCAATATATCTGGCAAGTTTCAATCAGATCGGACCAGTGGTTGTCGAGAAACAGCGGTCGCAGACAGACACACAGACACACACACACAGATTGCTGGAATTCTAGATAGATGCTATTGTCATTATTGGTGTTACTAGTGCGTGCCCGTACGTGCGTGGCCAAACGTGCAAACAAAAACAAAAACAAAACTTTCAAACCGCGTGCCAGAAACAACAACCACACAGGCCGTTCCATCACTCTCGTAAACAACACACACACACACACACACACACACACACACACACACACACACACACACACACACACACACACACACACACACACACATTGCTGGAATTATAGATAGATGAAATGAGGTCAATGAGATGACATATGAAGGGGTTGAATGCAGACTGCAGAGCAATGAGTAAGGAAACCCGTCGTTGTGAATCGTTTTTACCACCAAATTGAGATGTATTTCGTTGGCAAGTATGTCGAGTAGAGCTGAATTCCTCAATACTTCCAAAGGCCAAACCGTTTTGACAATTGGAAACAAAAAAAAGTTGTGCACTTTTTTTGATAAATTATTTTCGGAACAATTTTTCTTCAATAAATAAATAATCATAAAAATTGCCTCCATGTACATTGTACACACCTTTATCTCGTTAGCACCTCTTCATAAACAACATTGCTGAGGAAACGGCGCTTCTTCTTTGTTTCCTCGTCCAGGGCAAGAATGCGGAGGCTGCTGGATCTGCCAATGTTTTGATAGATTAGTTTTAATGGCCAATTATTCAATTAGCGCCAACGTATTTTGCCTTTTTGCAATGTCATCGCAAGGAAAAACACAAAGAGAAGAGAAGAGAGAAGAAAAAAAAAATTACTTCCTGGTTCAGAGCATACCAGCTCACTCTGATGTTACCGAAATTTATGCACCGTCTAATATGAAAACGATCATAACTTGGGGCATTGTGTTTATCTATAAATGCGCATAAGAAATCGAGAAATTCTTAGAATACACGAAGTTATCACTCTCCGGAAGTCCGTACGTTGTAACCCGTAATAGGGAACGCGGCTGAGGTTCCCTTCCCCCATCGGCCACGCCCACACAGCAACGTGTCTTCCCATTGGTTGGTAAATAAATGGCCATAACTTGGGAAGTACTTGTCCGATTAATATCAAACCTTCAAAAGGCACATTCTCAGGTCCCCAGCAATATACCTGGAAAGTTTCAATTAGATCCGACCAGTGGTTGTCGAGAAACAGCGATCACACACGCACGCACGCACGCACGCACGCACGCACGCACGCACGCACACACGCACGCACACACACACACACACACACACACAGCTGGAATTTTAGATATATTACCCTAGCCAGAGGAGAGGGAATTGCATTTGGGTCCATTTGTTTGTCTGTTTGTCCACACAGAAAATATGGATGGTTTTTCTCTGCAACCGCTTGTTGGATTGACACAAAATTTTCACCATTGGAGCGACTACTCATGTTGATTTGTTTTAATGATAATTATGTTATAGGTCACGTGGTGTGGCAGCCTTGTTGGAAAAAAGGGAAAAATTTTGACCTCTATCTCCTTCACCACACCATGGAAAAAATTGAAACTTGGCATCTGGAAATCACTCTGATTTGGCAATGTCATCGGTGAAGTGGTATCCCAGTGAAATTTTGACACGTCGAATTCTGCATTCCATTAGTATGAAACTTTCTGTGGTTCATCGAAGGAAAGATGTGAACACAGAAAAAATTATGACATCATCCGTCACATGGTTGTTGTTGTTTTTTTCTAAAAGGAAAAAAAAAATCTTTTACAGATCGAAGTGAAACTGCACTTGTTGGGTCAAAATACAACCAAACCCACAACAAATTGCAACAAAAGGTGTTTCAGTGGTTTTCATTCCTTCTGGATCTCCTGATCAACAGAAAAAAAAGTCTACCAAAACCTGACATCCGGAAATGGGTTCAAACAGTCATTTTCAAGATGGCCGCCACTGGGCTTTGAAATAACTAAAACAGCTATAACTTCTTCAATAATTGTGATAAATAACATAATTGTTGGTTCTGGTCCATGGTTTTAATGGATCAGCAATCCACTGGTGTCAATAAAATTTAGATCTGATCAGTATTTAACATGAAATCCAAGATGGCGGCAAAATTCAAGAGTGCAAAAATCAATAAATTTTCCATCTGAACCAAAATCACAGAACACCTGGTGCCACTGAAACATTTATTTGTGAACATTACATAATGGCAGTTTAGGTTGCAATTTCAGTCCTCATCACTGTCCTCTAGTTCCTCAGAGGCTTGATTTAGTATTTTAGTGGATTGTCACAAAACGTCACTTGGCATGATCCACATGCAGACGTACACGGAAGCCCATTCTTTCTGCAGCTGCAACGGGGTGTGTCACAAGCTGTGGTGCAGTTGCAGTGTATCATCTTCAGAAGAGTGTCTGGTGCAACATTCATGGCAGGCATGATAGGTACAAATCAATTGTCTTCAAGTCCCCAGCCCCAATCCAGAGGATCGAGGTCACCCTCCATCCCCATCCAAACCATGACGTGGTCGTACACTCAGAGACAATGAAACTTGGTGGCAGATTCCGTTGAGGAAGACGTTCAGGTGTAACGAAAGACTTAGCAGCAGCGACCTTCTTTGTGAATATCTTGTTCCGCATGGCTGCCAGAGAACTTGTGCTCTCCCCACCAAATATAACGGCCATCGCTTGGCTGCCAGGTTTCTTTATTTCAGCGTGGCTGACGCCTCTTGAAGTGAATGTATCTGCACACAACTGGAGGCCTTGATCATCTTCCACGAGTTTCTGAAAGACTGATTTTTCCCAATGCCATACACACGAGATGTTGAATCACATTCTGTGAAGGCGTGCAGGAATAACAGTTGAGTGCACAACTTATTCCCAAGAAGATGCTTCATCCGATTGATGTCATATACTTTCAGATTGCTTCTTGACTGCTTGTCTGATCTGAAATATAGTGGTTTTCCATCTGGTATACAGTAATGGAGCAAAAGCATCAACAAATCTGTGTCCTCTCCGATTAGTGTGGTGGAATGCAGAATTGTGCTGTTTACGGCTGTCTTGGCAATGTCCACATCAGCGTCCCCTTCTGCCTGAATAACTGTGCAGCCCACTTTCTTGTTACTGCCGACACATAGGAATTCATCTCTCTTTCCGTCAAATTCAGTTTATCCGGTGAAGTTCAGTCGGATAGCTGTTGGCTTGTCCCCGTCTCTGCTGAGTGTTATCCTTTATCGAAGGGCCTGCACCATAGCCATCAAAGACAACAGTTGCTGTCCCATAGTGTTTTGTTGTGAAGTCCGCATATGCTCTGGCTATTTTGCCATATGCATCTCCCTTCTTATACTTGAGCTTGTGCAGCAAGGATCCACCATCAAGAACATACCTTTCAGTCTTAAGGTGTGCTGAAGGTGCGGTGTCAGGTACTCCTTCACATGCCAGTGCCTTGGTACAGTGGTCATTGGCGGCTTGAGCGAGTTGAGGTTTGTCGCCTTCCTCAAGATCTTGTTGTCCTCAAAGAGGGATGGAGGGTATGGACTGAGCTCAAAACTCATCACGTCCTCAAGTGACAAATCACCTATCTGGGATACCACCAGGAATCCCTGGAATAGCACACTGGAGTCGATGGTTCTGTGAGGAGCAACCTGGAGAGCATTAGAATTTCCCAGGGTCTTTGCTTTCTCTGTCCTCTTGATGGAGAAGGAAAACACAGGTTGTCCAATCATTCCCTCGATGATTTTGTTCCCAACAGCTTCATATTCATGCACGTTGATGTCTTCGCTTGCCACGATACCATTTATGATATTTCTCAATGTAGGATCAGAGGAGAAAGGTGAAAATGCATTCAGCTTTGTGCTTATCTTAGAGAGGTCGAATGCATGTCTTTCAATTCTGGCACCAGTTGCTTCTTTATGCTGTTCGCTTGTTGCGTATGTGAGATCATTGAAGTCCTGCATGGCGACGTTGACCTCAGATGTTATGGGGGCTGACATTGTCCACAATGCTCGGTGTTCCTCTGTCATCTAACTGCCATGAGTCAAGCCACCGGTGCTCTTTAGTGATCTCATGAGTGTTTGTTCGATGACTACATCACAGCTGAGGCCTGCCCAAAACTGGTTTGTTCGCCGGATCCCATGGAAGCCATTTTGAAACTTCTCATACACATCTGGGTGTTTGCTCTCCAGTTCACTCATTTCTTGTACATAGAGATAAGCGGACTTCTGGTAGTTGTAGTGTCCAGCTGCTGCAAATCTTGGCAAGGCATCAGCAACAGCTTGCAAGTGATCCTTCCAAGACCCAGTGTGATCTGCCTTGATCATTGCCTGAGCAGTATGGAACATTTTCTGATAACCCAGCCACAGCTTACTCGTTTTGGATTGTGCAACAAGTTCAGATTTCTTTTTTTCAAGTTCATCAGTGATCTTCACAATTGCAGCTGATTCTTCAAGACTTTCAAGAGAGATGTCAGCCGTTAGCAAGGACAAATACATTTTCTCAATCTCTTCTTCTTGGAGCATGAACTCAGGATTTTCCTCCATGACAGATGCCACAATAATTCGACGTAGACACTTGCTCACCAGTAGATGGCCTCGGAATGCCCTCTGAACAGATTTTCCGGACATCATATGAACTACAGCATTTTCACCATACACCAGTTCCAGGATGTTTTTGAGTCCTGTTTCCGCCATCAACGTGCCTATTGCTCCAAGCAGATTCATGAACGTGTGAAATGTACCCAGCCTAAGCACGATCCCCTTCAAATGGCTATTCTCTGGTGCAGCACTGATTATCTCGGCAGCTTTCCAGTTGATCAAATGTGATCACAGGAGGGACATGGTGTCTGATGGCCATGTTGGACAGGAAGTTCAAAGTGGACAGAATGCAAGCCTTGTCACCTGGATACATATCAATCATTGGCAAATACAGAATGGAGGATGCGCCAGGATGTGTCTGTCATCGGTGAAGGATGTGCATCATCCCCTGCCAGCCTGGTACAATCTGCTAGGAATGGAAGGATAGCTCTCAGAAGATCTCAACTCTCCTGTCACAGACTCAGAGATCTGGGAGGTCTCAGAACTTGATGTTGCGAAGAACATTGGTTGCAAAGCCATATTCTTTGATATCAATTTTGGACATTTGTACAATGTTCAATTCTGGAATCTTCTGCCTTGTCACAAGATGACTTGATTTTCTACCAGGAGTCAATGCAGCGATCATGCCCATTCCATGAAAGGTACCTTTGCCTTCAAGGGTGATTATGTTGTGATCTAAATTGTCACCGGCAAACAACACTGATAGGTCAAATCCGCCTGGTTCTTCAATTAGCAAATCGGGTGTGACACAGCTTGCCGCATTCTTTTCAAACCCTAGTACTTCACCTTATGATGAGCCGTACCCCATATTACACAGGGTTTTCACAAGGAATTTTGACCGATATATGTGATGGACCTGCACAGCGAGACCAATCTGGAGTGGTGGAATTACAGCCCGAGATCTCACTGCTTGTACAATGGTTTGTCCAATACTAGCCACTTTACGTTGCGTGTTTTTTCCAACGAACAGACTATTCAACATATTTCGAAGTGTATCTGGAAGGAATGCCAGTGCAGAGTCAAGTTCAAGTTCTTCTGATTTTGGGTAGTGATCAGTAACAGATGGTACACCGTTCTTGATATCACTCTTGATCAGCCTTGCTGTCGTCTCAATCATGGCCTTCTTTTGTGCCTCTTCATCTCCTTCTCGCTGTGCTTCTTTGTAGAATAACCGGAGTATGTGTGATGTTTTCTCCCTGAATGTAACTATGTCATTTACGCCCTCTCCTTCAGCAATATAAATGGAGTCCCCATATCTTTCCTTCATTTTCTTCTTCAGATAGTAGTTGGTGTATGGAAGAGAATTTTCATCCATAAGAAACTCTTCCATTTTGCCACGAAGGTACAAAGCAGTCATCTGTTCCTCATCATTCATCTCAAGATATGAACACATTCTGGAGAATGCCTGCTCTTGATCACTATCTATCGGACGTCCAGATTTCCTACTTGTTGAATCTGGTCCACTCCGGAAGTGCACTGGTACATCACGCCCAGTGCGGAAATGGACACTGCACTGACGATGATATATGCAGTCAGCTGCATGAAGATCTCCACCATAGTACTCAATCCGCCCTTTCACTGTGAAAGACCAATCATCGGACCGATTCTCACAGCACTCCAGAATGGTTTTGGCAAAGTTGTCAGTCTTGACCTGACTGTAGTCAAAACTTCCAAGGTCCACTGTGGTCCCACAGAACAAGCAGTCAGATTTGCTGTTGAAAGGCTCGGTCAACACACGTGAACTTCGCTTCCTGGACGGTTTGGATGGTCCTTGTATCTTCTTTTGATTCAGGATGTCATGTTGATTTATATACCGTTTACGACAGTCCGTGTGTACCTTGCATCCAGCCGCCACATAAACATCGTCACCTCTCTGAACACTGGCTGCATTGATGCCATCAGCGCCCTTCTGACGAATTTGCACAACGTCACTTCCATCCTCAAGCCTCTCCTTGCAAATTGAACACCGATCTTCGTGCATCTCAGGAGCACTCATTCTTCAAACCTGAAACACAGAAAACAAAACATTCAGGGAAAGAGCATTCGAAGAAAGGGATAGGCTACTCAATCAGAGCCAGGGACATTCCCCTGACATGTAATACATCACATATAATTACTGGTAAGAGAAGACTGAAAACCCTTTTGTAAGAATTTGATAAATGTTGGGTGATTGCCTAACAGAGGTTCGATTATATGGAGACAATTAATTGATTTTACGCCCTTCATTTTTTGCCGTCATCTTGGATTTCAGGTTAAATACTGATCAGATCTAAATTTTATTGACACCGGTGGATTGCTGATCCATTAAAACCATGGACCAGAACCAACAATTATGTTTTTTATCACAATTATTGAAGAAGTTATAGCTGTTTTAGTTATTTCAAAGCCTGGTGGCGGCCATCTTGAAAATGACTGTTTTAACCCATTTCCTGATGTCAGATTTTGGTAGACTTTTTTTTTTCTATTGATCAGTATATCCAGTAGGAATGAAAACCACTGAGAAACCTTTTGTTGCAGTTTGTTGTGGGTTTGGTGGTTGTTTGTCATAAATTGACCTGACTACACCCAAATGGTCCATTCGCCATGCTGAATAAAGTTTTGCAACTATGATGTCATTGGTCACATGGTCTGGCAGCCATCTTGGATTTACCCTAAAACCTTCAAAAATCTTCTCCAGAATGGCTGGACAGATTGAGGGGAACTTCACAAACATGTTCACCATGTGTTGAGCATACTGGGGTGATAAAGAGTAAATTGATGTCACATGGTTCGGCGACCATATTGGATTGAAGAAAATATTAAATAATGTTTTCTCTGGAACTGCTTTTCCGATCAAAGCAAAACTTACCAAGTATCATCGAACAATACAGCTCCATGCACTGTGGAAATGATGATTTCATAGGTCACGTGGTGTGGCAGCCATATTGAATAGATAAATGAACCTTATCCGATCAAAATCAAACTTCACACATAATCCTCTACCAAATCCTGGGCAGAGTCCAAATTTTCAATGCCATCGGTCATGTGGTTTGGTGGCCATGTTAGTTTGAAAAACAAAAATTAACAAACCTTTTTCTCCAAAACTGCTTTACAGATTAATATGACGCATGTTGTGTTACATGGAGTAAGGGCAGTGGATCACAACTGCAAAGATTCGCATCAATCGCTATAGCGGTTTGTGAAATATAATTTTTAAAATATTTTCCTTGAAACCAATGTGGCTGCCACACCACATGACTGATGATGTCATTTTAAGTCAAATGTATGCCACAAGTGCAGTAGATCAGAACTGCAAAGTCTAGTATCAATAGGTTAAATGGTTTCAGAGAAATAATTGTTTAATTATTTCCTTAAAACCAAAGTGGCTGCCACATCATGTGACCGATGAGGTCATTGTTAAATAAATATTTGAAGCAACAGTCGTGGATCATCATTGCAAAGCCTCCCATCAAAAGGCTAAGTATCAGAGAAATTTTTATTTTTATTTTAAATATGATCGACTCGGCATGGGGAATATTTGTTGAAATTTTCAACATCATCGGTAACATGATCTCACAGCCATGTTGGACAAAACATCTGATCCGATCAACGCGAAACTCCAAAGATGTGATCGGCCACCCATTCTGAATTTCACAAAGAGGACATCATGGGTCAGGTGTCCGATTGAAACGGGGTTGTATCGAAGCGGAGCGGCATGGTTTTGTTTTTCACCATAGAAATTTCACGAAACTTTCACCATAGATACGACCACTCATGTCGGTTGTGATAACTATGTGATAACTATGACATCATAGGTCATGTGGTGTGGCATCCATTTTGGAAAAAAAAGAAAAACATGAGACTTTTGTATCTCCAAAACCGCTTAATGGAAAAAATTGAAACTTGGGCATATGTGAAGTACAACCCAAGGAAAACAAGTATGATTTTTTGATGACGTCATGCGTGGCTTCATGATGACATCATAATTGCATGTCAAACACTTTATCCGATCAGTATGAACATTTTTGAGGGTCATCTAGGACTAAAAAAAAAAATTGATGACGTCTTCGGTCACGTTGTTCGACAGCCATATTGTTTTTAACAAAAAAAAACAACCTTCAAAAACCTACTTCTCTGTAACGGCTGAACAGATCAAGGTGAAACATTACCGGTATGATTGCCTATCCACGAGAAGCAAAAACTACTCCACCTATGATGTCATAGCTCACATGGTTTGGTAGCTATGATGTTTTTTGAAGAATAAACGTTTTAAAATCTTCTTCTCCAGAACGGCTTGACAGATGAAAGGGAAACTTCACTTTCATGTTCCCCAAGCCTTCGGGATACTCGGGTGTTCATGAATAATTCATAGGTCACATTGTCTGGCACTCATATTGGTTTGAATTATGAAGTCATCCAATCAGTATGAAATTTTTTGAGGGTCATCTTGAAATAAATTGGTTGACAGAAAAAAACCAAAGAAATGATGGCATCGGTCACGGGGTTCAGTAGACATTTATTATTATTTTTTTTTAACATTCAAAAATACTCTTCTCCGAAACGGCTGAACATATCAAGGTGAAACTTTACAGGTATGACTGCCTATACATGAATAACAAAACATTCCCACCCAATAACATAATCGGTCACATGGTTTGGCAGCGAAATTGGATTTACCCTCAAACCTTTAAAATCTTCTCCAGAATGGGTGGACAGATCGAGGGGAAACTGTACACACGTGTGTCCCCAAGCCTTGGAGATACCAGCATGTTCATGAATAATTGGTAGGTCATATGGTCTAGCAGTCATGGTGGATTGAACAAAAATCTTGAAAAAATTATCTCTCTTGAACCACTTCATTGATCAAGGTGAAACTTCGAAATTATGATCTAGTTGTGATGGTGAATATATGTTTTAAATTTTAACCTGATCGGACGCATGGTCTGGCAGCCAGAATTATTATTAATATTATTATTATTTTAATCTGTGTTCTTTTTGATTTTTTTTTTTTGAATAAGGCTCACTTGGCTGCACATGGATGGGTTTGAGGGTAGAAGAGTAGCAGCTGAAACCTGAATCCTATCCTGGTTCATCCTGATAACTGCTTCAAATTTGCTTTTTGCATATTTGGTTTTCTTCCGATTACTCCAATGCTGTACGCTGTTCCTATTTGGTCTTCCATTTGATTTGAATTGAATTAATTTTAATCCCATTCTGAATTCAATTGAATAATAATAATAAACATCATGGGCCAGGCAGGGTCAAGTGTCCGGTCAAAGCGAGGATACATCAAAGCGGGACATCATCACTGCCAGCAGTTAAAAAGTGGCAGTTCTAGTGATGTCTATTATTAATTACATAACACACCAGTACACAAACACCACACAAAAGAAGTCCTGGCGAGGGTCTGCAATCTCTGATTGCTCTTTTTATTTACATTTGTTCTTAGAAGCGACGTTGAAAAAAGGCCATGTAAGCTATCTATACACCTTAACACAGATTTCACCCAGAGTGGAAAACCCTTTTGGGGAGGGGGACAAATGAAGTCGCTCCAACCTCCATCGTGTGACCCTTCATCCTTCTGACAAATTTGATTGAGATTGGATAAGTTACGACCGAATGTATCGCAATCAGACAGACAGACGCCAAATTATGTATATTTTAGTATGACGATATTACCCTTTTTTGGTCGACGACAGTTATATTCAAATAAACAAACGTATAAGTAAATAAATAAAACAATTACCTGACATATTTGAATAAAAATAAACCTCTCCCGAATGCGGTCGACCTTGGTGATTCCTCTTGTTCCTCAAGTTCCAACTCCTTCTTCCTGCTTCAATGAATGTCAACATTTTTATTGATGGCACACACAGCAGTCGGAAGCAAACTTAGCCTGATGCCAACTGCACGTTCACCTGCATCCATTCGACGAATAACATCCACTTTCACTTCAAAGGGAACACTTTTACGCTGCCTCTTAGCAACTCCACAATACAGGACAGTACATTTATTTTCTTTATGCACGATGCAAAGTTCTGTAGTTCTTTCAGAGATTTTGCGCGATTTCCTGATTTGGTACTTTAGCGATGTATTCTGGGATCTTTATCAGTCTGGAAAGCTCTGATAACACTCGAGGGGAGAAAAAGGGATGGCTTTGAAAATGAAAGCGTGAGTTAAAACCACGTAATTTATGAGCTGCATGAAAATATGCGAGTACGGTGTGGTGGCATTGACGAGCATGGTGAGAAATGTGCCAAATGGCTTCTACAACTCGGTAATGGTGAACGAACAAATGCTGCTGATTTGCCCCCCTGAAATGTGCATGACCATGGATTTTGCTGCCCTCATTCACTGCACATTCCCCAACCTCGCGAACAATTCGAGCAATACACGTTGGATGGCCGAGCGAGCGATTCTGGCGCCACACAATGCAACGACCGAGTTTACGAATGGTTTCCAGGTGAAGAGTGGTGTTGTTCGAATGCAGATGCTGTTATCAATGCTGAAAATGTATCAATCTCAGTCGAGTACCTCAATTTCACTCCATGTTTTAGGCTTACCTCCTCATATGCTCCGATTGAAGCCCAGAATGCTCATTATGCTGTTTTCTAATCTGGTGCCAAATTGTGATTTTTGTAATGGAACATGGATTTTGGTTCAAAAAGTGATCAATGGCCACCTGTTGCAAGCAACAATTTCTGGCACAAACTAGAAGGGCACTCGGTAGAGCGCATACCTGCGCCACGTCATGCCTGATCCACGAGAACATATCGGGCCCAATACATTTTTGCAAATATCATTCTAAATATCGTTTTGGCTCTTTCTCTCAATGGTGAAGAATCACTATTAAAAATTACGTCGGATCCGGATCCGGATCTTCACCAAAATCGAATCAGTTCGTACCTTGTGACATACGCAACCTCTCCACCAAATTTCATCCGGAACCATACACAATATTTTGAGATGTCCTGCACACAGATAGACAAACAGACAGACAGAGAGAGGTGAAAACATAACCTCCTTCACCTTCGGTGACGGAGGTAACAAGACTGCGCTGATCCCACGCATTTGCAATGAAACCCACGGATGACACCTTTCCATTCGAGTGGCAGCGTCGACAGTTTCCAGTTTGCTTAGCCTCCAACATGACCATCAACTCGGCTCAGGGCCAAACACCACATTGTGTTGGAGTGCATTGTGCGAGTCTTTATTTACACATGGTCAGTGAGCTCAATGTCGCCACATCCCACGTCTGTCATCCATGCAAAATTCATTTTGCATTGCAGATAAATGCATCATCAAAACAAAAACCGTTGTTCACAAAGAAATTTTGTAAATTATTTCGCATTCTGTTGACATTGACGCAGGTCCCCTTCATGCCTATGCAAATATTTTCTTGGCATGAAAAAGGTTAACAAAGGCTGCAATCAAAGGTGCAGTCATAATTTGACAGCCCTTACATAACCTTCCAATGGACCGATTGCAATGCATCACTGATGGCATACAGATGAAGAGATAACATAACTTTGCAAGCAATGCCGCATTCTCAAAGCTGAATCGTGTGAAAATACAGAAGGGTTGCCTGTCATCATCAACAAATGACAACTGCAGGCAACAATTGCAGAATCACACAAAATGGTGCTAATTCCCGGCATTGCAATACAGGCCACTGAGGAGTCGTTTCCATTTGTTTGGCAACGACGTCAGTCTCCAATATAGCTCACCTTTGGCATGACGATAAATAAATAAAGGTCAAAATCAAACTTTGCAAAAAGTTGGAGTGTACCTGTGTGATACAGTTTTCACACATGGTCAACTATATGTTGGTGCTCCCCGTGGAACCCAATGAAATGTCACGAGCAGAACGCAGATGTATATTATGTGTGCAACAAAAAAGACGTCGGTGGCAATATTCAACAAAACCGAAAACATATGCAGTGAATTGCTTTGAATTTGCTGTTGGAATAAGTTGTTACCCCTGCCACCGAAGGTGAAGGAGGTTATGTTTTCACCCCCTTTCTGTCTGTCTGTCTGTTTGTGTGCAGGATATCTCAAAAAATTTGTGGACGGATTCAGATGAAACTTGGTGGACATGTTGGGTATGCGACAAGGAAAAAAATTATTCAATTTTGGTTTAAATCCAAATCCGGATCTGATAATTTTTTTAAGTGATCCTTCACCATTCAGAGATCGGGCTAAACCGATTGGCTCATCAAAACCACAACCTATTTGTCTCCATCAGCTTCATCTTCGACAGGCGATACTGCTGCCAAACTCTAACCATTTGCACGAAAGACAGCAGACCTAATAACGGCTAGCTGGCTTTGGCGGGGAACCCCTGACCTCATCATTATTTGACATTCGTGTGAGTGAATATTTGTTCTGGTTACTCCTACCATCACCGAACCAGAACGTCATCCACAATTGGTGACCCCGATGTGATCTAGTTGAACGTCTCAGTCTGAGAACTTCTTGAACTCCACATGTGTATCACTCCCCTGCCAGGATGGAAATATGGAACATTAACAATGGATCAAACAGCCTTCTCTTAAGACACAATGCAATATTAAAACTATATATGGACACTATTCATGCAGAAGTATAAAACTAGAAAAATATTGATATGTAGTTAACAGTACTAACTAGACTCAGTCCATTGTTACTCTGGTAAGTTAGTGCTCTTATAGCGTAAGTACTAAGTAACAGTGGCAGTTAGAGCATGTAGCTTCAACGCTCTGAATAGGTAATTAAATAACGACATTAAAAGAAAAGCAGAGTGTAAGGTAGGCCAGAGTTTTGGATGGAGGGAGGATGATGGAGTGAGAAGATTTACATGAGACTGGATATGTGGGAGAGAAAGGATGGATGAACACACTGATGGAAAACACTTCAGAAATTGCTTTCATGTTACCATTCGGTGTTTACTGTTGTGACTACTTGGTTTTCGTTCAGGGTATTCCAGTAATACAGTCCATGATCCGTTTAGTGCAAATGGATAGAGGGGAGAGGGGGGGGGAGAGACTGAATGCATTTTGGCTGAAATGGGAGTAAATGATAAATGAGTCAGATATGAATACAGACAACAAAAACATAAGGCTGTGGCTTTCATGGGATTGCACTGGCAGAGGGCAAATGGTTGCAATGAGTGCATACCGGAGGATACAAGAGGACATCTGTTTGTAATGAGATGGTATATACATACAGTATTAGGAAACTAGCAAATACCACCCGTCGCTTCGCTGACGGGAATACGAAGAAAGGGGAGGGGAGGAAGGAGAGAGAAAGATGGGGGAGAGGGAGTGGGAGAGAATGAGTGTGGGAGGGGGGAACTAAAAAAAAAAGAGGATGCGAGGAAGGGGGAGTGAAAAAGAGGGGTGGGAGAAAGAGAAAGAGAGGAATGGGTGAGGGAGAGAGAAAGGAGAGGGGGTGAGGAATGAGTGGGGCAAAAGAGGGGGGAGCGAGGAAGGGGTCTCCTTACTACATGTCGCTTTAGACTCAATGAGAGTAAGAGAGAGAAAGAAAGAGAGAGAGAGAGAGAGAGAGAGAGAGAGAGAGAGAGAGAGAGAGAGAGAGAGAGAGAGAGAGAGAGAGAGAGAGAGGTGTGGGAGGAGTGTGCTGCACTGTATTTGGAGGGAGAGTGAGGAAAGGACAGAGAGAGGGGGGGAGAAAAAGAGAGGAAGGGAGTGGGGGAGGAGAAGAAGAGAGAGAAAGGTGAGGGGAGCATTAGCAAAGAGAATGTTATGTTATGCTTTATGACCACACAACATGCACATCCATCCATATATATATATATATATATATATATATATATATATATATATATATATATATATATATATATATATATATATATATATTGTTACGGAACCAGGGTTAGGGTTTAACACGTTGGCGGGGGGGGGGGGCGGAAGGGCGAAGATTCCCTGGCTTGTCTTCCCGATCTCCAGCTCAGAGGCCACAGGAAAACCCCATGATCAAACTGACTGCAGATCTTGCACAGCCATAGCTGCTAGACTTTGACTACTGGCCCAGTCGGGTTACGCTTCGAGGTTTCTGCGATACCTAACTACAGGCCATGCCATCAGCTCCACACCTGATGATCTGCCGAGCGGAACATACAGGTGCAGCACCAGATAGTCACGTGAGCCAATTAGTGGGGCAGAACGTTCCATCTATTACTAGTACACATTAATCGACTCAATAGGAAAGACAAAAAGGGCAGGTTCGAAACAACGATTTCCCAAAGCATTGCAGCACACAAGTATTTACAAGGGTCAATGAAAGCAACACATTTACATTGATCAAATACAAGCAAAAGGCACAATAAGAGAAACCACACCGCCAAAATCACAACCACAAAATGTTCTCATTAACGCTTCAACCCTTACATAATGTTACCCTTAGTCTAACACGTATGACATGGGCCCAGCAGAATCACAATCCGAGGAAGTTAGAGAGGAAGAAAATAGGAAGGGGCGAGAGAAGTTCAGGGTGGAGGTTCAGCCCCTGGGCTTACCCCGGGCACCGCCGGTGGATGCGTACCAGTCCTGATAGAGTTTGGGTGAGGGGAGGGAAGGTCAGTGTGTTATCGAGGGAGAGAGAAAAATGTGAGGTACAAATAAGTATGTCAGGAATGCAGCCTCGTCCTTTGCTAGAAACCTCTGCCTGCTTGCCTCACACCCACTGGACGGCGCTTCGGGCTCAGGGTAGCCCAGACCTCCGCACAACATGCACCTCGGTACAGCACAAGGAGTCTCTCTGTCTGTCTGTCTGTCTCCCTCTCTCTGTCTGTGTCTCTCTCTGTCTGTCTCTCTTGGCAGCAGATCGCTGGTTCAGTTAGAAGGTACAACCAGCACCCACGTTCCACTATTTATCCCACTTGAGTGGGACAGAGTCTGGTGGGATCAAAGCTCAGATGTTCACCTCTGATCGCACACAGAGAGTTTGGATTGGGCGCTTTCTGAAGCACCACCTTCTTCCGCTGTCAATCAACTCTGGCCAGCGTCCGGCTGCTGTTATTTGCAACGGTTTTTCCCGCTAATCAGCACTCCCGCCAAAGTCCGTTCAAATGCAACAACGTTCTTCCTCGTGCTGCGTGGTTCATGTGATGGTGTTTAATAAAGGTGTCTGTGTGTGGTGTAAAATATGGGCCACCAGAGGAACTGTGGATAGTGAATTATAATGAGTAAAAGGATCGCTAATGTCTTAAATGTGTCTCTAGAGGTTTGGATCAAGGAACAGAATTGGAGCTGTGGATTTCGGATCATGGGAGGTGTTGCTCCTGGCAGGGCTATGGAAGGAGGAACAAGATGACCTCTCTATAGCCCTTTGCAATGCATATCCTGTGTCCCACTAAACCATGGATGGGGTAATCCAAACACAGATGGTGGACATTAAACACGTGACTGATATAATGATCTTGGGGAACCGCCATGCTCGGACGTGCGCTCACCCGGGGAGGCCGGTTTGCAGAACCGCCACAATATCTATATCCAGGCACGTCCCTCTTTACATCAGAGGTGTGGTTCCTGGAAAACATCATTTAAATCGAAATAATGCAAATCGAACTTCAAAATTCCGTTTCACTTTTCAATGTATTCAAGGGGGAAGGCGTTTCAAAGAATAAATAAATTAAACTATTATTACAATACTACCCGTCGCTTCACTGATGGGAATATTAGATTGGAGGGGGAGCGAGTAAGGGGTGGGGGAGAGAGGGGAGAAGAGCGAGGCCTCACCACCCATTGCTATACACTCCGGGAGTGGGGAGGGAGTGGGGAAAAGTGTGTATGATGGGGGAGAGAGGGAGGTAGTAGGGAGGGAACGGGGTGTTCTGGACATTTGTTTTATAGGGGGACTTGAGGGAAAGTGAGGGGGGGGGTTGTAACCTTATGCCGGCATTAGCACAGGACTGAACAAAATTGGGTATGTTCAAACACATCATACTAAACAATGCCCAGACACCACTCAGAGATATCTGTGGGGGTGGGGGTGAAGGGGCTTTGGGAAAGCAAAGCGAGAGGGAAGGGGAAGGATATAAAGTGTGTTCTCCTTCAATCCTCAAAAAAGCTGCACCAGTGTCCATGCATTTATTTAATTTCCACACATACGAAAGGCTTTGGAATCTGTTAACCTGAGACAAATGGCGGAATTGATCAGAGCAGCAATTCTGACTGCTAAAAAAACAAAAACAAACAGCTTTCATTTGTCCAATTCGCACATTCTTTGACACCCCTTCCCATACGTGACCTCCAGAGAGTTGTACCATGGTGGAGGGGTTTGGGAGGTAGATAGCAAAAGGGGAGTGGAGGGAAGCGTGAGGGGAGGGAAAGGCAATGAGGGGTGGGGGGGGAGGAAGGGAAAGCAGCAAGAGAGGAGGGGAAGGCAGCATGAAGGGAATGGAATGCAGTGTGAGGGAAAGGGAATGCGGTGTGAGGGGAAGGGAATGCAGTGTGAGGGGAAGGGAATGCAGTGTGAGGGGAAGGGAATGCAGTGTGAAGGGAAGGAAATGCAGTGTGAGGGGAAGGGAATGCAGTGTGAAGGGAAGGGAATGCAGTGTGAGGGGAAGGGAATGCAGTGTGAGGGGAAAGGAATGCAGTGTGGTGCGACGATGAGCAGCGAGAGGGGAGGGTAGGCAGCATAAGAGGAGGGGAAAGCAGTGTAAGTGGAGGGGAAGGTAACATGAAGGGAAGGGAAGGCAACGTGAGGGGAAGGGAAGGCAACATGAGGGGAAGGGAAGGCAAGCAGCGTGAAGGTAGGGTCGGCAGCATAAGGGGAGGGGAAGGCAGCATAACGGGAATAGAAGGCAGCATAAGGCCAAAAAAAAAAATGTTGCATTGGCGTAACAGGTCACTGAAAAATAGGGTAGGTCGGTCGGGATCTTTTTTTTTTTTCTTTTTCTTTTTTTTTCCGAATAAATCCCTCCCAAAATCTCCCCCAGCTCGAGTACCACCCTTTTTGTCGGCGGGTTCTGTCCGAAACACTTCCGGGTTTTTGCGATCGCGATCGCAATCGCAATCAACAAGATACTTGAAAACGATAGCAAAACAACAAAAATAGCAATAAAATAGGGTCGACAAAATTTTTCGATAGCAAAAAAAACAAAAAAAAAAAAACGTAGGGTCGGCGGAATTTTTAGGGTCGGGCGGGTTACGCCAATGCAACATTTTTTTTTTGGCCTAAGGTCAAGGGAGGGAAGCGTGAGAGGAGGGGAGGGGAAGGCAGCATAACGGGAATAGAAGGCAGCATAAGGTCAAGGGAGGGAAGCGTGAGAGGAGGCGAGGGGAAGGCAGCATGAGGGGAAGGGAAGGCAACATGAGGGGAAGGGAAGGCAGCATGAAGGGAAGGGAATGCAGCATGAGGGGAAGGGAAGGCAGTGTGGTGGGAGGATGAGCAGGGAGAGGGGAGGGTAGGCAGCATAAGAGGAGGGGAAAGCAGTGTAAGTGGAGGGGAAGGTAACATGAAGGGAAGGGAAGGCAACATGAGGGGAAGGGAAGGCAGCATGAGGGGAAGGGAAGGCAACATGAGGGGAAGGGAAGGCAACATGAGGGGAAGGGAAAGCAAGCAGCGTGAAGGTAGGGTCGGCAGTATAAGGGGAGGGGAAGGCAGCATAACGGGAATAGAAGGCAGCATAAGGTCAAGGGAGGGAAGTGTGAGAGGAGGGGAGGGGAAGGCAGCATAACAGGAATAGAAGGCAGCATAAGGTCAAGGGAGGGAAGCGTGAGAGGAGGGGAGGGGAAGGCAGCATAACGGGAATATAAGGCAGCATCAGCGCAACTGAAGAAAGCATGTGGGGAGGGTAGGCAGTGTAGCAGGGCATTACCGGGGTGATAAAACAAGCCCAAACAGCAAAGTATTCTTTTTAACCGCCGTGTTCTGTTTAAAACCGCACAGAAAATTTATTACTCCATCTTCTTCTTCTTATTCACTTTTAATGATGCGAGTCTCGTTTCTTACATGGATTAGATTCAGAAAACGCTGATTACACACCACCTTTAAAAGCATCACAAAGCAGGTCGCTTGACTTGCAACACAGGTGAGAAAAGGATAAGAAAAAGCAGCTGATATTTCAATAATTTATTCGCACGATTTTTAAAGGGTGAAAGTTAATTTTTATTGCAGTATTGTTGTTTTTTTGAGCAATTACACAAAGATTGGTATTTCCATCAGCGAAGCAATGGGTCTTACCTCTCGTGGCTTTGAAACGAACAACCAAGCAGCTTGGTGAGCGCTCGTCAAGTGGCTAAAGCTCTCAAGCAAGCACTCCAACGGATCGCCTTGCTTGGCAAACGATTACCGATTGGTCATCTCACCCTATGCACCCTGAAACGCCAAAGCAATGTCCGAATTGGACAAATGAACACTTTTTTTACGAGTCGGAACTGCTGCCAAGTTCAAATCTGGAGCTTAATTTTTTTTAATTTAGCTGAGATTAAGAGGTTCCAGAGGTTATGGCATGTACACAAATTAAATAAAGTCATGAGCGCTGGTATCTCCAGATGTTTATAAGCACTGCAATGTATCCAGAGATTTGTAGGTATGATGATCAGGCAATCGATGATACAAGTGAGGAAAGTGGAAAAAAACAACTTTGTCGTTAAGAAATCATTGCGGCCTGTTCTAAGCCAAGGCATTGCTGAGCAGGCCAAAACAAATGGCAGCTTTAGGCTCTTGTGAACTGACAGAGGACAGAGGGCTGAACAAGATGGTGGGTTGCCATCTTGGTCAGGCTTATTTTTGGTTTTTCGTGATGAGCACTCCCTGAATTATCGTCAAAATGGGTGTTTAAATTTACCCAAACGCCCAATTTTCATCATGCACCACCTTGGAGTTTCCTTTGTATGCATGCAAAGTTTATGGTCGCTAGGTTTCATGGATTTGGAGTTATTTATGGAGGAGATGGACAGACTGACACACACTGACATTTATTATTATAGATAGAAGACAAGCCTGTAATTACTGGTATCTATAAGAAGATATATGACAGTAATAAGATGGTACAAAAGGACCTGAGGCTGTAGTGCATTGGTATAAGAGGGTATATGATTGTAGTGAGACGTGAGTATAAGGCTGAAATTAGTTGGTTTAAGAGAGTATATGATATGATTCCAATGGCATAGTACCAGAGGTTATAAAGTTGTCATTCGTTGGTGTAAGAGTGTATATTATTGCATCGCCATGGTTCAAGAGGTTAAAGGTTGTTGTTCGTTGTTATAAGAAGTTATATGATTCCATGGGCATGGTAATGTATATCTTCAACCTCAAAACAAAACCTCTTTCCTCAAAAACAGAGAGGTTATAAAGCTGTATAGTGGGCAGGTGTAACAGGGTATATGATTGCAGTGTGATGATTTGTAATAAGAGAGTACATGTGGGGAGTTCCAAAACTTAAATAAACGACGTAATCGTCAAATCGGTTTACCAAGGTGTAGATATTAATTGTTTTTTTTCAGCATTTATATATTTCTTACAAATCGTATTATACTTTTTGTGTTGGACAATTAGGAGTATCTTGTTTGTCAAACTTTTTGAAGACGTGGTGTCAAGAAGTGTCAAAGACAAAAAAAACACTTGCTACCTGCAGTTGGGGCTGGAATTTATTATTTTTTTCGTGGTTCCGGCAATAACTCACCGACTCTTGGCGAAACAAACCGTGGGATCGTTAACGTACACCATCAACGATAACTGCTTGCGAGCAAAACGGGATGGGGGCACATATTGGTGCCTTGCTGTTCCTGTGAAACACCAGGGTGGCAGTTTGTAGCTGGGTCAGGATTGAAACGCAGGTGAGATTGGGCAGAGGCGCGTATGCACACATTTCGGGTATACCACCAACTTAATGATCACTCCTTATATATTCACGGGGAGTTCAAAAAGTTCGCCGAACGAATGAGATACTCACATTAATCTGAGATGCCCAAACAGTATCATGATGTGTGTGTCTTTAAAAATTACCCCCGTGTGGGGGTGACGGTCATCTCTATAATGTTTTTTACTATCATAATCGATGAACCGTTGCCAGATATCTCCTAAAATGAACAGACTGAATAGGTTTTGAAAATGGCAACTTTCACAACTTTCGTGACCTCGTGACCTTGACCCTGACCTCGAACCCAGGATAAAATATGTCGTTGGGTATCACTCATGGACCTCTACCCACATACCAAATTTCATCAAGATCGGAAGTAAAAAGTTTATAAAGGATATATATATATATATATATATATATATATATATATATATATATATATATATATATATATATTGTTATGTAATGGAAAAAAACAACAAGTCGGCCTGTGTTGGATTATTGCGGGTATTTCGTTCCGAGAACATTTGGAACACCTTTGTATAACACACAATTACACTCAAACAATTTGGTTAAACACTTGATTGTCCTCCATCGAGAAATTAAAGCAATTACGACGTATTGAAATAAACACAAGGAAATCAAATTTGTTCATGAATGAATGGATGGATGGTCGAGGCTAACTGCACAGCCTCCGATGCGGGCAACACAATATCTCACAGTCTGTGACGTCAATCATCTTGCAAGGACTTTCAATGTTTTTCCTTTCCTCGAATACACAAGAAGGAACCATTAAGTGCGTGGCCTGACATTGAAAAAAATTCCACTCAACGAGGTGAACGAAAGTGTTCTTTTGCTACATTCTTCACAATCAAACGAAAGACCAAAATGCTGCATCAGAGTCATCAGAAGGAAACCCGAGTAAGTAAAGATTAACTGACCTCGTCGTTTACTCATAATTCAATGGTTTCAAATGAGGCTGCAAGGTGAGCTTGCCAAACGTCGCTCGGAACCATGTGACTTGTAACGCAGGTGAGCACTGTGAGCATCACCCTGAGAATCCGGCGGTTTGTAAAACCGACGTCGCGCAGAGCTTGCGCTCGTACACTCGGTCGAATAAGGCACTCGGTGCATTTTAATGGTTAAATGAGGAAAAGAGAAATTTATGAGCCATCCCATTTCCACGAATGTCGAGGCTCAGCTCATCCACACAGCATCGCTCAATCAGCTCCGCACCGCGCTTCACGCTCCAGGCGTTTCTTTCTTCTCACGTATTTTTTTTTCCTTCCCTTTATTTGCCAGGCCGGCCCGTATCTCCCCACCAGATGCCTGCCTTTCACTATCCGCCCTCTGGCTAGTATTAGGACGGCCGCCTCTTCTGCCGAGCGTTCGCCTTAACTAAAAGCGCCGAGGATGAGCGCACAGAACCCGCTCGGCGCCCCCTCCACTCCGCCCGCAGGCCCCGCTTCGGCGCGCATTATTACGGCACGATCTGCATATCAAGGACTCCTCCGCGGGCGCTCACCAAGCACAGCCCGCCCCGGGGGCACGGCGAGGCGCCGAGCTGACTTCAAACGGCGGCGGCATCGAGTCGGGGAGCGCACCACGCCCGCCCGGGGTCCCGTTAGCCGGACGATCCCTCCGCCGGAGAAGAAATGCGTAAAAACGGAGCGCAGCGCATAGGGCTCTCAGGAATGTCATCGTTGTCATCGAACGCGGAGCTTCGAGAATTCACGGCCGCTCAGGATAATGCGTCTCAAAGTTGCAGGACTCGTGGTGAATTGTTTGCTCGACTGCAGCAGGTAGGCAGGTACGTGGGGCCGTTCAAAAAGTCCTACGAACGACACACTCACGGCAGTTCAAGACGCGGCAACAAGCGTTTTTATTCTTTCCTTCTTTATCGATTAGTATTAATGGAAGGAGTGTACGAAAAACTTGTTTTTTCGTGATTACATGTACTTATTGCTCGAATTATATGAAACAAATAGCAATCTTGGCGCGTCTTGGACTGTTGGATCTCGTCACGAGAACATGTTGAACAGCCCTCGTTAAGGAACGGCACGTGGGATTATATATTGCAAACCTGGAAAACACTGGCGATTCATCTCGACGACACGTGTTGTGCAGCGTGTTGAAAATTCGATCGAGATGCCGGTGAAGGTGAGCAGGCGTTGAGTGCGCCTCATGAGTCTCTGGAAGGTGCGGCTGTTGGCAACGAATGGCTGATGAAGGCCAAGCTGAGATATCTGTTTTCTGTCGCCCAGAGGAAAAAGTAAAAAGAATTTCCGTTCAAGGCATAGAGGAAAGCAAACGTAATAAATAATGCCATCAGCCGCATGTCTCGTAAAGGGAAACAAAGAAAATCCAAGGAGCACGGTCAGCAGCTATGCTACTCTACACACTCAAAATATATACCTCGTCATATTACAAGCCATAGCACACCAAGAAAGGTGTCAACACCGTGTCGTGAAAGACCATCGGTATTGTCAGTGACACATTATGTCTGCAGAACAATGCAGATTAATTGATAGTGTTTTAAATAGTCAGATTGGGTTTTTGTTTTGTTTTTTTAAATGTGATTGCAAGCCACCATTGAGTTATTGCACAGTCCACCAAGGGGGCGCAGCATTCTGGTGCACGTCTTCTTTGCTGAAGTTTAGCAAAGCTGGCTGTCCTGTCGCACGGCGCGACGTTACGTTGAATCGGGGACAAAAGACGTATTAAGATATACAAAAGCCTTAATAGAAAGCCTTACAGGCCAGAAAATCGGAACCAGTGCCGAATCTTACCTGGTATTCCCAATTAAAACGTCCGTGCAGAAATATAAGTAGTGAACCTGAAACTAAAACGGCTTGAAGAAGAGTCAACAAATTAAAAATATATATATATTTAACACTGTGAATGTCTGTCCCCCTTCATAGGGATAGTTTGAGGAGGGGTTTTAAGGCCAATCTTTTACCATGATTGTGTTCACTGAGGTCTATTTTTGAGGATAAAAAAAAACTCGTAAAACATCCTCCATAAAAGAGTAATTACATCTCTTCAATTGGAATTGTAGACGGTGGCTCGTAAACCGAGCCTCATGGGCGGTCTACAGAAGCGTTTTTTAAAGTCGCAGCAAATACAAGGGGCAGGGAGGCGAAACTCACTGCGCATGATTTGCAATGCACACAGATTAAATGTGTGTTAACTTACATCCTTATAGGATGTCTAATAAATAAAGAAAATATAAGCACACCTCACACCAGGCCGAGGCTTCAGACTTTGGCATGCTCATGAGGCTGTACTGTCGAAACGAAACGTCCCAGAGGATTAAAAAAAAAAACAAATAGGGTCACATTTGTACATGTAGTGTTTTAAAATAACTCTTTTTTTTCTTGCTACGGAACATCATATCTTCCAGTCGCCTTGAATATTTCAAATAAAATAACTCCAACCCGTCATTTTTGACAGGCTTCCATATTAATACAGTATCCTGACAAATCTATAGGACGACGATTCACAGCAGAGTCCAGGGGATTTACGAAAAGGTTTATTTGATACCTCGCATGTCTCTAATAAAAAAAGTTTAACGAAAGTCTGAAATGGACAAATTACATCCACTAATAGGTTAAGATGAATGTACAACAAAGCTAAATCCAGAAACAAATGGTGAACATCAAGTTAATAACCTGAGCAGAGCATTATTCATCGACGCATCAGAAAAAAAAAAAATTCCACGTCACGATGTCTGAATGGCCTTGGAGACATCTCAGAACGAACCGATTAAAAGGAAGATTTAAACAACACTGTGCAACTGTGCACCACATGTCGAGAGCATTGTGAATACAGAAGTCAAACCAAGTGGAGTTGTTACAAAGGCAAAAATAACTGTCGATTATAATTCATGTATTGTTCCTTAATTACCAGAATCAACAGAGCTTCAGAGGCCACCGAATGGACAAAATCAACTCTTACCTCAAAAAATTACTTTCAACATCACGTAGGAAGTTACCTCTGGTTACTAGAGCTGTACAAGCAATATTCAGCGATCCCAGGTTTATATCCTTTCCATGAATAAAAGAATGTGTAATGTGTTACCAATGGAAAAAGGGCCATTTTTATGTGCTCTTACCTTTTCTATCACCTACTGGTACTTACTTTGCACTCTGAACGAGGAGGAAGAATAGGGGAGGTGCAAAAGCAACGGATGTGCGTAAAAGCATCAAGAGATTAAGTCGCAAGTGAACGGTAGATGTCCCATAAGCAGCCATATGCAGATGTTTGGGGGTACCATCGTTGCGTTTATATTAGCAAATAGAGCAGGCGTTGCCCATCTCCTCTCAGGGAGAGATTCTGAGCTGCCATGTGAATCATACCGACACCAGCGAGATCACTGCGACAAGGTTCTACGAGCTCCACCATCAAGCTCATAGGTGATTTAAATAATTAATAAAACTAAATTAATACTTGTATTCATGAAAGAATCATTTATTCTTTAACGTGAGACAGTCCAAGTAAATTGTTTTATCATCTTGTCTGATCTGATCTTCCCATCGTAAATCTATATTGTTCCTTTTCTGTGCTCATGTCGTTGAGAAATGGTTCTACTGAAGCAAGATGGCTGAATGTGACACCCAATTCCGATACGTACAAATAATTTGGAACTTATCAAGGACACTTGCCCAAAGAACCACTTCTAAAAAATTTTTCAACATACCAAAATATATTTCATGTCTACAAGCAAGTATAATCAGACAGGTCGGGAGCTTTACATCTGTACCAAATACCATTTACTGAAGAAAAGGACGCATTACTTTTGGGATAACCATCGTATATACATAATCTTATTGATTTAGTCTGTCAGGGCCAGCGTAAATGTGCATTTCACCAACCTGCTGTCTTTGAAGATGGCAGGATGTGGTTGATCACTATCTTGAACTGCAGACTCTCAAGTTCCTGCGCTGCATGCGAAAACCCACCAGGCCTCGACTTGCTAACATTAAAAATCCAGCCCAAAGTGGCACACCAAAACAACAAAAGAACTTGCCTTCGCCTCAGCTCGCCTTTAAATGCCATGTTTATGGGCAAGAGACTCCATTTAAGTGGCAAATCGCTTTTCATCATATTTTTTTAACCATGCTGCTTCAAAATAGACATCGCAGTTCGTAACTCAAAACCATGCTACCTCGGCTGATGGCGTGACTGGGCCCACAACGCTCGGTGAGCTGTTTATATCATGCATGGTAGAGGGAACCAAATCCTGGGAACCCAGAACCTGATCCTCAATGTTAATCTGTGTAAATTCAAAGGGAAATCATTTCAAAACGCTGACCTAGAGACATAGTTACACGTGGTGCTCAAAGCCTTATTCACCAATTAGATGAGGGACTCACAATAGGCCAAGACATGACAATAAGGGATCACGATGTGTGTGTGTGTGGATGTACATATATATATATATATATATATATATATATATATATATATATATATATATATATATATATATATATATATATATACATATATGTATGTATATGGTAGAAGAACTACCCGGCGCTGCGTGCAGGTGGTTGGGGGGGGGGGAGTAGGGGGTACCCGGGCCTGCCCAGCTGTGTGAGCTTTTCCTCGCAGTGGTTTTAGGACGTGTTCGACATATTGACCTCATGGTGGTTATCTTTTACCTGCGGGCCAATGGAAGCAGTGCCTGACCCCACATCCCAATATACACTTTATAGTAGCCGTTTTGGCCTCAAAATGGACGTCAAGGCTGATGTGTAGTAGCTGAAAACCTTGCCCAGATTCTAAAGTACCATCACACAAAAGTTGGGGGTTCTAGGTGCTACATTTAGGCTGTGAAAGAGTAATGCACAAATGCACAAACAAACACTTGAAGATATTTATAAGATATCAACGTTTTCACTGCACAACATGTGCCGGAACCCCGATGTAGTTTTTTTTCCCGTGCAGCACTGGATACCACACTCAAGCTGGGTCACTGAATATATATATATATATATATATATATATATATATATATATATATATATATATATATATATATATATATATATATGGAGAGAGAATTACCTTGCGGGGTGGCGGTGGTAGTTGTGCTCAGGACCTGGCCTGCGTACCCCCAGCACATATGCAAAATGTGGTGTGGATTGGCACAGCCATACAAGTGGATATCACAAGTGGGATTCCCACCTTTGCTGAGGGGGGGGGAGGGAATGATTTATTTTGTGTCCGTGACCTGACCCTGGATACCCCCAGCACGATTGCAAAATTTGTTGGAGATTGGCCCAGCCATTTTCTTCTTATGAATTTCAGACATGTACAAAATCCATACAGAGAATTTCCTTCTTTGGAGTGGGGGGGGGGAGGAGGAGGCAGTTGTGCCCATGACCTGAACCTGGATATTTCCTTGTGGAGGGGATGTTGTGGAAAAGGAGTAGCTCAAAACCTCACCCAGATTCTGAAGTACCGATACCCAAAATTTGGGGCCTCAAGGTGCTCTGGTATGGCCAGGAAAAAAAAAATGTTCAACTGCATAAACAAACACACAGACACTTGAAAATATTTAAATATTAGTATATAAAGCTCTTTCTCACCACTGATGGATTGACAGTAAAGATCAGGAACTTCTGGGAGACGTAGAAAGCTGAAATTTTTTGCACCGATGGACATCGAAGCTGACACACCGGAAAAAACATTACAGAACTGTCGGAAAGCATCCTTAAATGAAAAAATAAATAAATGAACAAATTTTTTTTATAAAATTCAGGTAAGCAACCCGAGACAATGGGGAAGCACCTTAGTTTTGTGTGCCAACCGACATTGAAGCCGATACACTGGAAAAAATCACAGAACTGTTGGAAACCATCCATAAATGAAAAAAAAAATACAGGTGAGCAACACGAGTCAATGGGAAAGCACGTTGATTTTGTGTGCCAATGGACATCGAAGCCGGTACACTGAGAAAAAAATCACAGAACCATTGGAAAGCTTCCGTAAATGAAAATATAAATCAACCAGAAGGGCGCTCAGTATAACGCATACCTCCGCCACGCAATGCCTGATCCACGATAACATATCAAGCGCAATGCATTTTTGAACTAGAAGGGCGGTCGGCAGAGTGCATACCTCTGCCCCGTAATGCCTGATCCAGGAGAACATATCTGGCCCAATACATTTTTGAAATATTATGCTATATATTGTTTGTGAGCCTGATCTCACAATGGTGAAGAATCACTTAAAAAATTATAGTAGTCGGATCTGTCTTCGGATCTTCACCAAAATCGAAACAATCTGTTGTGGTCTCACACCCAACCTGTCCACCAAGTTTCATCCGAATCCGTCTGCAACTTTTTGAGATATTGTGCTATATATCGGTTTAGTTTTAGCCCTATCTCTCAATGGTGAAGAATCACTGAAAAAATGATCAGATCCAGATCCGCATCTTCACCAAAAATGAATCAATTCTTCCTTGTCACAAACCCAATATGTCCACTAAGTTTTGTTCGAATCCGTCTGCAACTTTTTGAGATATTGTACAAAATATCGTTTTTGGCCCGATCTCTCAAAGGCGAAGAATCACTCAAAAATTCGAGTGGTTGGATCTGGATCTTCACCAAAATCGAATCAGTTTATCGTTGTCACACACCCAACCTGTCCAAGAAATTTCGTCCAAATCCGTCCTCAACTTTTTGAGATATCCTGCACACAAACAAACACACAGAAAGGGGTGAAAACATAACCTCCTTCACCTTCTGTGGCGGAGGTAAATATCATGCCAGATATCGTTTTTGACCCTTTCTCTCATTGGTGAAGAATCACTTTAAAAAATAAATAATTCTCGTATCCAGATCCAGACTCAGATATTCACCAAAATCGAATAATTTCTTCCTTCTTACACACCCAACATGTCCACCAGGTTTCGTTCGAATCCGTCCACAACTTTTTGAGATATTGTGCTATTTATCGTTTTTGTCCATATCTCGCAAATGCGAAGAATCACTTCAAAATTCGAGTAGTTGGATCTGAATCTTCACCAAAATTTAATCATTTCATCCGTGTCAAACACTCAACCTGCCCACCAAATTTTTTCTGGATCTATCCCCAACTTTGTGAGATATCCTGCACACAAACGAACAAATAGACAAATAAGCAAGCAGTCATAGACTGGTACTTATGAAATCGTCAACTTGACCTCTGACCTTGTCTAATAAAAGCTGTCTCTGGAGAAGGTAGCGACGCAAACCAGAAGTTTCTACGATGATTCTGTACCAAACCATCAAAAATCGAATGTTTGACCTCACTGTGACCTTGATCTTTGACCGATTTTGACCAAAATCTAATCATCACTAGCCATCACCCTCCTGAATCACGTGGTGTAATTTGACATTGGTAGCTTCTTCCCTTCTCGAGTTATCGTGCCTACAAACAAACACACAAACAAACATACAAACAAACACACACACAAACACAAATATATGAAACCCAGAGTTGTCAATACTTTACTCCTGGTTATCTCCCTTTCATTCATGTTAACTGTTCCACCATAATATTGAGAGTTGAGAAACAAAAAAATGAAAGATGACACACAAACAGATGACGGAAGTCATCAATATACTGACGAAATCTAGTAATAAATGAAAATAAATAAAATAAAAAACAAATGCAGATGAGCGACCCGAGACTGCGGTCTATATATATATATATATATATATATATATATATATATATATATATATATATATATATATATATATATATATATCTTCTTCTTCTTCTTTCGGC
>NC_140964.1:75243013-75250513 GCF_056783735.1 Eptatretus burgeri
CGGACAATCCAGTCGTGACCCTCTCGGACTAACGCCGGGAACCAGTCACGGGTGGACCTTTCGGTCTCACCGCGATCGAGCCAATCAGCCCCCGCGTGGGATAGGGGTTGCTCGCCAAAATTCGAACTACCTAAGTACCCACGCGGAGGGTAGACCGGGCGATCGCACCTCGCCGCAGGTCGAGCTTCGGACACGGGCCACTTAAGCGACCCGTTCCGTTCTATCAGAATAACCGAGCGGTGTTATCGTCGACCTCGACGGTTCGATTAATTATCGGGCGTACTCAGCCCACTACCAACCCTTTACGTGAAGCAAGATGGGGATTCAATGGGGAAAAGACGAAGCGAAGCGGGAGAACAGTTCAACAATAAAGCACGTTTATTCTCGGCACACGGGAAGCACACAAATACAATTCCACCAAATGCACACAAAAAAGAAAACACAATTCCATTTACACAAAAAGCAAACATAAAAGTGAAAACACAGTGCAGAGCTAATACCGACTACCGAGCACACGGCAACACTTATACAATTCTACTTCACAGACGGCGCCGACAACACATACCCAAAACCAAGGAAAAGAAATACCCTCAAGAATGAGGTAGGCCTGGGGCCGAGACCTGGTCGGGCCTACCCGTCTGGTGATGAGACGCGGAGCGGCGATGGCCCCGCAACCCGCGGGCCTCGTGGACAGTGCCTGGCAGGGGGGTGGGGGCGGGGCGCCCTTGGTCGCACTATCTGAGCGGGAGGGAAACAGGAGGGGGGGGTTGCTGATGCTCGGGGTATAGAGGATCTTTATTATGTGCGACGAGCGTCTCCACCTCGGCCAGGTCGCGCTGCCGGCCTCCCTCGGGCGCGCAGCTCCTTGCACGACGCGAGCACCCTTCGTCCGACTCGCCGCCTCTCCACAGCTCGTCCCCTCCGTTCCGACTCTCCTTCGCCTCGTTCCGACCTTTACGACTCCCTTCTTCCTCGTTCCGACTTCTTACTACTCCTTTCTTCCTCGTTCCGACTTCTTACTCCCTCGTTCCGACTGTTACTACTTTTTACTGACGAACACCGTCCTTTTATCCCCCCGTAACTTCGCCTTTGACCCCCTCCCTTTGACCTTTCACCTCGCTCCCCATTGGCCCGAGAAAAAGTGGGCGTGAAGGCTTTTGATCCACAAATTTGCATATATCGATCGCCCTGGGGGCGGGGCCAATTCGCCCCTCGCTCACCGATTGGACGGCAAAAAGTGGGCGTGTGTCGTTTTGGATCCGTTTTTGAAGCAGAAAATCCGTGATTTTGTACACGCTGTTCAACGTGCGCCCTACACGAGTCCAGCATCGGTGCCCATGAGTGGCGCGAGACGACGGCGATGCGATGGTGGCGAGTTGTGACGGTAAAGGTCGTGGCGGTTGTGGTGAAGCGGTGGTTGTGGTCGGTGGTTGATGTTGTGGTTGTGATCATGGCGGTTGGTCCAAAATAAAGATAGTAAAAGAAAAACGGCTATCCTGAAGAGTCGCAGCACGTATAAATGACATGTATTCCCACTAGACAACGGGTTTGGGCCTAACTACACATGCACTTACCGAGATACCTCACCTAAGGGACCTGAATGGTGGTTTGCGAATCTGGTAACCACAACACTACCCCCTTCCCTTTTTACAGACTCGTCCCGAGTCGTCAAATTTTCGTGTGCCATCATGTGTAGTTTTCCCCTAGTACATTTTACCTACGGATCCCTGAGTGCGACATTCATGGTATTCGTGTCCCCAAAATAAATAACCTGAGGGCTGCGTAACTATCTAAACAAACTCACTCACACGGACGACTTAAATAAAATTGCCGGCGCTAAGACATACATGCCGGGGGCGCACTCATATGTACAGTACATCTTAACCTTAACTTACAAATTTTACACTAAACCATGGCCCAGGATCATTGAACTCTGCAAAAAGAAAGCAGTTAGCAGGGAGCCAGCCTGCCCACATGCAGTCTCTGGCTCAAACAATGCAGGTGACGGAACGTGGCTGGCTGCTCACACGCAGTCCAAGGCCTTCCCTTTTGAACTGAACGCAGTGAACCACAACGGTGCATGGGCTGCACAACGCAGTCTCCGTGCCAGCTCAAGCGGCACACGCAATGAGCACAACGAATGGATGCATGAATGGATGGACGCAAACACGGTGCACGGGCCGCCACTGCAGGCCCGTGTTGTAGCTGCCAACAGGGCAGTTCTCGCAGCTTGCAAACTGTTGCCTTGATCCTGGCGCACATGGAAATGAACAGGGGGGGGCAAAGCAAAAATTGAACGGGGGCTGGTGAACAGGGGCAGTGGGCATGGCATGGCAAAGGCAGCAGGCAAACGCAGCCCGCAGAAGAAGGCCGCTGCAGGCAAACATAGCGGGCAGATGAACTGGCCGGCACAGGCCTTGAAGCAAACACGGCCAGCCGATGGCACAGGCCTTGCAGCAAAACAACAGCTGCCGATGAAGTTGGCCGGCCTCCGCCCCGAAGAAAAACACGGCCAGCCGATGGAGTTGGCTAGCCTTTGCCGTTCAGTGGAGGTTGGTGGAGGGAGTGCGGTGGTGCTGGCCACTTGGAGGGCGGGCTCGGACCTACCTACCTGTCTCCCTCCCAACCTATCGCCTTTGCCTGTCACTGTACATACCCACTCCCTTAATTTGTCAAACCCAATTTAGCCCCAACTTATTTTTTTGTTGTTTTTATTTTTACTTCCCCACTATAAATCGTCCCCTAACCCCCTTTATCGTCCTTGTTCGGCTAACCTATCCTGTCACCTAGCCTACTCCCAACCCCTACGTTCCCTTCCCGGAGGGGAATAAGGGAGAGCTAACGTCCTGTGCCGAGGCCCAACTCAAGCCTCAGAATGGCCTCCCCAGAGTTCAGCGATCTATAACCAAAGTGGGTCCAGCGGCCCACAACGACAGCGAGGGGATGGATGGTGCGGAGGGGTACATCTCCTAATCTACCCTAACCATTTAACTGTTAAACTACCCCGGGGCTTTCAACAAGCGCCTCTCGCTTAAACTATTGGTTCTAACAACCCAGATTCCCGTCGCCTGTGTTGGTGTCCTTACAATTTCGGGCCTCGCCCCCCAATTTTCTCTCCGTGCCCTCACACGGTCTCCTGGCTGGGACACGTGGCTCCCTTTGGCAGGCACGACCCTCTGCCGAATCTCCCGCTATGGCACCCCCGGGCACTACACTGCCTCCGAGCCTACCAGCTCCCTAACACCGGGGAGTGCCCCCCCATGGCACCTCCCCTGAAACGCACACGTGGCAGGCCGGCCTCCCGGGCCCCTTTCCGAGGGTCACCCGTGCCCACAACACTGCCCACGCGGCTGATGGCGCCCCGGGCCCCCGCACCAAGCAGGCGCACCCGTGCCCACTACTCTATCCCGGCCCCCCATGGGCCCATGGCCTACCACGGCCGACTAGCCTGGTGCCCGGGGTACCCACTCAGCGATACTCACCTTTCGCAGCCACGCTCCCAAGCCCGTCAACAGGGCTCCTGCACCCCTCCAAATGGGTCTCGAGCCTACTTCCCCACCAACAACAAAACGACCTCCATTTTTCAATTTGACTAACCCAGCTAACTCAATCTACACTGACCCCGGGGGTCCCTTGGGCGGGAGTCACTCCTCCCCCCAATCACTCATCGCACCATGCATTCCCCATTCACTCCACACACACAGACCCGCTGGCCTCACTCACTCACCAAGCACATGCTTCCACTTCACTCACCAACTCTTCAACACACACACCACTGAACTCTGCCATCCTTCTATCTGCATCCCCTAACTAACTCGTGCTCCCACGTCGTCCCTTAAACTATAGCACGTTCCTTTTAACTCTACGTAGCTAAACTACGTCCCCACTACACATCCACAAGTCTGTCACTGTCTCCTAACTCAAAAAATCATTTTATTTCCCAACCTAAATCTGGCTACAATCCCTCTAACTAATCCATTCCACGGACTCCATGAGGACTTACCCCTGCCCCATGAAGTCGGTCTAACTAAGCTAACCCTTCCCCCTAACTAGTTTCCATCCTGTGCCCCGGTAAGGGGGTCTTTCACCCCTTGC
This sequence comes from Eptatretus burgeri, assembly GCF_056783735.1. Classification (NCBI taxonomy): domain Eukaryota; kingdom Metazoa; phylum Chordata; class Myxini; order Myxiniformes; family Myxinidae; genus Eptatretus; species Eptatretus burgeri. The sequence continues at coordinate 75,247,109 of NC_140964.1, forward strand.
CCAGGAATCCTTTGCACCCGAAAGTGAGGCTTGCTTTTTTTTTTTTTTTCATGCGCAGCACCTGCGCGGCAACTCAGAGCTCGCGCACTTTGCATCTGCCCGTGACGTCATGCAGCTGCACGTGTTCCTCGTCCCTCCTTGGACGGGACCATCCGGCAGAGATACCCCTCCTGCCGAATTCCAACCCCACGTGCAGCCATGACGTCACCGTGCGCATAAAAAAAAAAAACACAAGCCACACGTCTCGAGGGGTTCCCCACGCGAACACATGTGCTTTGCCCGTTGGAGCTTTACACACACGATCGCGTGGAGAACCCGTCCGGTCCAAATCCATTTACCTGCCTAAACTTTGTCCGTCCGCGGGATCGGCAAATCCACCGCGTGCGTTTCCGGACCGGGACTTCACTCTCGCAAGCGAGCACGTGGCGGTCTCGTGCGTTGCACAGCACGAACCGCGTGCTCACTGCTGGGTGAACCCGGCACGGTCCTCGAAACAACTACAGCCGCTACTCGGCTTTCTCTCCTCTCATGTCGCCTTCGTCGTCGCCATTCAACCCACGCACACCTGCGTGTCACGACGCACACAGTCCACTCAATCACATTCACACGGGGAGACGCGGCTGCGTGCTCCCGCATGCCGACCGACATCTCCCTCTCATACCGCTCTCTCACACACACGGTCTCCCTGGCACACAGCGACCTTGCACACGGCCGTTCACTCACGCGTGCCTCACTACTCACACAAACCATACTACTCACACGTGGTGCTCCATTCACTCGCGCGGGGGCACTCACCCGCGGTGCCTCACCCACACACGCGAGGGCACTCACCCGCGGTGCCTCATTCACACACACGGCGACACTCACACACGGTGCCTCATCCACACACGGCGTGCTGGGAAGCACACACTCCGGCACCATCGCCACCACACCACTCACACACGGGGTCGCTTCCACACACGGGGACGCACTCACACCTTGCACCACACACACAGGGACAACCATACTGGGGATTCGTGTCCCCACAAGGGTCTCCGGGGCCTCTACACCCCCCAAGCTCTCCGTGCACCTGTCCACAGCACTCGTCCCCTCAACCTCGCAAAGCACGACCGAACTCACCTGGTCGTGACTCGCCTCAAGGGGGCATACTCCCTCCCCTCGTTCCTGGAGGAGGCCATCCAGGTGCTCGCACCGGGTCCCAACACGCTCCGCGAGCTCACCCCCATTGTCCTCCACTACCTCCGTGTGTGTGTGCGCGTCACTTACCCCGTCTTCATCGTGTTGTCTTTCCTCTATTTTTTCTATCTCCCGTGTCTCTGCCAACTCTTCACCCTTTACCTCCCTTGTCTCAACTATTATTTCTGTTGTCGTCACCTCGTGTCTCGTCTCACACGTTTTGGTCTCCCCATTTAATTTTTCCCTTTCGGTCATCGTCACGACCCTCGCCCAACACGCTCCTCGACTTATTTTTTCACCCTGCCTCCCACCGCGGGCCTGTCAGCCGTTGCACCCCCACCCAGCTCGTTTGCTCCCACACGTGGAGTCGCCATTCCCAGCTCCCTGGTCACGGCCTTCATGCCCGCCTGCAGGCATCGGCCCATGTTCTGCGTCTCACCCCGCAGCTCTTTCATCTCTTCCCTCATTTGCTGTGTATTCGCATCCATCGTCGTTTTCACTTCATTTGTATTTGTATCCATCTTTTCATCCATTTTTTGTGTATTCGCATCCATCTTTTCGTTCATGCCTTTCATTTCGTTTTTTATTTCATTTGTCATTGCCGCCAGCATGGCGCATAGCTGGGCCACGTCGGGTGCACTCAGCTGAGCCGTTTCAGCAAGGGTTTTGGTGGAGAGGGGGGGGGAGGTGTCATACACTGCGGCCGCTGCCGCACCCATTTCGGGCTCTGGGTTTAGTTGGGCGAGTCCGTGTTCCTGCACAATCAACATTTCCTGCTCGGGGATTCCATCCTGGACCATGGATCCTACACATTCTACATCCATTTCTAATACCCCCGCCTCCCGCTCGCCTTGGGACGCCATCTTGCTTCTCGTGAAGGGTTAATTTGCTCGCCGTAATTTGGAGGGAATCAGGGGTCGCTTCTCTCACCCCTGGACCGATTCCCGTAAATTTAGCCGGAGACAGGAGAGCCCGTTTTCCTGTTCTCCGATACCAGTGCCGCGAGGAGGGCGATGAATTTGTATCCCACTCCTGACACCAGTGTTGCGGTTTTCGCGCCCGCCGGCGTGCGAACGGCCACGTAACTCGAATCGCGGCACGTCGCCCACCGGACGGACAATCCAGTCGTGACCCTCTCGGACTAACGCCGGGAACCAGTCACGGGTGGACGCTTCGGTCTCACCGCGATCGAGCCAATCAGCCCCCGCGTGGGATAGGGGTGCTCGCCAAATTCGAACTACCTAAGTACCCACGCGGAGGGTAGACCGGGCGATCGCACCTCGCCGCAGGTCGAGCTTCGGACACGGGCCACTGCAAGCGACCCGTTCCGTTCTATCAGAATAACCGAGCGGTGTTATCGTCGACCTCGACGGTTCGATTAATTATCGGGCGTATTCAGCCCACTACCAACCCTTTACGTGAAGCAAGATGGGGATTCAATGGGGGAAAAGACGAAGCGAAGCGGGAGAACAGTTCAACAATAAAGCACGTTTATTCTCGGCACACGGGAAGCACACAAATACAATTCCACCAAATGCACACAAAAAAGAAAACACAATTCCATTTACACAAAAAGCAAACATAAAAGTGAAAACACAGTGCAGAGCTAATACCGACTACCGAGCACACGGCAACACTTATACAATTCTACTTCACAGACGGCGCCGACAACACATACCCAAAACCAAGGAAAAGAAATACCCTCAAGAATGAGGTAGGCCTGGGGCCGAGACCTGGTCGGGCCTACCCGTCTGGTGATGAGACGCGGAGCGGCGATGGCCCCGCAACCCGCGGGCCTCGTGGACAGTGCCTGGCAGGGGGGTGGGAACGGGGCCCCCTTGGTCGCACTATCTCAGCGCGGGGGGAAACAGGAGGGGGGGGTTGCTGATGCTCGGGGTATAGAGGATCTTTATTATGTGCGACGAGCGTCTCCACCTCGGCCAGGTCGCGCTGCCGGCCTCCCTCGGGCGCGCAGCTCCTTGCACGACGCGAGCACCCTTCGTCCGACTCGCCGCCTCTCCACAGCTCGTCCCCTCCGTTCCGACTCTCCTTCGCCTCGTTCCGACCTTTACGACTCCCTTCTTCCTCGTTCCGACTTCTTACTACTCCTTTCTTCCTCGTTCCGACTTCTTACTCCCTCGTTCCGACTGTTACTACTTTTTACTGACGAACACCGTCCTTTTATCCCCCCGTAACTTCGCCTTTGACCCCCTCCCTTTGACCTTTCAC
>NC_140964.1:75255513-75258013 GCF_056783735.1 Eptatretus burgeri
TACATGGTGATGACAAACTTCTCAAAGACGTTGTAGTCTGCATTTTCCACGACTGGTGGGTACTGACTTAACTTTTTGAAGACAGGAGTCACTTGAGGGTAAACCTCCCATGCCTGCCATGCAGTTTTTTTGCCTTTTCCGCGAAAAGCTGACAGAATATCACAGCCAGTGAAGGCGTGAAAGAACAGCATGCCACTGGATTTGTCTGGGCCAAGATTCGCCACCATGTCATGAATTGGCAACCACTAAATGAACTGACCCTGGCCAAATTCGACCCACAGAATTTCCATGCCTGCGTCTTGGAGGGTAGCAAAAACACTGACTGCAACAATGAGAACATCTGTGTCACATGCTTTAATCAACACAGACATCATCTGTTGCTTGGCTGCCTGAAGAGCATGAGTGAAGATTCTGGAGTCGGCTTCCTCGTGGTTGCAAGGCCTTAAGCCATCAAGACTGATGGATCTTTTGGAAAGAGCCTGATCTCTTTTGGTCACAACAACGACATTGTCAGGACACATGGTCACTATCTTATCAGCAAGGAACCCAAAGAGCTCTGTCTTGTTGTTGTTGTCTCTCAGGAAACTTTTCCAGTTAGGTGGCAGTTTGGTTTTCTCCATCACTCGGCGTCGATCCCCTTTGCCTCTCTTTGATCTTGTTTCAGCCTTCAGGCTGGAAGTCCAATAAACATCAAAAACTATGTCTGTCCTCACGAAATTCGATGAGTACATCTGAATCTTTGGAACACATCTAGGACAGCATATTCCTCAAAGGTCTTCGATGTCTTTGGCAGCAATGAATACACAAGAGAGGACCCATCAATGATAACAGCATCACATCTTGGTCTAGTGTCAGGAGGAGTAACTGTAGCTTCCAGAATTTTTGCAAGTTGCGACTTCTGACCAGTGTGGAGTTTCCCACTGTCACTCAGCGCCGCAGGGAAAGACTGGTTTTCATGTTGGAAAAACTCAAGCATGTCACACTCTCGTGCTTGGCAGGATATAAAGAGTTGCGAGAACAGACGGCAATCATCTTCGAGTACCTGCTGCTTCATGTCGCCAGAAGTTGCAGCTGCCTCTTGGCGAAAGAAGTCTGCTTTGTTCTTTTTGATGGGCTTATAGAAGGAAGCTCCGTCACCCAGACCATTGAAAAATTCTCGGAAGGCAACTTTACCTTTCTCAAGGTGAGTCCTTACAAGTTCAGCAGTACTGGGATGCACGATGGTTTTTGAGTCCAATGTGAGCAGGTCTTTTGATTCTTTCTGAAAAGGATTTCCCAGATCCTTCATTTCACCAAACAATTTCTGGACCTTGTCGGAGAAGGATTTCTGAGATAGGATGGTTTGCTCATGGTGCGTGATATCTTCATTTGCCACTTTGGCCAGTGACGCCAACTCATACTGTGATATTAGCACGCTAACTTCTGGTCCAGACACCATCCACCTACTCAGTGCAGCTGGATCCTCAGTAAGCCCAATGGCACCACCATCACCTTTCACTACTGCATTGGCCTGTTCATGTGCTTGGCCAATGGCCAAGCCAGAGAACTCCCTGTTAGTCTTGTGCACCACAAAATTTCCCAGTTGAAATTCATTAAAGACCTCAGGGTGAGTGTGTTACAAAGTGATCATGTCTCGAAGATGGATGGGAAGCCATCTGGCATAGTTCACATTGTTGTTTGCAAAGAACAAGGGGATTAGAGCAGCCAGTGCTTCGCAATACAAACCGAAGTTGGCCTCCCTGAAAGACCTGACCAACGAGAACGTCACCAATTCCATTGACAACACAAGATCCCAGAATTGACATTGAGGACTCTCTTTTCTGCGTTTCTCACACCAGTCATCAAAATCCAGAGCTTCTTCATTCTCTTCTACACAATGATGCTCATATGCTTCCTTTTGGAGTATGTAGAGGCAACACTCTGTAACTTGGTGCATATGGCGTGTTCTTGTGACACTTGAGGCAGAAAGAAAGGACTCTGCCATTCCAGAAGAAGCCACCCCAGACTTCACAAGAGCACCTGTCCACCCACTGCTTTGAAGTAGGGTTCCAAGAGACCTTAAAGCAGCCATCTCTATATGGAGGCCCCCAAACATGACAACAAATTTATCCTCACCATACAGGTCAGGCCAGTGCCACTGGACTTGTTTGATAAGTGCATAAATAGGCTGGTCTGCGGTTATCACAGGGACCTGTCCTGGGTTGAGGTGTGCAATAGTATCCCTGACTTTGTTCATGGAGTGCCTTGCAGTGGCAACTGAGTGAGCTTCATCATGAAGGAGGGCAGAAGTGCTGTAATACTCACTTCAAATGCAAGACCTCTCTTTTTCTCTGCATGATGGGCTGAGCAAGTGATGTTAACATTGTCATGTACTTCTTGTGTGAGGCTAATCTTCTGCAACCACTCATATTCATTGGTTAGGGGGAGACTTGACAGAGATTCATATGTAACTTTGCCTTTGGGAGGAGAAGGGTTCATTGTTGTGAAGAACGCAGGATAG
>NC_140964.1:75273013-75275513 GCF_056783735.1 Eptatretus burgeri
TATATATATATATATATATATACATACACAGATATATATATATATACTAGTACATGCCCTTAAAAAAAAAATAATAATAAGAAAGAAATATTCCAACCGCGAGCAACAAACAACCACACAGGCCGTTTCTTCGCTCTCGCGTGCCCGTATGTGCATGGCGCGGAAGTTCGCATCTCACAGTTACGATGATTCGCAATTTAGGTTTTAATGGCCAATTATTCAATTAGCGCCAATGTATTTTGCCTTTTTGCAATGTCATCGCAAGGAAAAACAAAAAGAGAAGAGAGAGAGAAAAAAATTACTTCCTGGTTCAGAGCATACCAGCACTCTGATGTTACCGAAATTTACGCACAGTCTTCTATGAAAACGATCATAACTTGCGGCATTGTGTTTATCTATAAATGCGCATAAGAAATCGAGAAATTATAAGAATACATGAAGTCATCACTATCCGGAAGTCCGTACGTTGTAACCCGTAATGGGGAGCGCAGCTGAGCTTCCCTCCCCCATTGGCCATGCCCACGCAACAAAGTGTCTTGTCATTGCTTTGGTAAATAAATGGCCATAACTTGGGAAGCACTTGTGCGATTAATATCAAACCTTGAAAAGGCACATCCTCAGGGCCCCAGCAATATACCTGGCAAGTTTCAATTAGATCGGACCAGCGGTTGTCGAGAAACAGAGGTCACAGACACAGACGCAGACACAGATACACACAGAGATTGCTGAAATATATTGTTGTGGTTACCAAATTCGCAAACCACCATTCAGGTCCCTTAGGTGAGATATCTCGGTAAGTATATGTGTAGTTAGGCCCAAACCCGTTGTCTAGAGGGAATAAATGTTATTCATGCGTGCTGCGACTCTTCAGGATAGCCGTTTTTCTTTTACTATCTTTATTTTGGACCAACCGCCATTGTTACCACCACCAACCACAACATCAACCACCCACCGCGGCGCCGCTTCACGTCACACCTCGCAACCGTCGCATTGCCACCGTTCTTGCGCCGCTTGTGGGTACCGGTGTTGGACTCGTGCAGGGCGCGCGCCGAACAGCGTGTACAAAACCACGGATTTTCCGCTTCAAAAACGGATCAAAAACGACACACGCCCACTTTTGTTCCGTCCAATCGGTGAGCGAGGGGCGATTTGGCCACGCCTCCAGGGCGTTGGAGGGCGATCGCTATATGCAAATTTATGGATCAAAAAGCATTCACGCCCACTTTTTCTCGGGCCAATGGGGAGCGAGGTGAAAGGTCGAAGGCAGGGGGTCAAAGATGAGAGAGCGAAGCCACGGGGCTTATATAAGCGACCGCGTTCGTCAGTAGAGGGAGTTAAGACTTCGCAGTCGGTGGAGTTGGGAAGAAGAAGCAAGAAGGAGTTGGTCGTCGTCGTGTGCGTTGGAGTCGGAGTGAAGGGGACGGAGCTGTGGAGAGGCGGCGAGGGCAGACGAGGGGGTGCTCGCGTCGTGCCGGGAGCTGCACACCAGGGAGGCCGACGGCGCGACCTGGTCGAGGTGGAGACGCTCGTCGCGGGACTCGAGGCAGAGTAGAAATCCTCCTTTCCCCCGAGCATCAGCAACCCCCTCCTGTTTCCCCCCCCGCGCTGAGATAGTGCGACCAAGGGGGCCCCTTTCCCACCCCCTACCAGACACTGTCCGCGAGGCCCGCGGAGTTGAGGCACCATCGCCGCTCCGCGTCTCATCACCAGACGGGTAGGCCCGACCCGGTCTCGGCCTCAGGCCCGCCTCATCCTTGAGGGTTCTCTTTTCTTTTTCTTGGTTTTGGATATGTGTTGTCGGCGCCGTCTGTGAAGTAAAATTGTATAAGTGTTGCCGTGTGCTCGCGTAATCGGTATTACATCTGCATTGTCGCATTTGCTTTTTGTGTAAAATTGCATTGTGTTTTTCCTCTTTTCTATGTGCTTTTGGTGGAATTGAATATGTGTGCTTTCCGTTCATCGCAAATAAATGTGCTTTGTGTTGAACTGTTTCCCGCTTCGCTTCGTCATTTCTTTCATTGAATCCTCATCTTGCTTCACGTAAAGGGTTGGTAGTGGGCTGAATACGCCCGATAATTAATCGAACCGTCGAGGCCGACGATAACACCGCTCGGTTATCCCGATAGTACGGAACGGGTCGCTTAAGTGGCCCGTGTCCGAAGTCGACCTGCGGCGAGGTGCGATCGCCCGGTCTACCCTCCGTGTGGGTACTTAGGTTGGTCGAATTTGGCGAGCAACCCTATCCCACGCGGGGGCCGATTGGCTCGATCGCGGTGAGACCGAAAGGTCCACCCGTGACTGGTTCCCGGCGTTAGTCCGAGAGGGTCACGACTGGATTGTCCGTCCGGTGGGCGACGTGCCGCGATTCGAGTTACGTGGCCGTTCGCACGCCGGCGGGCGCGAATCAGTAACAATATATATATATATATATATATATATATATATATATATATATATATATATATATGTATACATATATATATATATGTATATATATATA
>NC_140964.1:75280513-75283013 GCF_056783735.1 Eptatretus burgeri
CGGTGAGCGAGGGGCGAATTGGCCCCGCCCCCAGGGCGATCGATATATGCAAATTTATGGATCAAAAAGCCTTCACGCCCACTTTTTCTCGGGCCAATGGGGAGCGAGGTGAAAGGTCGAAGGGAGGGGGTCAAAGATGAGAGGGCGAAGCTACGGGGCGGATAAAAAGGACCGTGTTCGTCAGTCGAAGAGAGTCGGAGAGTAGGAGAGTAGGAGAGTCGGAAACAGAGAGTCAAGACTTCGCGGGCGGTGGAGTTGGCAAGAAGGAGCTGGTCGTCGTGTGCGTTGGAGTCGGAACGGAGGGGACGGAGCTGTGGAAAGGCGGCGACACCAGACGAGGGGGTGCTCGCGTCGGGAGCTGCACCCCAGGGAGGCCGACAGCGCGACCTGGCCGAGGTGGAGACGCTCGTCGCGGGATAATAAAAATCCTCTATACCCCGAGCATCAGCAACCCCCTCCTGTTTCCCCCCGCGCTGAGATAGTGCGACCAAGGGGGCCCCTTTCCCACCCCCTACCAGACACTGTCCGCGAGGCCCGCGGAGTTGAGGCGCCATCGCCGCTCCGCGTCTCATCACCAGACGGGTAGGCGCGACCCGGTCTCGGCCTCAGGCCCGCCTCATCCTTGAGGGTATTCTTTCCTTGGTTTTGGGTATGTGTTGTCGGCGCCGTCTGTGAAGTAAAATTGTATAAGTGCTGCCGTGTGCTCGGTAGTCGGTATTAGCTCTGCATTGTGTCTTCGCTTTTACATTTGCTTTTTGTGTAAATTGCATTGTGTTTTTCTTTTCTGTGTGCATTTGGTGGAATTGTATATGTGTGCTTCCCGTGTGCCGCGAATAAATGTGCTTTATTATTGAACTGTTCTCCCGCTTCGCTTCGTCTTTTCCTCGATTGAATCCCCATCTTGCTTCACGTAAAGGGTTGGTAGTGGGCTGAATACGCCCGATAATTAATCGAACCGTCGAGGTCGACGATAACACCGCTCGGTTATTCTGATAGTACGGAACGGGTCGCTTAAGTGGCCCGTGTCCGAAGTCGACCTGCGGCGAGGTGCGATCGCCAGGTCTACCCTCCGCGTGGGTACTTAGGTAGGTCGAATTCGGCGAGCAACCCTATCCCACGCGGGGGCTGATTGGCTCGATCGCGGTGAGACCGAAAGGTCCACCCGTGACTGGTTCCCGGCGTTAGTCCGAGAGGGTCACGACTGGATTGTCCGTCCGGTGGGCGACGTGCCGCGATTCGAGTTACGTGGCCGTCAGCACGCCGGCGGGCGCGAATCCGCAACAATATATATATATATATATATATATATATATATATATATATACATATATATATATATACATATATATATATATATATATATATATATATATATATATATATATATATATATATATATACATATATCTCTTCTTCTTTCGGCTGCTCCCTTTAGGGGTCGCCACAGCGGATCATCCGTATGATCCGCATAGTGATTTGGCACAGGTTTTTCTGCCGGATGCCCTTCGTGACTCAACCCTGGTCGCCTCTTACGACACATGGATATGGTACACCTATTTTAACCGGGGTATACACGGCCCAGTACACTGGTACTCATTTCGCCGACCTCAGAAGGATGACAGGCTGAGTCAACCCCCTGGTGTATTAATTCAGTGGCCCAACGGGGCTTGAACTCAGGACCTTTTGGATTCCAAGCCGCTGCCCGAACCACTGCGCCAACACCAGGCTATGTATATATATATATATATATATATATATATATATATATATATATATATATATATATACATACACATATACATGCATACATATATATCTATATTTATATCCATACATATATATATATATATATATATATATATATATATATATATATATATATATATATATATATATATATATATATATATATATACATACATAGAGTCTGGTGTTGGCGCAGTGGTTAGGGCAGCGGCTTGGGATCCAAAAGGTCCTGAGTTCAAGCCCCGTTGAGCCACTGAATTAATACACCAGGGGGTTGACTCAGCCTGTCATCCTTCCGAGGTCGGCGCAATGAGTACCAGTATACTGGGCCGGTGTATACCCCGGTTAAAATAGGTGTACCATATCCCTGTGTCGTAAGAGGCGACCAGGGTTGCGTCAGGAAGGGCATCCGGCGTAAAACATGTGCCAAATCACTATGCGGATCATACGGATGATCCGCTGTGGCGACCCCGAACGGGAGCAGCCGAAAGAAGAACTTGATTCTTTGTGTGCCGAGAACTTGAACTGGACGATTCATTCTTAACGTATGAAGTGAGTGAGTGGGCAACACTTCCAGCCTATGTGGATTCAAAATCTAAAACCAAAGCACTCAAGAAACTAATGATGCAGCTGAACGTCTAATAAAACGAGTCCACATAGGCTGGAAGTGTTGCCACTCACTCACATACATACATACATACATATATATATATATATATATATATATATATATATATATATATACATACATACA
>NC_140964.1:75298125-75318125 GCF_056783735.1 Eptatretus burgeri
CCATTAAAGATCGAGATACATGTAGGAGCAAAGCTTAGGGTAAGAACTGACATTGTGGCATTGGGGTCCACAGTTGGACAAAATAAGCAAGGGAATGAACAAACAGGAAAAGAGGAGAGAGAGGATGGGGGTAATCATAGTCAGTATAACCTTAAATGAAGAGGGTTGAGTTATCAAGGGTTAATGGGGGTAATAAAGATTGTGGCTATGGATGGAGGATGACATGACATGGCGTAGTGTGCTCTTCCCTCCTGTCCCTCAAGACTGCAGCCGATTGCCGCCTTCCGATCTCTCTTCCATTGTACTCACGTCACGCTCCCTGTCTGTCCCTCTTCTTTATTTATTGTGCTGTTCTTTGGTCTGTCCTTAAATTCCTCTGTCAGTCTATTGATCATATACCATTTATCATTCAGCACTTACAGATTGAATACAAATATGGCAAATCTGATTGTCAAAAGCGTTTCCTGGGCCCAATTATTACATGATCCTCAATAATCAATTTAACCATCTTTTGTACACGACTTTTATTCAAATGACTACCTGAACTGTATGTATATTGAATTTCTCATACGACGTGGATGCCTCCCTATCCCCTCTCCCCTCCATCATATAGCCTCCTCTGTCCTGGTTGTACGTACGTTCAATATCCTGAACATCTCACCAGAGGGCTCTCTAGCTAACTGTATAGCGGGTGATTTCAAATGAATGTTCAATTACAATCATATTGAATAATATGATGGAATAAGATGCCTGTCTTCAAGGGGTCATCTCGCCACCTACTACCCCACCCCCACTCCACAGCACTATGGCATTGTTTTGAAACATGATGCATTTTCTCAGGAAAAAATAACTTCCAAGATAGATCTTTTGATAACTCATGACATGGAACTTCCTTCTCCAGAGTGAGCTTTGGTGTATAAAATGGTAATAATTTGCAAGTTAAGTGGCACATGTTGAAATATTTGTTGAATATGAATGGATGGAGGAGTGCCAATGGGTTTGTTTTGGGTTCATTCAGACAACTGAAAACGGTAACCAGGGGTGGGGTTTGGGGGGAGCATGAGGAAAAGTTGGAGTGTTGAAAGCAAGGAATGATAGACTATTGCAGAGGGGTGGTTTTCGGGTTGGGGGGGGGTGTCAGAAACCTTTTCCCAGACTCCAAATGAGGTTTCTGGGTAGGTGTTTATATAAAATTTAATCTCCTCGCTGCACCATGAAACCTGAGGTTGTTGGTCTGAGAGACAGACCTCACCAAACTGACCTTGCAGCAAGTTCAGAATAATCTCCGTGTGCCAAATGTATTCATGTAGTTTCCACCCTCCCAAATTGTAAATGTATTCACTTTGTCCAAAAAATAAAAACATTCAAGACAACCTAATGGTGTACAGGTATTGTTCATAAAACCTCCGATGCTTATGGGCCATGTTCGAGTTTGTGGTTAACGTTTGCAACTGGTCCATGCAATGACAAGAGAAGCCAGTCATCTTGATATATGAGGGTTCCCAAACAGACACCAATTTCAGACAATACCTGTCTGAAATTCAAAACATTTCTTATTCACGAGACAAAGTGCTTGTGGCTTTAACGACGTGAATGAGACATCATCGAATTCGCATCACAGCAGTATTCTGGATGCTCAGTCGGAATCGAGCATGTTCACAATTGGCGATAGTCATGCTGTCATGTTTGGAAGCCACAGGTGCATTGTCAACATTGAAGCGGAGTCTCGCATCGGCTTGTTTGCGATGCGTTGTGAGACAGGTGATGACGTAAAAGTAAACACAGGTGAGAAAGCAAACCACAGCAGTCTTGGAGCTGGCAAAACTCCATACTTTGCACGAATTAGTAACAGCATGGCTTTTCCATGTCTATTTGTCATCAAACCTCGCTAGCAGACACTTTCCTTTTACCAGGACCCGCACCAGATAACAAGCGTCTCCGTCTCCGATTTCCTTCAAAAATAAACCTTGGAAACGTTTGTCTTTATCAGCACAGACACCAAAACTGGAATGCTGATAAAATATCACAAGTGCAAAAACTTCATTCTTTCTCTTTGTTTTTTTTACATAGGTCAAGGCTCATGGAAAAATTCAAGACAAGAGAGTTCCATTCTGGTCAGCATACGCCACTGGCAGATAGTTCGGAGGTAGAACACTCACCTTTGCGTGTCAAGTCGAGCTTCCGACTCAGCTCGAAATGGTTGCCCTGGTGTTTCACAGGTAGGGTGTTTCATCAAGGCATGTGTCGGATGGACGTTAAAAGCCAGCGTTAACTGGTGAATGTTGAAGAGTCAGCGAGTTATAACCAGCACTCTGAACAAACTCTAAATACATCTCCTGACTACACCTATGGTTGAGCAATGCAGATACCTTCCTAATTTGTTCAGTGGACTCTGTATGTGACAGACGACGAAAAGTTGCTGCGTTAACCAGATAATTGGCCACCGGAGACGGCTGGCCCGATGAGAGGCCCAGAAATTGGAAAATTAAGTGTATTGACGACCATCCATTGTAATCTTATAGAGATCTTTATTTGTTGGTTGGATGGAAAAATTCTTCCCTCATAGGCTTTGCAAAGCCACAGTGATGGTTAGAGAAATGTGGAACAGTAACCCTGAATCCATCGGATTAGAAGAGCAGCTTGACTACCCTTTTAGCCAAACCAAACAGCATGTCGTGGAATTTACTCAGACAAATGTCCCATACCATCTGTGTCAGTAGGATATGATCGCAGTGCTCTGATCAAGCGCTGAAGTATTTTTTTTTCTTAACAGCAAGTGCTCCTCATTATGGAGGTTCCCTCTCCGCCCCGTCTGTCGGTGTACATTTCAATGCCGCCACGGCAGGTGCCCAGAGCAGTTTGCACTGAAATCAATCCCGCGTCTGGAAGCTAGCTCCACCTCTGCAAACTACTCTTAACATTCCGAGGAAACTAAAAGAAAGTTTTTTTTTTTAATTATTATTTACATGATGGTCATTCTCGTCAATTTGTTTGTTTCTGTGAATCGGTAAGAGACATGGTAACGGTGATGGATGCCATTATATTTCTACTTCAAGTATCTTTTCTATTATGTATTCACTTTTGATTTGTGAATAAAACATACACACGCCTTCACGAAGGTACAGATCAGCACATAACCATTTGAGAAATTACCATTTTTATCTCCATCATGACAAAAAAACCCTTCAATTCTCTGCCAGTTTGAATGTGATGAGTCTGTCTCGATCCAGTAGACTAAAGCATGTTCAGCAAGTGCACAGCACACATTATCTGCCTTTTTCCGTCCTTTTCAATGTGAACAAACCACTGACCATGGAAGACTTTTGGGTCAAAGCCAGATTCCAACTATGAACACAAGTAGACGATGTCGAGGTGAACTGAAAGAGCAACGGATCTTCTGCCGCATGAGGTGGAGGCACCACTTCCATTATTCGTGGAGATGAAGCAACCATGAGTGCATCCCACCTACTATATAAGCCTCGAAAGGCCGCCAGCTCACGCAGGCCTTCAACCATCTCGGAACGAATGCTCACCACATCATAAGGGCCTTCTTGGTCTGTAATTACAGCCTGGCTGGGCTTTTCTTAAGCTCAGTCCTAACCACGCCTTCGTCGGACTCCACTCAAGAAGCCTTTCACCGAGTTTATTGAATGACAATACAGCACTGGCAATTGTTTGTCTTTACCTTCATTAAACCAGTTCATGTGGTAATCCACCCACTCTTTGTATGGGCCTAACGCATTTGCTTCACAATTGTAAACACTTCTGGTGCCATTCAGAGCCGATGCCGCGACTGCATTTTGATCAAGGACTTAACAACATATCTCCGCCGACACGGTCGGTTTGACTGTGATAATGGCCATTATTTACTCATCGTGTCCATCTGCTTTGGCTCAAATCAGATACGTCGTGTGCCGCTCAAAAAGCAAACACTCCATAGATCCTGTCGCTTAACTTGTGAGCTACCCCATTATGTTACTGCTTTCATCCAGGGTCTAAAGAACATGAACTTTTCACAATGGATGAGCTCAGAGGAAAGGAAGTTTTTTATTCGATTTCATTAACTTGGAACACAAAGCAGCGAGATCGTTTGGTAGCCCAGAGCAGAGCAGTTGAATGAAAGGCAGCTGTTAAGGCATTGCTAAAGGAAGGGAGATTGCAATTGCACTTTGCTGGGGGATTGAGTTATAGAGGGTCCATGATGGGGTGAACGAGCGAGGAATAAGGTGGAGGGAAGAGGCGAACAAAAATTTTCAGTTCGCAGAACATCCAAATACAGATATCCTCGAATATATATATATATATATATATATATATATATATATATATATATATATATATATATATATATATATATATATATATATAAAAAACTCACTCGAACCACTCACTGACTCACATTAAAGTTTGGTACCTTCCGGGTGACTTCGAGAGCTGAAAATTCGCGTGCTGAAGGACACCGAAGCCGATCCACCGGGAAAAAAAAAATCAGAGAACCATTGGAAAGCGTCTGTGAATGAATAAAATGCAGGTGAGCGTCCCGAGACAATTGTGAAGCATGGTAGTTTTGTGTCAACAGACATCGAAGCCACCACACCAGAAAAAAATAAAATCACAGAACCATTGGAAAGCATCTGTAAATGAAAATATAAATGAATGAAAAAAATAAATGAAAATAAATAAATGAAAAAAAATAAGTGCAGGTGAGTGACCCAAGACAAAGGAGAAGTACAGTTAGTTATTGCTTACAATGTGTAAGCATACACTACTATATATATATATATATATATATATATATATATATATATATATATATATATATATATATATATATATATATATATATATCCATGGAAAATTTGATATGTATTCAAATATACATATAATGTTCCAAAACTTCGACAACAATAAATTCCCAAGTTGTCTCTCACTATGTAAAGATAAGCACATTGTTCTGTTTCATGCCATTATGACTGCATTGAAGGATTAGACTCTAAACTCACCTGATGCAGACAAAGAAATTCCAAACATTCACCTATCTGTGCCTGTGCTGAAGGCAGTGATTTGTTTGAATGCACAGAGAATTTGACAGCCAGGCTTAAAATGCCATGAAAGACACATTCAGATTGGCTTCCTTTAGAACACACCTGGCCTTACGCCATGCATGATGAGGAAGAATTCTTGATGTGTGACAAGAGATCTTTATAAGAGTCCAGCTAATGCTAAGAACCCACTTAAACAGGGTAAAAGTGCTCGTTTCACTAACCTCTTCCAAATTGAAACGTCTGTCTGGCGTTTGCCAAAAGGTAATAATCAAGCCTTCCAAACCGTTCTGCTTCGTGACTCATTGCCGATAAAATTTCAGGCCGAGCACTTAAGATTTCAGAAAGTACAGCCCCGACGACAATTTTATACATCAATAATACACATGCATATATAACAATATAATGTGTAAATAGTAAGCTCATATAACTTATAACTTGCAAAAAACACACACACACACACACACACACACACACACACACACACACACACACACACACACACACTATATATAGTGTTGTGGTTGAGGAAATTCACAAACCACCATTCAGGTCCCATAGGTGAGATATCTCTGTAAGTACATGCATGTGTAGTTAGCCCCAAACCCGTTGTTTCGAGGGAATAAATGTGATTCATTCGGGCTGCGACCCGTTTAGATAGCCGTTTTTCTGTTCTATCTTTAGTTTGAACCAACCACGTCTCAACCGCCATCACACAACAACCACCAACCGCAACGACGCTTCACAACAACAACAACGCCAACAGCCATGACCTTTACCTTCACAGCACACCATCCCGCAACCATCGCATCACCGCCATTCCAAGCGTCACCGTGGCCAGGGACCGCCACTTTAGACCCTCCACCACCTTCACCTCTCCTCCTTCTGTGGCCATTCCCGCACCACTTGTGAACGCCGAGCGTCAGGCTGTCCTGGCCTCGTGCGGGACGCGTGCCGAGCCTCGGGTGCAAAAAGCGGCCTTTCCGAGGAGAAGTCGGATCAGGAATGATACACGCCCACTTCTGATCCGTCCTATCAGCAAGCGTGGGGCGATTTGGTCCCGCCTCCAGGCGCGTCGGAGTAGAATTGATATATGCAAATTCGAGGATCAGGGGAGGTTCACGCCCACTTTTCCTTCGTCCAATGGGCGAGCATGGCTCCACCCCTGAGCTCATCCTGATCCGGAAATTTGCATATGGGTTCTCCTGCCGTACTATAAAGCGCCGAGCACGGGGCGAATTCAGTCAGTTTTTGGGCTCGGGCGAGTTGGAGAGGTGTGGCGGCGGCGGAGTGTGGCAGCAGCAGTCAAGACGGGTCTGGAGGATAGTCAGTCTGTCGGGGTTCGGAGTCTGTCGGGGAGCTGCAGAGAGGGGAAGCCAGGAGCGTTGTCGAGGTCGCAGTGGAGTCGCTCGTCGCGGGACCCAAGCAAGCCAGCTATCCTCTTTCCCCAGAGCATCAATAATTCCCCCCTTTCCCCCCCCCACGCTGAGATAGTGCAGAAAGGGGGCCCTGATCCCACCCCATTCCAATCAGTGCCAACGAAACCCGCGGAGGAGCGGAGTCGGGGCACCGCCGCGACATTTGCGGCTCATCACAAGACAGGTAGGCTCCGCCCGGTCTCGCGCCCACAGACCACGTCTGCCCCCTTGTCGTTGAGGGTGGCCCTTTTCTTTTGCTTTTGAGTATATGTGTTGTCGGCGCCGTCTGTAAAGTAAAACTGTGTAAGTGTTGCCGTGTGCTTACGTAGTCGGTAGTAGATCTGCATTGTTGTGTTTCTTTTGCAATTGCTTTTGGTGCATAATTGTTGTAATTGTATCTGTGTGCTTTCCGTGTGCCGCGGAATAAATGTGCATTATGTTGAACTGTTTTTCCCGTTTTGCTTCGTCTTTTCTTTAATTGATTCTCCATCTTACTTCATGTAAAGGGTTGGTAGTGGGCTAAATAAGCCCGATAATTAATCGGAACCGTCGAGGTTGACGATAACACCGCTCAGTTATCCCGATAGTACGGAACGGGTCGCTTAAAGTGGCCCGAGTCCGGAGTCGACCTGCGGCGAGGTGCGATCGCCCGGTCTACCCTCCGTGTGGGTACTTAGGTAGGTCGAATTTGGCGAACAACTCTATCCCACGCGGGGGGCAGATTGGCACGATCGTGGTGAGGCCGAAAGGCCCACCCGTGACTAGTTCCCGGTGTTAGTCTGAGAGGGTCACGACAGAATTGTCCGTCCGGTGGGCGACGTGCCGCGATTCGAGTTACCTGGCCGCTCGCACGCCGGCGGGCGCGAATTCGCAACAATATGTATATATATATATATATATATATATATATATATATATATATATATATATATATATATATATATATATATATATATCCTTAACCGATAAATTACAATGTCATATATATCGACATTATCATATTCTAATGTACCATACTCAGACCAATTTTTTGGCAAGGGTTACACTGGGTGGTTTGCCATTGCCTTCCCAGCAGTAGTTAAGGCAGGAATTTATGATTTGTTCACAGTATTGGTGATAGCCAGCCTACTCTTCACAAAGGATAACATTAGATCTTTAACATCCCCCAACTAATACCAGCAGACGGGACACCAATTTAACATTCATCTGATGGATGGCATACACATTGTTGAATCACCCTGCTTGTGAAACACCGGGATGACAATTTATAGCTGGGCCAGGATTCAAACCCAGACGAGACAGCTTAGATTCAAGTGTGTTTACCTCTCGGGCATCCTTCCATCCAACATTATCAAAATACTAAAGCAATAAATTACAATCGCATATGATGGATTATAGAACCATATTTAATATCCTAAACCTGTAATTTACAATGTCATGTTCTAAACCTATAAAATACAATTAGATACTAGAGAGTTCATCTAATACATCACCCCCACATTATCTGGAGAAGCAAGGACATAGGTAGGTTGTACAATCGGCATATTTGATTGGTCGTGATGAAGTAAAATGTCTTAATATTTTGTCCAAGTACTGCTAAACAGAAAGTTTTTAAACACGCTCAAAAGGAGATTTTTGTTCTTCATTGTTTAAGTCCTGTGCACGATCGTGTTTATTTGCATTTTCTCCTTATTACCTTCACAAACTTTGTTGCGAAGGTTATATTTTGATCGCTGTGAATTTATTCATTTATTTGTGAATATGTGTGTGTTTGTTTGTTTGTTATTCGCATAACTCCAAAAGTATTGAACTGAATTGCAGCAAATTTGGTGGGATGACTGGTTATTATCCGATAACCATTTGATTAGATTTTGGGAGCGATCGGGTCAAAGGTCAATGTCAAGGTCATGAAAAGGTCAAAATCGTCATTTTGCCATAGCGCGGTCGATTTTTATCCAATTTGCATGCAACCAATGCCAAAATGTTGTGAATTCAATGCCCAATCTTGTGATATATGATATGACACAGGAAATTTAATGTTTTTAAGCCATCATAACACATATGAGATGGCAGATGTGGTATGGGATTAAATACCCTCACAATCAACGGTTTCTGGGGGTGGGGGGGGGGGGGCAAAATGTAGCGTTGGCGAAAGTATGCGCTCAACTGAGTGCCCGTTCTAGTTACCATCAGTTTCTATTTTCTCCACTTTTCCCTCCACCATCCTTCTATCCCTCCCAATTATACCCTCTGTTTCATGTCTTCAAACATAAAAAATACAACAAGAAAAACCACACCTTTTCTCTTCTCACCCGATACCCCACGTAACCAGGTGACTTCATATATACTGACTCTTCTTCCTTCTCTTCCCTGCCAATCTCACTGATCGTGAAGGTTTTCACTACACACCTTCATGACCATTTCTTCAAACTTTCTTGAACTCTTCCCCCTCTTCTCTGATCTTAAGAAAAAAAAAAAATTTACGGACTTTTACAATATTTCAAATTCCCCCCTCCGCCCAGTTCTTCTTTTTCTAAATCTTGAGTTCAATTCAACCGACAATTAATGGCATTATTTAATTATATCCTTCATCAGGAGATCCTCGGCCACCTCGCTGTCTGGGGTCTTGAAGCGTTTCCTGGGTAACTTCACTCAGCTCTGAAGCCACCATGTTTTTTGGCCTGCTCAACAACGCCTCAACTTGGAACAGGCCGCATTGACTTATTAACGAAGAAGTTTTTCTTTTCAATTTCTTCACTCACATTATCAAATGCCTGATTGGCATGCCGACAAATTGCTGGGTACATTGCAAGGGTCATAAATGCCCAGAGACGGCAGCGTTCGTGGCTTCATTTCATTTTCGCACGTCACGACCTTGAAAATCTCTTAATCTAAGCCAAATCACACAATGTAACCTCAGAATTCAACTTAGCAGTCGTTCCAACTCCTAAAAAAAATTGCTAATTTGTCTAATTCAGACATAGTTTGATATTTCGGGCATCTCCGGGGGGTGCTTGTTTAATATGACGGATCGGTGATTGCTCATCGCTTGCCAAGCCAGCCGTTCCTAATCCACCGTTTCGTTGGAGTGTGTAAGCCACTTCACGAGCACTCTACAATATTCACACTGTCACTGAAAAATGGAAATTGATCGACTTCACCATGTTTGATCAAGTCGATCAATATAGAGGTGTCGTTCACCAGACGGCGGTCTCCTTGGGTAAACCTGAGGCGGTCCCTTCGGGTGGGTGCCTGCAATGTCCGATCCCTAAGAGAGGATAATCACCTGTATCTGTGATCATCGGAGCTCAAGCGTTTGAACATCGGTATTGCAGCACTCTCTGAGGTTCGGACCGGATAGTGGCGAGATCATGGCAGGTGATTACACCTACTATTGGTAGGTTGATGGTTACTATGCCCAAGGAGTTGCTGTAGCTGTGTCCAATGATAATTGAGGTAACACCGGTCAACGATGTATTATGAGACCAAGGATTCATTACTCCTTGAGTGTCGTTTCCCTGGTCTCTGTGTATGCTCCAATTGAGGTGAGTGATCTCACCATGAAGGAGGCATTCTATGCCACACTCGAGTCTGTGGTTGATCAGTGCTCCAGGTGAGATACTTTTCTACTCTTGGAGGATTTCAATGCATCGACTGGAATGGATGTGAATAATTATGAAACATTTGTTGGTCCCCATCGGTCTGGAAATATAAACCAGAATACCAATGAGTTCCCTGACTTTGCAAGAAGTCATAGACTTGGGCTGGCTGGTTCATGGTTTCAGCACCCACAGATACATCGCTGGATTTGGTGTTCCAACGCTGGTGGTGTGGCAAAGGAGATTGACCATGTGCTCGTTGTTGGTGGCTGAAGGATGATCCAGAACTGCAGAGTCTACCGGAGTGCACAGTTCCTCAAAACCAACCAAAGGCTTGTGGGAACAACTCTGAAGTTGCAGCTTTAATCCAGGAGAATGGTACCATCCCAGCCTTGGCTGCATGTTGGCAAGCTCAAGGATGAGAGAGTAGCTGAAGAGTTCACGAACAAACTGAGTGAGGATTTGGGGGATCTGGGTGCTTTGGGAAATACTGAATAGTTGTGGAGTGCCTTCAACACCACCGTCCTTGATGTTGCCGGTGGATGTTTGGAACTCACCGAAGGGTGAAGAAGAATTTTGTCTCTCAAGCGACACTGGATACCATTGATCAGAGTCGCAGGGCCAGGCTGAATGGCGGAAGTGAGCTGTTCAGTGAGCCGAGGGAAAAACTGGAATGAACGCTCAGGGTGGACAAAGAGGCCTATGTGTGAGGAATATGTGAGAAGAAAGAGCATCACCTGTGGTCAAGTGAACCTTGTCCTGCTTACAGGGGAATTCGCGCATTGTGTTCCTCCAAGCCCGTCCCTCGGTGTACTCGAGTAAGAGCAGAGGTTGGTGGGCTCTTGACAGAGGAGTCCGAAGTGAAGGCCCGCTGTGCCGGATACTTTGAGTAGTTATGCCAGGCTGATCCACCAGCTATCGAGTGGCTCATTTTCCTGACGCTGATCCTGCTCACCAGATTCAGCAAGGGAGTCTTGTGAGTGGAGGAGGCCAATGGGCCGACCACATGCCTTGTGGTTGCAGCAGGTTGATCAGTATCTCAAGGAGCTGGGGATGGGCCAGGCGTCTGCCTGGGGGATGGCCAGACAGAGGCCCCTGGAGAACCTGCGGAAAGTGGACACAGCGACACGCTGCTCCAGTGCATGTTTCCATTCCTGGCCTGACCATGTTCATTGGCTGCTCACCTGTGTTGGCTCAGTTTTTTTTTTTTGTATACCCTGTCGAGGCTCTGGAAGAGCATATATATATATATATATATATATATATATATATATATATATATATATATATATATATATATATATATATATATATATATATATATATATATATATATATATATATATATATATATATATCCCTCTCTCTCTCCTCTCTCTCTCCCCTCTCTCCCCTCTCTCTCCTCTCTCTCCTCTCTCTCCTCTCTCTCCTCTCTCTCCTCTCTCTCCTATCTCTCCTATCTCTCCTCTCTCTCCTCTCTCTCCTATCTCTCCTCTCTCTCCTCTCTCTCCTCTCTCTCTCCCTCAGCCTGTGGCTGCTGGTTGCATCAATGGTTGGGATGCGGCTATGCCGCTGATGCAGTGTCCCCCTTACCAGTACACTGGTGCTCATTTTACCAACCTTGGAAGCATGACAGCCTGAGTCAACCTCCTGGTGTATTTTTTTAATTCAGCGGCTAACAGGGCTTGAACTCAGGAGCCAAGGATCCCAAACCACCACCCTAACCACTCAGCTTACACCAGGTTTGGAAGAGCTAATACACAGAACATATAACAAGGCAGGAGACAAGAGGGGTGGGAGAGGGAAGCACAATATAGTAGGCAACAGAGACAAGAGGAGATCTGTGGAAGGGAGAGAGATGGGGTGGGGTGAATGGGGTAAACAAAATGGTACTACAGGGACTTTCAGGAAGGAAAACAGGGATTTTGTCGGAGGTGAGTTTGGGGTGGATTAACAGGGGTAGAAAAGATCATGATTTTGGATGGGGGAAGACATGAGATGGTGGTGAACAGCTGTTATGAAGACCTGAAGGGAGGAGTGGGATTGAAGAGAGTGTGGAAGTTTGTTCCAGAGGCAGGAAAAAGAGGAATAAAAGAGTGAAGGTGAGCAGTGAGTAATCATCTTGGCAGTTTCCCCAGAAGGGGTTTTTTGACAGACCTTGAACACTCTGTGGAAATACATGGGGGACAAAGCACAGACAGAGCAGGGGGAGGGGCAAGACCAGAGAGGAGATGGTAGAAGACAGAAGGACCACTGATCTGCCTGCGGTGAGAAAGTGAGAGATACATAGACTCAGCTTCATCACGGGAGATACCAATGATCCTCAAAGCCTTGGTTTCCACAATGTGAAGTCGAGCTACTGGAGGTGTGAGGCAAGAACACCACCCTAGAGGGGAGAGCAGTACTCCATCAGACTGTGGATGAAAGGTTTGTAAGTAGTTAGAAGCTCAGGTGTGCCAAGGAAGAACTTTGCATGATGTAAGATGCCCAGTTACGACTGGCTTTGGAGGCCAGCTTGGAGATGTGGCTTTCCCCAGGAAAGAATTTGGCAGATAGTGAGGCCCAAAAACTTGAATGAAAGGGTCTCTTCAAGGGGATTGTTGAAAAGATAGATGGGGGAGGTTTTCCAGATGGTCCTTTCGGAGAGACATAGTGAGGTTGTGAGATTTTTTTTAGGATTGAAAGGCATATTCCAAGTGTTTGACCAGCTTGTGATTTTATTCAGGTCTCCAAAGAGTGAAGAGGCTACTCCCTGCCAATCAGAGGGATGAGAGATGGTACAGCAGAGGGTGGAGTCATCAGCCAAGAAATAAAGAAGATTTTCCAGAGAGTCTGAGAGATCATTGATGAAAACCAGAAAAAGCACAGGGCCAAGAACACTACCTTGAGGAACTCCAGCTTGGACGGGAAGAGATATGTGAGAATTCCATTCGGAGCCATGCGTTGACTGTGACAGGAAAGGAAGTACACGAGCCATGAGTGGAGATAAGAGCGGTTCCTTTATCAGGTGGTTGCTCTGTTCTGCAGTGTTTTGGGCTGTTGCTACCTCGCTAAAAATGTGAAATTTTATTTTACACCACATTTCCCCTTCTTGTACAATCTTCTTTCATTAAATGATCTGTCACTTCGGCATAGATCAATAGAAATAAAAAAATTTAATGTTTCGTTGACATCATGGTGTAAGATTGCTGAGAGTTACACATGCTTGCTCTGAGATGTCTAGCCTGGGTTTGAATCCTGACTCAGCTATAAACTATCTTCCCTGTGTTTCACAGGCAGGGTGATTCATCAATGTGTGTACCATCTCCCAGATGGATGTTAAACTGGGTGTCACGTCTGCCGGAATCCCCCTCCTTTCACCCCTCTGCACTTCCCCCTCCCCTCTCTCTACCTACTCCTCTCTCTCTACCTACCCCCTCTCTCTCTCGCCCTCTCCCACTCCCGTCCCCCTCTCTCTCTCGCCCTCTCCCCACTCCTGTCCCTCTCTCTCTCCCTCACTCACCCATCCCCGCTCTCTCTCCCACTCCCATCCCCGCTCTCTCTCCCACTCCCATCCCCGCTCTCTCTCTCCCACTGCCATCCCCCGCTCTCTCTCTCCCACTCCCATCCCCGCTCTCTCTCTCCCACTCCCATCCCCCGCTCTCTCTCTCCCACTCCCATCCCCGCTCTCTCTCTCCCACTCCCATCCCCCGCTCTCTCTCTCCCACTCCCATCCCCGCTCTCTCTCTCCCACTCCCATCCCCCGCTCTCTCTCTCCCACTCCCATCCCCGCTCTCTCTCTCCCACTCCCATCCCCCGCTCTCTCTCCCACTCCCATCCCCCGCTCTCTCTCTCCCACTCCCATCCCCGCTCTCTCTCCCACTCCCATCCCCCGCTCTCTCTCTCCCACTCCCATCCCCCGCTCTCTCTCCCACTCCCATCCCCCGCTCTCTCTCTCCCACTCCCATCCCCGCTCTCTCTCTCCCACTCCCATCCCCCGCTCTCTCTCTCCCACTCCCATCCCCGCTCTCTCTCTCCCACTCCCATCCCCCGCTCTCTCTCCCACTCCCATCCCCCGCTCTCTCTCCCACTCCCATCCCCGCTCTCTCTCCCACTCCCATCCCCCGCTCTCTCTCCCACTCCCATCCCCCGCTCTCTCTCCCACTCCCATCCCCGCTCTCTCTCCCACTCCCATCCCCCGCTCTCTCTCCCACTCCCATCCCCCGCTCTCTCTCCCACTCCCATCCCCCGCTCTCTCTCTCCCACTCCCATCCCCCGCTCTCTCTCCCACTCCCATCCCCCGCCCACTCTCCCACTCCCATCCCCCGCTGTCTCTCCCACTCCCATCCCCCGCTCTCTCTCTCCCACTCCCATCCCCCGCTCTCTCTCCCACTCCCATCCCCGCTCTCTCTCCCACTCCCATCCCCCGCTCTCTCTCCCACTCCCATCCCCGCTCTCTCTCCCACTCCCATCCCCCGCTCTCTCCCACTCCCATCCCCCGCTGTCTCTCCCACTCCCATCCCCCGCTCTCTCCCACTCCCATCCCCCGCTCTCTCTCCCACTCCCATCCCCCGCTCTCTCTCCCACTCCCATCCCCGCTCTCTCTCCCACTCCCATCCCCCGCTCTCTCTCCCACTCCCATCCCCCGCTCTCTCCCACTCCCATCCCCCGCTCTCTCCCACTCCCATCCCCCGCTCTCTCTCCCACTCCCATCCCCCGCTCTCTCTCCCACTCCCATCCCCGCTCTCTCTCCCACTCCCATCCCCGCTCTCTCTCCCACTCCAATCCCCCGCTCTCTCTCTCCCACTCCCATCCCCGCTCTCTCTCCCACTCCCATCCCCCGCTCTCTCTCCCACTCCCATCCCCGCTCTCTCTCCCACTCCCATCCCCGCTCTCTCTCCCACTCCCATCCCCCGCTCTCTCTCCCACTCTCATCCCCCGCTCTCTCTCCCACTCCTATCCCCCACTCTCTCTCCCACTCCTAATCCCCGCTCTCTCTCCCACTCCTATCCCCCGCTCTCTCCCACTCCTGTCCCCCCTCTCACTCCCACTCCTGTCCCTCTCTCTCCCACCCCTATTCCTCTCTATCCCACCCCTCTCCCTCTCACTGACCCCTCTCCACCACCCATCCATCCTCTCTCCCCTTCCTTCCCCTCCCTCCCCTTCCTTCCATCCCTCCCTCCTCTATCCTTCCCCTCCTTCCTCTCTCCCTCCTCCCCTGTTAATATTTCCATCAGCGCAACAACGGGTTGTATTTGATAGTATATTATAAAGAAGAAACTTTGTTTGTTTGTTCATTTATGCATTCGGACCCTGCACAAACCGGTGCAACCAAACTTTGCATGGCCTTCTCTTTCATCCAGAGGAAGGCCGAGGGCTATGCTTGGGTCAAAAGCAAAAATTGAAAAAATAAATATGTATTAAAATCAGATAATTGGCCTTCAGTCTTCAATCAGGGCTTATGCAAATACACTCCCTGTTTTTTTTTTCCCCCTGGGAAAATTGGAGTAATACGTTTTGTGAAGGACGAATTGATTTGATTTTGGTGAAGATCCGGATCTGCATCTGGAAACTAGAATTTTTAAGTGATTCTTCATCATTGAGAGACAGGGCCATAACAATATCCGTCATGTATAACACGATATTTCAAAACGTTGTGGACAGGTTATGACAATACTTGGTGGATGAGTTTGGTAGATGACAAGAACAAGCTGTTTTGATTCTGGTTCAGATCCAGATGCGGAATCAGCCTATCAGTGGGATACAAAATGTAAACTGTTCAGCCTGGTGAAGGTATGTGCTCCACTGAGTGCTGTTTTAGTTCACGCTGGAAACATGGCCAAGAGATGCTGTATGTATTCTCTCGATTCTCAAGATGACTAATAATTTCCAACGTTGTTTCTAATGGAAATAACTTCTTACATTTCTTCATGGGGGTATCTGAGGTTGGCAAAGCATTTGCAGGACGTTCCGGGTAGCCATAATGCAAAAAAAGTTCTATAGAAATGACTGCAGTAAAATATAAGAAAAATACCAAAAAAAACAGGCAAATACCTCCATCTCAACGTGGTCAGTCAGGTGGCTGTGTCACGTGGCCGTGATGAAAGAACAAATGTACATCTGAGTTATCTTGTCCGGTCCGGTCATCTTCCCGGCTCAGGGTTCAGGCCGTGCGTTTTCTGTTCTCAACCCGTGCAGAGCAAATTTTTGGTGTTAAAAAACGTGGATGAGTGAATCCGCGCAGTGTGAATGCATGCGAAGCGAGGGAGGAGTGTATTTGGACCCGCCCTTTGCAGCCACTTGCAGGCGCCATGTTGGACGTGGAATAAACCTGTTCAATCTGTTTGTGTATTTATTGTTGTGAGTGACCATTACGTACCAAAATCTGTGTGTATTTGGACTGATTTTTTGCAGTCACTGAGAACAATCTGTGTGAGAACGGATTGCAAAAGGCGAACTGGCTAACTGGCTTGCGCATTCGGGGTCCATGTACAGCATTCGTCTCTGCTTACTTCATTGAAAGGGGTTTTCACTCAAGCACAATTTATGTCTGAAACCTCATGTTAACATGTTTAAGAGCAAGTTTGAATGAATAAACAAGGTATTCGGCAAACATATTTGGCTTTTTGCGGGAGCAACTCGTGATGTTGTACCATGTTGGCCATGAAAGCTGGCCCTGCTCAGTTCAGATCAACTTTGTTGGATGATAAAGCCCTTCAACAAACTTCTCTAAAACCCCATAAAAAGTCAAATTTCCTACAGACTTTATGCATCCAAGTCGAGAGGCACAAGCGGCAGCTAAAAATGCTACCAGCAGCCTCCAAGAGCATAAATTTAGAGCAGTTACCTCGGGGGAAATCTGAAATTTTATTTATTTATTTTTGGCCATTAATTGTTCTGCATAATGGATCTTCTGTTATTTGTATGTATGAAGAAAAGAGGTTCTACTGTATCCAACATGCAATTTACAATGTCATAATCACATTTACTGTATGCACTCATATAATATTTTATACGAATATACACAGTACTGTGCAAAAGTTTGGGTTGTTCCAATGATATTCATACTTTTGGGTATTTTCATCAAATTATTAGTTATAACAGTGAAAGGTTTTTATTATTGTAAACTAACAGCGTTTATAAATACTCGTTAAACAAACTACTGAAGTAAATAACAAGAACAGTCAAATTATAGTTTCAATTAATATTTGTGTGTCCACCCTTTGCCTTCTTGAGTGCCGTCACTCTTCTACTCATGATTCCTCAACACAACTGAAGCACTCTTACGAGAAATATTGTGCCAAATATCCTGTAGTACATTCCACAGTTGTATAACGTTAGTTTGGTTCTTCTGGTTGTCTGTTTCCCCAGTAATCCCACATGGCCTCGATGGGACTGCTGTTCGGACTCTGGAGTGGCTATTCTCACACTTGGAGCACACCAGCTCTAACCTTGTTCTCCAAATTCTGTTTTACTGTTTTGGATCATTATCTTGTTAGAAAATGAACCCTCTTCCGATTCAACGATTTTCACAAAGAACTGCATGTGCTGCAGCATCAGCTTGTACTTCTCTTTTGTTGGTGTCGCATTGATTTTAACAAGTTTTCCTACACTTAAAGCTGAGAAACAACCCCAGACAGTCACAGAGCCTCCACCACGTTTAACAATTGGCTGCAAACATTGCATTCTCCAGGTCAGCGTATGAAATGGCGTTTCTTAGATCCAAAAAGTTCAAACTTCAATTCATCAAACCAGAATACTCGATTCCATTGTTCAGTCATCCAATCTTTGGATTGTCTTGAAAATTTCAGTCTTTTCACCTTATTCTGTAGTCTCAGCAGTAGTTTCTTTGCTGAAACTCTGCCATGGAGACCTGCTGCATTCAACCAATCTGCACTCAGTGATGGACGAGATGTTCAGGCCTGCTCTCATTTCATTTGTCAGCTGCTGACTTTATTTTCTTCTTTCGCATAAGCTGAGCTACTTCAAGTGCTCGTCTTTCATTTGAAGTAGCTCAGCTTATGTGATAGAAATGGTGCTTGTCTTGCCTTGGAGAGGTTCTTGTGGGTCTTCCTGGACTTTTCTTGTGTCGTTCTGAGCCAGTTTATTTCAGGCTCTGAGGCTCAAAGTGTACCCCACACCATTGGAAGAAATATTCAGCTTTTCTGCTATTTTCTTCATCGTGTGTGTGCCCTTCTCGCAAAGTTTGGATCATCACACACTGTTCCCTTGAAAGTTGCTTCCTTGGCACCATTCTGAACCCACTCATGGACTTTAAAGCAAGGGAACAAGCTGATGAAAAATAATTTCATATATTCACTAATTTGCAACTTTTATTGTGGTTTCTCATAATTAGCATTAATGTAACTGGTGTTGATTAGTTGAATAATTTATTGTCATTTATTCTACAACAATCCACAAAATGTTTTGGGCATATTTTCTTTGTGGCAAGTAGATATTACTAGCACATTATAAGAAAATATATCTGGCAAAAATAAAACTTTTTCGATTTCCTAATTTTTATTCATAAACTTAAAAGGAAACTGCGATATTAAATTGACTTTCACAGAAATTTTTATTATCTCTCTAAATTGCACACTTCTTACTTCCCACAAATGTTTAATGGAGAATACTGTGAAAATATGAAAATATCCACAATGAACAGTCCCAAGTGGGACAGATGCTTCCCTCCTGATGGAAGGTGGGTGTACGGTAGTCAGGGTGCAATAAATGATAAAGCTGATTTTCAGTGTAATTTGATGGAAAATTATGATCACGAGCACAGTACCCACCCGATGGGTGATGCAGAATGTTCTCGTCGAGGGACGTGTGCCGAAACTCATACCTCGTTTTGGCCTGCGAGGCCACTGTTCTCCAAAAGGACATAAAGGACAGATTTACAGAGGATTTAGACATTAAAAGGGGTGTAGGTAGAAGCTGTTTTAGACGCAAACATCAGAGGAGAGACAACATGTTTTCTTTACGATAATAATTATCGATGCATATTACTATTACAAGTCATTTTACATCACGCATGACATGAAAACATGCAACAAGGGAAATAACTATTCTTCGTTATACAGTCTTAAATGTTACAAATAATTTCCACAGCACTATAATTATTGCTCTCACAATGAAATGGCAATCACTTCACTTATATGTGCAAACCCTCCCTCTATTTTATCCTTCAACCCTGCTGTTGGCATCCTCACCCCGTCCCCCCCCCTCACCCCCACTGCCCCACTTCTTTCTGTTCCTTTTGCTCTGCTGCGTCCTGATCCGTTCATTGTTCTTCCTCTTCCATGAGCCTTGACCATGGAAAAAAAAAAACAAACAGTAAACATCTCACACAAAGTTCTTGCTGATCCATAGGAGATCTTCTTGTAAGCAAATGAGGAGCAATTATATTGCAATAAAACTTCCAGTGTTAAGAAATATTCCTCTACTTGATATTAAGGCATACCATTCAAGATGGCTGTGAGGTGATTAAAGAACAGGAAAAGTTGTCATGGATGTTGAATCAAAGTGCCTAATCTTCTGAAATATAATTATTTTCATTATCTTCTGTTTTTACATTTTTTTTGTATTTGAAATGTCGTTTTTCAGACTGGCAGCACAGCTTCCAACCCAGCTATAAATCGTCGTCCTTGTGTTTAGCAGGCATCCATGGGTGCGCCGTCTCTCGGAAACATGTTAAACCAGAGGACTCATCTGCCAGGACTCGTCCAAAGACGTTGAAGATCCCTCGGTGCCTTTCTTGAAAAGTAGGCAGGTTATCTGTGACACTCCAAACAAGTAACAAATTCCTGCCCCGAAAGACTGCTTATGAGACGGTGGCCAACCACACATCAGAGTCGAGTACATTTGATTGATTAATGTCTTGAATTGGTAGAAGATCAATCCCTCACCTTTGACTAAGATATAGAAACGATGTTCACATTATAACGAGGTAAGGCAACGAA